>NW_012102865.1:4091077-4125653 GCF_000951045.1 Mandrillus leucophaeus
AAGGAAAATAACTGTTTGAGTGTTATCTTCCTTCTTAGAAGGACTGTGTCCAGTGGTGCTACTTTTTTATGGTAAAGGTGCTTTATATCATCATTGCCTTCCAAATAGAGAGAGAGAAAGAGCAAATATTTTTGGTAAATCAATAGTTTCCAAACTTCCAGCAAATCAACTGAGTCCTAAGTAGTATTTGATTTTATACAAGTATTCAAAGAAAGATTTATTATAAAAGTTTAACTATTTTTAATTCTATACGTTCTACTAAAAATTCAACCTTCATATTCCTTCTTCTCAGAGGTGTACCAAAAATGTAAAAAGTAAGTGTGTTGTGATAAGTTACATAAATGTAATATTGCAATGGAAAAGCTCCAGTGTATCATTATATTTGAAATATGACAACATATTTAGGAGTTTATATTAGTTTGCCAGGGCTGCCATAACAAAATAACTAGGTGGATTAAAAATAGAAATAATTACTTTTTTCATTGTTCTGGAGGCTAGCAGTCTGAGATCAAGGTGTCAGCTTGGTTGGTTTTTTCTAAAGCCTCTCTCCTTGACTTATAGTTGGCTGCCTTCAGTTTCACGCTGTACACATATTTGTCTGTGTCCTAAATTCCTCATATTAAAATAGAGTCCCCTCAATGACCTCATTTTAAGTTAATTATCTATTTAAAGGTTGTATCTCCAAATACACATTCTGAGGTGCTGGGTGTCAGAACTTCAATATATGAAACTTTAGAGGAACACAATGCATAACAGAATCAAGAAGAATTTATGCCTTATGAGGAAATGTGTACTATCTAGAGTATAAAATTGCCTTTTCCAGCTTCTAGAGGCGGCTTGCATTCCTTGGCTTCGGGTCCCTTCCATCTCAGAGGCAGCAGCAGCAGTGTTCTCCCCGACATAGAGTCATTCTGACACTGACTTTTCTGCCTTGGTCCTCCACATTTAGGGACCTTCGCGATTACACTTAGCCTCCCTGCATAATTTAGAATAATTTTCCTAGTTTAACATCAGCTGATTAGCAGCGTTAATTCCATCTGCTACCTTAATTCCCCTTTCTCATGTTATATAACCTAGTCACAGGTATCTGGGAATAGAACATAGACAACTTTGGGAGAAAGGAAATTATTATACTGACTGTCACACTTACTAATTGAAATAATAAAAATCAGTCTTCTGTATTGAGATTTACAGTCATCCAGGATCCCAGTCTCTGACAAATATTTTTGTTTTGGGGCTTGGAATAAGAATATTAATGACACAAGCTTCATAAAAATCTATTCTTAAAAGATTGTCTTAAAAGTTACTCCATCAAAATGATGAATCAAATTGTATAAATAATTTCAAACTGATATATAGTTTCCATTTGAATTCCCATCACAAAGTAGGCATTGAAGTAACCCCTTAATCAGGCAGTTTATATGGTAGATATTGCTAGGAAGTACAAGTGAGGCACATGGGATTGTGATACGTGAAAAAAGTAATAAGAGGTTCATTAACTAATAGCAATGTTAAAAGCAACTAGGGCTCACGCATGCTGTGAGACTTTTGCAAACTAAGTAACCCACATTGGAATGTTTTCTTAAGAAGCCGGGGAGGCTGACTGCTTTCTCCTGACTGTTGTCTTTTATTATTTGACTATTAACCCTAGGAGATTGAACAAAATCACAATTCCAGGTTGCACTTGAGTATGGCAAAGTGTGGTTTGTCATGCTTGAGAAAGCCCTCAGGCAGAGGAGCAGAGAGATATACAGGTAATTAATGTAGCAAGCTGTTGGCATGCAGGAAACTGTGTACAAATGTTGCAAGTAAATCCAGACGTGTTCTCGGCAGATATGCATGAGCAACTCTACAACTCACTCCTTGTTCATTTTAATCTATACATGTCCTACACCAACCACACTCTGTTACTTCAGAGTAATTACCACAGTTTCTATGAAAGCCATAAAATGAAAGCTGAGTGAAACCAGCTACAGTCTGTATTGTTCTGGCTGATTCTGATGCCATAATGAATATATATCATCTCCCTTTCTACCACCCATTCTGTATTTCCCAGATCCTTGACTAGCAGTTCTGAACACCTTGCCTATACCCAAGCCCTGCTTATAATGCTGGGACTGCAGTTGCTCTTTGCTGCTATCATCAGGCATGGACACACTATGAAGCACTGCAGTGAAGTTATCATGTTCAGATCTACTGCTTCTTGCCCCTCAGTTTGTTGTGACAACCTTAGCTCTATGTAATAATTACTGCTGAGAACCTAGTAGCTCCTTTTTTTGGTTTGATATGTTTGATATACATGAGACCCAAAATTGCTAGATAGCAGTCATAGTTTTAGGACAAGAAATATTCTGATTTTATGGATGGTCTTAGCGTCTCTTACCTACAATTTACCCCACACAGGGACCATGACATTTAACCCTTCAGAGGCTAAAATTGCAAGGTTAGGAGGCCTAAACTTCTCCAAAGGGTCAAGAATGATAATGAATGCTGTTAATCCTGCTTTCACCGTTTCTTTCATTTTGCGTTTTAGCTATTAGGATACACATGATGTATACTGCATTCCAGAGGACAGATTGGCAACCCTACAGAGTGCCATCTCCAGGCTGACATCCTAGCTAAAAAGTCATTCCTCATTCTATCGATTAGGCCACTAACTTTTGGGTGATATGTAAAGATATAGCTATAGATATATTGGTTATAATGGTTTCATTGTTTTATGCATCCAGTGTCAAAATTATTAGCTACAAAAGGATCCTTTGGTCCAAAGGGAAGTTTTACAGAATCGTAGCCACTCAGAAAGCCCTGGCAGAGGCATCATGGGCAGAAGAGGGAAAACCACATGCAATATATGTTTGAATCACAAAAAGAGGAATTATTGCCTTCTCCAGGATGAAAGGGGTTTTAAGTAATTAACTGGACATCAAGTGGATGGTCTCTTCAAAGAATGGTACTATAGTGAGAATTGGGACAGTCTCTAATACTGGATAGGTCAGATATTCAGCAGTGGGAATAATGTTATCAGTCTTGATGTAAGAAAAAGTACATGAGGGGAAGCAAGGCTAATACAGTCATTCATAACCTCCAGACCAGCCACCAAGGATTCATTGTAGGAGGATAGGGTGGCTGAGGACAAATGCTGGGTGGTGTACTTTTAATGCGCCATTATTTCCCTTTGGTTTTTGTTGGCTCCATGCAGTAGATGCTCTTTGGTGGATGATGATAGGATACGCCAAGATCAGCCCTCTTTCGGTGCATTCCCCTAGTCCATTCTCATTCCACTTTCACAGACATTATTGTTTTCAAACTTGCTCCTCTCAGGTACTTGGTTATTCAGCCACGTCATGGCCAGTAGCCATTCATAACTCAGAAAACAACTAGAAATTGATAGGTTTGGTCTGGGAAGATTCATGTGTATTTATATTCTTTAGTTAGTAGAGAACAGTGAGTAATTTTCTTTTTTGAATGTAGACAATAACTTGGAAACATCTATTTTTCCCCATTGGCTATTAAAGAGATATTTACTAGAATAGTTTAAGCCCAAAGCCTCACACTAGAAAACTAAGGTAAAATACATGAATTTACATAATATGTATTCCACAAATAATATTAACTTTAATTATTTTAGAAAAAGTATATGAGAAAAGGATTGGGAAGCGCTGTTACACAAATATCAAATACACACAACCTAAGCACAAAACATTGATTTCCATTAAATTAAAACAACTGTCTAAACATATTATGTAATTCACATTTAGATACAATGTATAGAGCCCGCAAAACTATAAAGGCAGAAAGTAGACTAGTGGTTGCCTAGGAATGGGGCTGGATGTAGTGGTGGAGTGGCGTGAGAAGTAGGGAGTGTAACAGGGAGTCATTGCTAATGAATGCAGGTTTTATTTTGGGAAACCATTAGTTCATGTTAATGATCATACAAGTTTTTAAATATGGTAAGAACCATTTCATTTTATACTTTAAATGGAGGGATTTCATATATGTAAATTATATCCCAGTAAGGTTGTTACAAATGAAAGTAGAGTAACCAAGTATGTATCCCATAATATGAAAGGCTCAATTATTAAATGCTTCCCTTTTTTACTGGAGGTGGGAAGGGGATAGAACATGATATATTGGGATATGCGTGGTTTTCTTTGCTCCTGCTTATAATACTGAGAGGGCATTAGGGCCAGACCTGACATTTGATGGAAAAGCTAAGCATGTTCTATCAGGATATTAACATAGGCTGCTAATTTTAGGAGATCAAGTCTTACACTTTGCTTTGTTAGATAAATTGAATCATGACAAATTTGACAAACATGATTTGTCCACATTTTCATAATAAACTCTATGTAAATGTCAGTTTTCTTGTTACTTTAAAAGCAAAATAATTCATATCAAACTGTCTTGAATAGGAAAGACAAATCAGTCACAAGTCCACACTATTAAAGCAAAAGTAAAGTGATGAATTTTCTGCTTAATTTTCAAGTTCAGGATCTTCAAAAGTTAGTTTCTAAAGGGTATAGCAATGCTCTTTGTGTCAAATAACTAGCTCATCAGTTGAGTAATCCACACCAACTTTCCAACAAAACACACATCATCTATACTCAACTTGTGGCATCCAGTGTGAAATGATGTTAAATCTTTGCGAGAAGTTTTCTCTGATCTTTGTCAAAATCCAGATCTGTTTATTCTCTTAATTAAAGTATCCAGTTATATCCAAAAATATCAGACTTCATCATCTGATGGTAAATCCTTTTCATGAAATATCTTATTCTTTTCTTCATTATATATGGTTTCTTTTCTTTGTTTTATTTTGTTTTGCATATGTTTCTATGTCCAGTCAATATTAGTTTCTCTATTTTGTAATCCTTTCTAGTTTAGGATCATTGGCATGGTTGACAGCTTTGAGCTTAATGCACTTCAGTCCTCACTTCTGCAACTGTTCCTGGAAAAGTCAGAGAATATCCAAATACTGCCAAATCCTTTGTTCACTCTAAATTTATTTTTCACAGACATATTCCACTGAAATCTGCATTACATAAATCAGCTTTCATGAATTACACTTTTATTAATCAATTACTCCAACCTGGCAATAGTAGCAGCAGAAATTTCAACAAGAAGAGCAACTACCAGAATATTTAAAATAGTATTTTTTGAGTCATTTTGGGCCCATGATCAATACTACTTGATCTGTAATTTTTCATTGAAAGGTAGGTGTTTTATACTATTTATAGTTTATGCCAAGTAACTTAACATATTTGTTATGCGTTTATTATTTTTCAGTGTCAGAAATCATTTCAAGAAGGAAGGCTAAATTTTAGTAAAAAGTATGTATGTGCAACTATGTCACATAAAACACATAAGAAAAATACTACTTAGATGTAGATGTAGATGTGCTAAATTCTAATAATTTCGGAGAAATCCAAGAACACTTTATAAAAGATATAGAATCGTATTATTTCTTCAACATAAGCAGCATTCCAGCTGTAAGAACTATGATGAGCAAAAACATATGGGCAAAAATACTCAGAGAATGAATAATACAGCCAAAAGCAAAACCGTATCCCTCCTTTGTACTGGTAATCTGATTTCAGATTTAAAATATACATGTTGAGTTCAGTCTGTGGAGCTGTTTAACCTCAATTTGTAGGAATCCTCATGCAAGACTGCTCAAAACATCAAATCTTTGATAGAGAACACTCCTTCAGTCTGGCTGTCTTTTTCAGAGCCACGCTGCAATCTGAGGCTCTTCCTATTAACTCTTCCTCCTTTCTTTCTCTCCCTTGGAAGGTGACTGAAGCCTCACCACACCTGTTCCTGTTTCTTAACTCTTTCATCCTTCACATGTATTTACTGTAATAAACCTGGTACATGTCTAATTCAATCTTCATGATTGCTGCGAAGAGTGACCAAACTGACATAGCACGCCACTAGTCTTCCTTTCCAATTTCCCTTAACACTGACCTTTTCCCCATCATCCCAGGCAACTGAATGCCTCTTTGTCTTGTTAAGTGCCATTTCTTCTGCCTGAGATTCCATTTTTACATTTTATTAGTTTTAGTTAAAAAATATTTATCTTGATTGTGATTTTTCTGATAGCATAATTCAAAGAGACATTCTCTCACCTTTTTACCAAAATATGTAAACCTCAGAAAGTTATCCATAGAAGTCTGTATTCCTTAATGGTACAAATTTAGAAATGGAAACATGAAGTCATATCACTTTGGGTTTGAACATTTTTATCTGAATCAGTATACATGACCTTTTGGGGATGAAAACTGTTATTAGTAATAACTAGTGTGTGAGAGGCATGGACTTAAAATATATTTATCTAAGTTCTTCCTCCCTCCCTTCTTTCCTTCCTCCCTTCCTCTCTCCCTCCCTCCCTCCCTCCCTTCCTTTCTCCCTCCCTCCCTTTCTTTCTCACTCCCTCTCTCCCTTCCTTCCTTTCTCCCTCCCTCCTTCCCTTCCTTTCTCCCTCCCTCCCCTCCTTTCTTCCTTTCTCAGTGGTATGGGAGAAAGAATAGAGAGTAGGAAGACCAGGAAAGACAAAACCATGATGCCTAAGGGAGAGACTGGCCTGAGTGGGTTATTATTAGAGAGACCTATGAGCAAACAAGGTATACCAATAATATGCACATCAGCAGGGTATTGATGAAGAAATCAAAAAGACAGAAAGAAAAATAATTATAAGAGATATGCATTATACTTTCTTATTTTCTAGAGATCTAACACTAACCTTAGAAACTTGATTTGGTCATGGCTGCTCATTCAACAAAAGAGACATTATTTCTACATAACACAACCTTCCTGAGCATATACTTTCAAAAGGCCTGAAACATTCCTTCATGGATTCTGGAAAGGGAATTCTGAGGAAAGTGAAAGGAAGGACAAGGTTGCCATGTGACTATCTAGACCTTTTGAAGACATAGTATGTGTAACTTCTCTCTCTCTCTCTCTCTCTCTCTCTCTCTCTGTGTGTGTGTGTGTGTGTGTGTGTGTGTGTGTCTAGTTTCTTTTCCACCAGAAACTCATTAGAGAAGGCATATTGCATAATTTTATCACTTTAGGGATAGGGTACCTAGATCATGATGTTTTAGCAATTTGCCAAGGGAAGGTTAGAAATCAATAACTAGATAAAAACCACATTTAATGTGCCATGAAAATATGACATGTTGCAGCATTATATTGCAGAAAAAAAATTTTGCTTCATATAATTTTTGAAAGAAACTCATATATCATTAATATATTTAACTTATATATATATACATACTTTTAAGAAATATGCCTGCAGAGTTACATTTCTAACACATTTTATATTATCTCCCAAGTTGGCAATTGCCATGAGATGCTTGGAAAAATCAAAGTTTAATACTCAACACCATTGATATGACCTTGTGTCCCTGATAAATGGATGCATTAAGACTCTACCTAACAGGGTTGCATTTCCCACCTGCATTTTGACCAGTTTCCTCAATGACCTTGCCAGCTGATATAAATTGCTTTTTGGAGGGAGCCCAGAGGAGTGATAGCAAGCTTGAAGGTTTTGCTACATGTTACAGTAGATGGCTTTTCATGGTGAAAAAAAGTGGCAAATTCTGACATATTAGAAATGCCTCTTTATCTGGACAGTAGACAAGAGCACCTCTTTTTTTAAATATCAGGGAAGAGGTGTTATTTAAAAAGAGATATGCTAAATAAAATACACTAATGAAAATGATATGCCTCTTTTTCTAGCATTTGTATTGTGACCTCTGTATAGGGTTTCCCCATCGTGATCACTTACACTTAATCCAATATATTGTCTATTGTTTTCAATATAAAAACAGTATATATTTCCTAGACAAGAGGTGTTTCAACCGCATAATTAGGCATGCAAAATATTATCATCATATCATATGCATGAGGCCCAGGGAACAGCTGAAGATCATGGCTCCTCTTATGTTTGTAAAGAAACATAATTTTGTGGTGTTCCAAAGTGACTTGATAATTTTGTTATGTAGTCACCTATTTCGAATTGAAAATCTATTATAAATAAAGTGATAAAGTAAAAAAAATCTGTAGCAGGAGCAAGATAAAGCTAATTTGGCATTAATAACCAATGTTTATATTAATAGAGTTTACTTTTATATTTATCATATCAAATATAATTAAGATGTTCCTGGTCTGCTTAATGTATGAATGACTCATAGAATAGATATATATGCAGACTGAAAGTGCCAGATAAATTATTAGATGATTTTATTTTAATGTAGACTCATACGCACATACTCCCACATGCACACACACACGTACATAGACACATAATGTTAATGTATTTATCCTACTTGACGCTGGAAATTATTCAAGCTTTTAAAATGTTATTTACAGAACAAACTTACATTGTTTTATCCCGATTCTATGTATATTATACATTTTTTGTCATGCACAGTCTTTTTTTAATTTCTGTATTTTTTGGCAGCATCAGAAAATAAATGCCATCTTTACACGTAAATGTATTCATCATTCCTCACCCACTCCACCAACACACAATCCCAAGAGAACAAAAAAGATGTGAAAATGAAAGTAACAGAGTGTATTACATTCCTATGAGTAACTGAAATATCTTAAAAAATAAGTTGGACAGCAAAATAAAAAATGTAGAAACAGAGCTAATGTTTTAAAATACAGCAATCAAATGTGTAAAGGTGTGATTCACTTGGGAAACAACACAAGTAATTTAAATAAAGTTTAACAAAACACTTGAAACAATAAATTGCTTTCTGTTCAAGGAAATTTACCTTTTACTAGCCTGGCATTATGTCATCTGGCAAAATGTACCCCTTGGTATTTCCTGGAATACTTCTTTCCCCTAGAAGTTCTATCAGAGTATTCTATATTCAAACAAGTTTAGAAAATAGGACTGTATGGAAACAAAAATACCCCCTTTAAGCCCAGACTATCACTGGAGAGTATCAACACAGAGCTACAGTATAAAGTTAGATTTACTCAAACCCCAATTGATCGATATATTCATTTCACTCACTTGATCTAAACAGATTGAAACTTTCACGGTAAAAATCCAATTTTACCTATCAATCATTGTGGCATAGGCTGTGATCAAAATTAAGGGTCCAGTAGCCATTTTCAATGTAGCTCAAACATTTGGTTTCTGTGTGTAAGATATAATATAGCTAGAAAATTATAAATTGCTTTTCATTGGTCTGATGCATGAGCAGGTAGGCAATATCATAAAACTGTCTATTTCATGTGGTTAATATTTTTGGTTTCTGTAAACATTAATTCACACTTCTTTGGAAAGTTTTGCTAACAGAAAAAGAAACTAATGAAACTACTGATGGTGTCATAACTTTTTTCTAGCACTTTTTGTTAGAACATAAATATGGGTTGACATTTCTTTCATTTCCACATAAACCTGTGAAGGTTATCAAAAAACCCGAAGATGATAGGTTTAAAATTACAGTGAGGATGGGTTAATTAGTTGGAACATCATCTTGATAGGAAATTCATACCCAATCATTTGGAATTCATGTACAATTTTTGTTATGAAAGGAGGCAAAAAGTCAAAGTGCCTTCGATGCCTGACAAACAGCAGAGTCCTTCTCTACAAGGCTGACCTTTTTTAAAGTTTATACTTCCGTTGTATGTGATGATTATAACAAGTGACTGTGTTCTGACTTCTTTGTATTCAAGATTGCAGTGGAACATTTAAATACATTGTTGGACATCTAAAAGAACTCAAATGTTCAATCAGATACAAATTTATATAAAATTGTACTTCGGAGATCGTTAGACATCATTATTTTATTTTTATAAATATTAAGATTCAGAGAAAAGGAAGCTCAGAACTGGGGTGTAAAAAATTCTAAAGAGATGGTATAAATTACTCCCTCAAACTCCAAATCAGCCACCATGCCTTAGCAATAAATGCCTTCACTTTTCTCTCCTTCACATCAGGCTTCAATATTCTTTTCTAAGGAAAACTTGTTTTCAGTTATCCTTAGTCTCAACAGGGGTTGCAAATTGAAGGAGAGGTGCTAGGTTTTGAAGCACAGTCGCTTTTTTAGTCATGAAAGGAAAAGAGAATTGCTAATAAAGATAAAATTTAAAGTAAAGATGATATGCTTTAAAGAGGATTCAAAATGAAAATTGGCATTGCCTGCATTTATATTTTATGCTATTTTTCTTTTGATATAAGATGGCAAAAATTTTCGATTTTTTAATTTTTATGAAAATAACTCCCTGTCTAAACATTTTCACCTATATAAGGCATGTGTAGCCAATTCTAATTCAAATACATATATATTTATTCAAATACATATAAAAGTATATATTATATATATTGTTAAAATATTTTTATTATTCAGAAGCAATTTACAGAGCTTCTATTATGTCCAGGCATCATACAAGGTGTGTTGATATTAGGTGAATAAAATCCGATCTGGACCTTGCCTTCAAGTAGAGGAGAAACCATGACACCTACTAACTATAACAGAAAACAATACGGTACTATGAGCATATGCAAGAAGAGGATATAATACAGTTGATTTCCTGAGGAAATGCGATTTGAGATGGAATCCAGAGGTTGCATAGTGATTAAACAAAGCGAATAGAATTGAAGAATCCTTATAAATATTATAAGCAAGATTAGTGCATGTGAAAATCTTTTAACAGGATGATGTAAGACATAGTCGAATGTGAACAAAGTTCAGTATGGAAAGAGAGAAGCAGGTTGTAAAAGCAACAGTTAATTTCTAACCAAAACATGTCATTCTTCACATACATTCTGTCATGTTTCACACACAGCAATTTCCCATCTTATCTTACAATCATGTGTGGCCTCGTGACTGAACTTTAACTAATGAAAAATGGATGGAATTTATATGTACTGATTCCAGGTGGGGTCTAGTAAACTTTCCTCTTATACTTCTCCAGACTGGTTGCCTTTCCACCACCTAGTTGGAGATGACCATGACTGTGGGCACTATGTGTTGAGATAGGCAAAGTATTCATCTGCTTCTGCTACTAAGTGACAACATGGAGCAGTATTTCTAAATCACTGGTGTGCGACAAAATCATCCACAAAATTAGTAAATCACAGATGATTAGGCTCTGCCCCAGAGTTTCTTGTACATTAGGTCTAAGTTCTGAGAATGTGTGTTCATAACAAGTTCGCATGTAATAATAATGCTGTTAGTCAAGGAACCACAGTTTGAGAACCATTTGCATACAGCAGAGTACTTCCTCTCTCCCGGAAAAAAAAAAAACAAAAAAAAAAAAACCTGAGTATTACTGAGTGTGTAAGAGAATCAATTTATCTCTTTTCTATTGTATGTATTTGGCTTGCTTGTTAAAAAGGAAACGTTACCTGAATTGTCAATACGGAACTTCATGTAATGTAAAGTGGATAGTCTTCTTTGAAAAGATGCCTATTCTCCAATCACTACCACTGCTTTACACAGTCAGCATGTGACTCAGTTCTATTAATGTTAAGAAGGAGGGAATTTGTTGTGAATGATTAGAAACTTATTTTAAATTGCACATCCACATAGCAGGTATCATGGAGATGGTCAGTTTCTGCCTTGTCTGAAGCCAATGCCTAGACCTCCTGCAGTCACCTCGTGATAATGAGAAAAGACAAAAGGAGGGCAAAACCATGTCAATAAGCACGACAAAGCTGCTCTTCAGAATGGAAATCTTGCCCAGAATAGTGGAATGGAGACCAGATGCACTGACATTAGAAACCAAACCAATTCAAGGGTTGTGCTGGATGGCAATATTTCAGTGCTTCTTATCCTATTAGTTAAAAGCTATAGGCATTATTATATATATGTGTGTGTGTATGCATATATATGTTACTTTTATATATATATACACATACATATGTGTGTGTGTGTGTGTTACTTTTAAGTTATTTCTATAAGTAAAATCAAGGCTGGGTGTGGTGGCTCACGCCTGTAATCCCAGCACTTTGGGAGGCTGAGGCAGGTAGATCATGAGGTCAACAGAACGAGACCATCCTGGCCAAGACGGTGAAACCCCATCTCTACTAAAAATACAAAAATTAGCCAGCGTGGTGGAGCGTGCCTGTAGTCCCAGTTACTTGGGAGACTGAGGCAGAAGAATCTCTTGAACCCAAGAGGAAGAGGTTGCAGTGAGCAGAGGTGAGCAGAGATCGCGCCACTGCACTCCAGCCTGGCAATAGAGTGAGACTTCCTCTCAAAAAAAAAAAAAAAAATCAAATAGAACAAAGGAGATACATGTTGAAATAATGAACCATTATCTAGTTTATTCAGATGAGTACTCAATTTTTTCTTCCATGAGTAGTTACCTAAAATTTTTTCAGGGCTGCTAGAGCTGAGAAATTAATCACTCCAGCTCCAGCTGACTAAGAATAATTCATATTATTAATATCTTATGCTAATTTAACTTATCTTGCAATATTTACCCTAAAGTATGTAACTTTGATATTGTTACTATTTGAGGCATAAAATGCCATTACTGCTGGTTCAAATCACTAATTTTATAGAAAGTTTCATGAAAGATAGCAAAAACAAGTTATTCTTAATATATTAGATAGTTATAAGATTTGCATTATTGACAATGAACTTAAATGAAAAATCTTGACTTGAGCTTTAAGAGATTATTCATCAGTTAAATCAATTTTTCCAGTGTAAGTAACATAATTTATGTAAACATGCTTGATACAAAGTACATGGACAAAGTCTCAAGGCATTTCTGAGAGGAAAAAATAAATAAAAGTGAAAGAAGATAAACTCGAGATAATTAAACTTCAATGTTAATAAGTCTAAAATTTTCAATTATTAATTTATTAATAAGATCATGAATTACTAATTATCTTTTTTCTTACAATAGATGGTATTTTCTTCCTTTCACCAAAAATCAACTCATTCACTTTTTCTCTGGATCCCGGTCTTTCTCTTTCTCCAGAATTTTAAATATTTCTTATTTCTACTAAGTGTTCAACCTCACTCTCTTACCTGTTTTTATCTTTTAATCACTTAAAGTTTCTAGTTTTTCCCATCTAAAAAAGAGAAAAGGAAAAATGCATCACCAACAAATCTGAACAATTCATTCACTCTCTCTTATTACCTCATCTTTCTCTTCCTTTATATAGCCAGACTTACTTGAAAGTAAATATCAACATTAAAAATTCAAATGACTACAACAGCAACTTACTAGGTAAACTGTGATGGCCCCCAAATTTCTATTTTACTTGTATACTTTTTATATAAGCTTAGTATTGATTATTAATCATATATCAACATATTTCCCTTTCTTGAAGTCATATTCTTCCTTCACCTTTCTTAATATAGGTGGAACTTTTACCAATTTGTCTGTTTTTGTTAGAGGCAGTGGATGAAGCAATATTTTTACCTCTTAATTTTTCAATAAGAAAACATGACCATGAACAATATGCAAAATAGCAAGTGATATCCAACTCGGTGTCAAGGAGATTGCAAAGAACAGTTGGCACAGAGGCAAATTCTAGAGCAGTGCAATTCAAAATCACATTTGTGGACTCTGCTGACATAGACACACTTTGTTAGTGTGCTCACAGAAACAAGTATAGAAATTGAAAATAGACTTTTATCTTATCTCTTTACTGATCAACAATTTTAAAGAGCTATATGTGATTATCTCATTGTGAACCAATAAAAAAACCAGACCCCACTCAGTGAAACAATTTCCAAAGAACAGTATCCATTGAATAGAGACAGCAGGTACTCAGTTGTAGCCATTCTTATTGCCTATGGTGCAATGTGAGATAATACATTATTGAATTTTAGATTTTTCAAGAAAAGCCAAGGATCTGAAAGTTTATATAAAACAATTTCATGTTTAATATTGTTAACTAATGCCATTGAAATAAAAGACTCATCACAGTGGGTTAAATGCATTCTATAGTGCCTTTCTGGTAAACAATCTTTCCCTCAATTTTCTCACCTCCTATTCCAGTATCAAAATACTGCAAATTGTATTGTGTTTTCATATTCTACTAAGACTGTTCTCACTAATGTCATCATTAATCTTCATGTGGCTAAATACAGTAAATATATTTTTAAATTTTCACCATATTCTTTATCTTAGCAGAATAGGGCACCCTTAATCTGTACTAACTACTTCAAGTATTTTTTTTTCCCCCTTAGGTTTCCTTCCACGTCTCCAGGAGTTCCTTTTCACCTATATTTATTGGCTTTTTTCCTCCAAGTTTACTTTTAAATGTTGGAGTAAATCAACTCTCTTCCTACATTAGAATCTCATCTAAGACGCCTCATGTTTTCTTATGACTTAATTTACCATCTGATGCAGACAGGACACATATTTATATCAGAAGCCCAGACTGACATTTCTTGCATATCCTAAATACCGTTCATAAATATCTCCAATATATTTTATTAGTCATTAACTCTTACTTATTGCAACTCCTAGATATTGCTGATTTCAATCTAGTTTGATGTACCTTTATTGTCCCTATGTAAAACAAGCTGTATTGTAAACACCCTTACTGATTATATTACCAGTAAGAAATTCAGTGAATGTTTTGCCCACTTTTAATATATTGTACAGCCCAGCCAGAATAGTTTGTTGAAAATGCTCATGTGAATTAGGGAATTTGCTCTTCACATAGTTCAGTCTTCGCCTTTTCCCTTTAGAGAAATAGGAAGCACTAGCCTCCATTTTCTTATGTGTTTCTCTTCAGACTTGTGTTGTGCCTTTTTCTCACTTGTCATTTAGGATGCATTCAAAGCTTGATTTCTTTTATTTTCTCAAATGGACTTTTCTATTTCTTATCTCAGTCATTTCACTTTACCATTTCTTTTTCTTGAAATGTTCTTTCCACTTCTTCAGTTAACTCCAGCTTTTTATTTCCCCCCAAGAATCTTTTCTTCTCATTCACTCCATTTTCAAGACTTGTTGAAGTCCATGGCTTCCACATTCCCATAGCTCCTTGGGTTTCCTCTTGATGACACTTCCATTCATTTATTCACATCTATTTTCCTCATTACACTATAATTATATTATAGATTATATTACACTATAATCTCCATGCAGGCAGCCATTGCACTGGTTTTCTCTTAAACAACTTGAAATTTCTCCTACATAGTGCATGTCACACATATATCTGTAAAATGCATGAATAGACGTTTCCAAATTTGGGTGGAAGTGAAGCTAGCTTTCTTTATTTTTATTTTCTTCTTTCTTTTAACTCTACAAAATAAACAATTACTGATTACACATTTAAACTATGTTCACATGTTCTAATATATTTAACCTATTAAATATTCTGTTGATATTGTGATATGATTTTATAAACCATATAAAAATTACGTTTTATTTATTTCATTTGGCTAGTTAAGATATGCATATACAAACATATCTTGTTTTTAAAAAGTATTGAAACAATTGCATATGTATTTTAATTTTACTCTAACTGGTATACTTATTCCATAAAGTTTGTCAAAAGTAACTTATTATTACTGTATACATGTGTGTGTGTAAAAACAGATAAAATATAAAGTTATTTTCAGAAAGTCAAGATTCTAGTATTGACTCCAGGTAAACATCATTGATAGTTCATTAAGCTATGCCGCCTTTTGATTTCTATCCATGTAAAATGGGAAATGGAAAAATGGAACAGTAGCAGCATAATTACTCCGTATTTCTAATGAACTAATAAAATAATGTGAAATTCCTTTGTTAATTTTAAAATGTTAGTCAAATTGATCCTACCATTAATTATTATTAAATTAAACTTGTAAAATGACTCCACATCTGTATTGTATATTAAACTCAGATGTAGCCCTTAAATATACAAGAAAAAGAGTTACAGATTATTTGTTATACTTTTAAAAATAGGTGTAGTATTCTAATCTTTGGAGTGATATAGATCTGGTTTTGAGGATTTTCTTTCATTTTTGCATATTTAGATTGTCTCCACTCAAAAATTCCATACATAGTTTCATATATTTTCTCTTTAGACCAACCATCTAATTGCCATTTTTATTCTCTGCTTTATAAGAGCTGTCATTGGGTAATGGAAGAATCAATCAAACTTTTTTCCTTCACGTCCCTGCAGCAACAGAACTTTATTATTTTTACTTCAGTGACACTGAGAAGCTTGAATCAATATTGACAAAATATCAAGTCTTTTTGAAAAACTTTGCTATGATAGCACTCAAAGCTTAACCATTTCACATCTTTTATAGCCATGGAAACTCAAAATTTATTTTTCTCACAAACACATACATCTTAATCCCTTGGAAAATCATTCTGCTGCGTTTCAAATGCAGTTACCGTAATTGACTTCCAAGGCACAGAACTGGGATTCATCTCCATATCTGAGAATAGAATCAAGCCCTAAACAAAGGGAACTTTATAATCAGGTTTTGAAGATGAATGTTTCTTTAGAAGGGGAAGCTGGTTTTGGAAGCAATCTGATTTTCTTCCTGCTATTGATAGAAAAGTTGAGTTTCTAGCTGAACTAGTAGAAAAATTTATTTGTAGATAAATGTACACTTTAGCGCTGGAAATAATTTACACTTAACCCTTATTGTTCATTGATATTGATCACTTGAAAACACTCTGAACCACATGCATAACGAAACCTCTTCCTATTGAATTACTATTAATATTATTCAATATGTTTTAAGTTTTAAGCAGTAAGATAAATAATATAATACCCTGTTACTTAAATAGCTCACATACTTTACTATCCAATTCTATGATTACTCTAATAAATTATCTCAAAATCCAGCATCAGATCCCGGAAGCTGTTTTGTGGTTTGGTTCGTTTTGTTTGTTTTGGTTTGTTTCTTTGGCTCTTTTTTGCCCTTTAGTGCTGAAAAAAAAAAAATTATATTATTTAACTGAATCTCCAGCATTGCCATTGAGTAATGCTCCTCAAACAGGACGTATCACTCAGTAGCTGATCTCATACTTAGTTATGAGCTTAAAACTTGAAAAGAGACAGAAAATCTGTAATGCAGTAAACAGGAAGTCAGACTATGGAGTGTGAATGCATAAGGATATTTGTTTTGTGAAACTCATTTACATGAGTCTTCTTTGGTCTTCAAAGCAACATGTGTTTTCACTAAATAGACTTGTGCTAAGTACACAGACTGTGATGCTGGCATCTTCCTCCTTTTACAAGTATGGATCCTAAGTTAAATCTCACTACACAGTGTAGCGTAAAGGGTTGATAGATTTCTAACTGTAACTTAGGCCTCCCAACCACAGTTCCAGGGTTCTTTGTATCATAGCATAGCATACTGCCTATTCCAATTTAAATATAAGTGTGGAGGTTCTCATCCTCTGTTTTTCCCTGAGTTTTGACTTTATATGATGTCAATTATTTTTTTCTGAATCCCTCGCTCTACTTTTTCTTCTTTGTAATCAGTGGCTTTAATATCTGAGATCACTGGCTTCTGTGTAAGAAAGCGTTACTGTTTTTAAAACTAAATAGTATTTAGTGATTTGCAAACTGTTGAATATTTAAATTGATGTTATTGTCATCAAAACCTTAAAATTAAAACATAATTTAATCATGGTGCTTTCAACAAGCACTGAGAGTAAATACTTCTACATGTATCTTTAAATTATGCAGGATTATATAGGCATCCAAATTATAGTCTCATAAAACCAATTTTATTTTTTAAAGTTATTTTTTCATTAAATCCAATTTTAATGTGCTTGAATTCATGGTTAAAATGTTTCTTGATTTTTATATATGACTCATAATAATACCTGAATTAATCTTGGAGCCTGGAAAATTAGTAATAGCAGTTCTAAAAGGGAAAATAGGTCTATGCATGCGTGTGTGTGTGTTTGTATGTGTGACACACATTGTTACACATTTAACAGAGAGAAATGAATTCTTATATCTATACCCATTTATTAATCTACGTAAAAGTAAATGGCACATCCTTTCAAATTAGCCTCATTTAATATGTCTGCATCTATATTATCATTTAAATTTTATTTTTTAACAGCTATGTACTGAAAACAAACACAAACTTGATTTTCTCACATGGCACAAAGGAACCCCTCACTTTCAGTTTGTATTAGTCGAAGTATACAGTGGCTTGCAGAAGGAATTTTGCACAAATAAGTTAGAACATAAGTCAAACCTCTTGTTTCAAAAGAGTCAAGCATGATAGAAAACACTAAATTTATTTAACTTCCATGTTCCATCTAGCAGAATTAAACTTTCCAAAGAGGAAAAACATAGATTGATGTTTTTAAAATGACTACAGGGTAGAAACTATGCTTCTAGAACTCTACAATAAGCCTAACTTATTGTCAGAAATTGTCCATAAAATTGACATTTTTAAGCACATTTACATTCCTTCATCACTGTTATGCATGTTATTGCAGACAAAGTTGGTGATTTGAATTCATGATTGATTTATGAGTGTTGTAGAAATGAGGCAGAAAATATTGGACTTTGTTGCCAAGGAGTTCACTTTGGGCAATCAGTAATTACACTGAGGATTAGATTGTATGAATTTGGAAAAGTGTAGAAGAGTCCATGGCATCAGTAATTACAATGAAAATATAATGAATATCTTATGGAATGTGTTTTCATACATAATTCCTCCTCCAGATATTGTATTTTCTTTATGTCCATTTTCAGAGGTGGCTCATATTGCTGTATTGACATCTGTTTTAAAGTGAAGTAAGAAAAAAGAACTAAAGTAAATTTTTCTTTAAGTTTTATACATGAAACTAAAAATAAGTTGAGGATGCAATTTTTTAATTAATATTAATGCACTTCCATAAACACAATCTCTGTCACTAATCTATCTTTCTGTTAATAACTGGCCAGCTGAAAGTTGGCAAATTCATTCATTTTAAATGCCAGAGGCATAAAAAGTTCTTGTTGGATAGGTTATTTTGTTTTATTGGTTAATAAATAATACACATACATATACATATGTAAGCATATTATTCATTCTATAGTTCAGAGAGTTACCCAAAGGATTATAAATTATGCTGCTACAAAGACACATGCACACGTATGTTTATTGCAGCACTATTCACAATAGCAAAGACTTGGAATCAACCCAAATGTCCATCAGTGACAGATTGGATTAAGAAAATGTGGCACATATACACCATGGAATACTATGCAGCCATAAAAAAGGATGAGTTTGTGTCCTTTGTAGGGACATGGATGCAGCTGGAAACCATCATTCTTAGCAAACTATCACAAGAACAGAAAACCAAACACCGCATGTTCTCACTCATAGGTGGGAACTGAACAATGAGATCACTTGGACTCAGGAAGGGGAACATCACACACCGGGGCCTATCATGGGGAGGGGGGAGGGGGGAAGGATTGCATTGGGAGTTATACCTGATGTAAATGACGACTTGATGGGTGTAGCACACCAACATGGCACAAGTATACATATGTAACAAACCTGCACGTTATGCACATGTACCCTACAACTTAAAGTATAATAATAATAAATGAATTTAAAAAAAAAAAAAAAAAGATGTTCAAATCTTACCATCAGTAGCAACTCTAGAACTAAATCTTTTTTTAGTAGAAAGCTCCAAAGTTAAAAACAGAGTTGTTAGGAATATTGAAATTTCCTTTAAGCCTTACTACATGTCATTCAAATCAGAATATTTGATATCATTTTGTAACAATTTTAAGGAAATACAATTTATATAAATATTTTTTAAATTATAAATTCATCTAATTATAATTTAAGTGCATGAATAAATTAAGTATATTTATAAGGTTGGTTACATACTATTTTCAGATTGAAATACTCTTCCAGCCATGTCAAAATTTTGCCTAATGTCTCCTAAAATGTTTATTTAGTGATGGAAACTAAAAACGTTTTAAATCCCCCTCAAACTGTTTTGCTTATGACCAGTAGATTAATCTTAGTAAAGAGATGTTTTCAAAATGTCATTCTCTATTTCAAGAATCTACAATCACTCTGTTTTTAATAAAATAAAGTCCAAAATAAAATTATCTTAAAATGGATTTACCTTCTTGGATGTTTGTGCTTTGAACATTTATACTCTGAATTTTTTTTTTGAGATAGAAAAAGCAACCTGGAAGATAATAATAAATTATTTCCTCACTGTATTGGAAATTCCAGTATAAAGGAAATAAGAGCAGTGGAACCATAAACAGGAAATAAGTGGTGTCTATTCCAAAAATATGAGTATAAGAACAGTAAATTTTGGTGTATTTGAAATTGTGTTTTCATGGCCAGTAAATTTGCATATCTAAACTCTTAAATAAATGGCATCCATCACTTCAAAAAGTGAATGAAAACTACTAACAATAAAAGGGTCATTGTAACTTGAGTTTCCAAGCTGGCTTTATTTTTCACAACATAGCGAGATATCATCTTAAGAGATAGATACTTCCCTGAAAGAAAATAGTGGTTCAAGTTCATTAAGAGACCATTCCATATCCGAAGTGTAAGTTAACAACCTTCATATACAAAAGGGAGAAATCAGAGTATTTTATTAATATAAAAGGAAATCCATCCCAACAGAGGTAGTGGAAAAATCTATTCATTATTGTTCCATAGATAGAGGAAAGAAAAAGAGAAAAAAATGGTAATACATTTACTCTAAGAGATCAGTGTCCTTGCTTTTTTCTACTGCTCTGAAAGGACCCTTAATAGGGGTCTGAAAGAAATATACAGACATAGTTTAAGGAAGCCTAGGGCATCAGAGATGATAGCTTGCTTTGCTTAGAAGAGTCTGGAGGTTTGTATACTTCGTGATAAAACCTCGCATCCTTACATTCAGGCTGGCACAATACCCTGTATGTAGTAATATTGAATCATTGTCCAAGGAAAGTGTTCTGTTGAATGAGTCTATGGAAGATCTCATGACTCTTGAGACACCGGGAGTGATGCATAGGTAATCCAGAAGTTCCTGCATGCTCAGGGTCATATGTGAGCTGAGAGGAGCCACAAACAGCAAATTTAGAAGCCAAAAAAATAGAGTTCACAACCTTTGTGATCAGAGTCAAACACACTTCATTTGCAGTGTTATGAAGAAAAAAACAGTTAAGACCAGTCCCATCTCATAGATACCAATTCAGTGATAAAAATAGACAAACTGTGAGACAAAAGTGGATTTGTGGCACTTCTATTTTACTGCCATCAGACTCCCTCCCAAATATAACCAGATACTATCCTAGAGGTAAGTAGGAGGTGATGGGGGAAGGATGATGTGAAAACATGAGCAATAATCATGAGACAGTTTACATAGAAGAAACTGAGATGTAATTAGCTGGCAAGCTGAATTCTCCTCTTTACCTTAATAAGGTGATCATCCAGAAGACAAATTAAGTATATTTCAGAAAATAAGGAAACTAAATTTTATTTGAACATTTAAGTTGTTAACTCTTACTTGTTAAATATTAGTTTCCTAATGCTTCTATAGCAAATTACCATAAATTCAGTAGCTTAAAACAACATAAATGCATACAGTGCTGTGGGTCAGGGGTCACCAACTGCTGGGCCACACCTTGGTACTTGTCTGTGGCTTGTTGGGAACCAGGGTGCACAACAGGAAGTGAGCGCCAGGCAAGCAAGCAAAGCTTTCTCTGTATTTTCAGCCTCTCCCCATTGCTTGCATTGCTGCCTGAGCTCTGTCTCCTCTCAGATCAGCAGCGGCATTAGATTCTCACAGAAGCATGAACCCTATTGTGAACTGTGCATCCGAGGGATCTAGATTGTGCTCTCGTTAAGAGAATCTAATGCCTGATGATCCATCACTGTCTCCCACTGAGAGGTGAAGCCAGCTGAGCTTCAGGGTCGAGTGGGGACTTGGAGAATTTTTTTGTCTAGCTAGAGGATTGTAAATGCACCAATCAGCACTCTGTGTCTAGCTAAAGGATTGTAAATGCACCAATCAGCACTCTGTGTCTAGCTAAAGGATTGTAAATGCACCAATCAGCACTCTGTAAAAACGCACCAATTCACGCTCTGTGTCTAGCTAAAGGATTGTAACACACCAATCAGCACTCTGTAAAAACGCACCAATTAGTGCTCTAAAATGGACCAATCAGCAGGACATAGGCAGGGCCAAATAAGGGAATAAAAGCTGGCCACCCAAGCCAGCAGTGGCAACCCACTTGGGTCCCCTTCCACACTGTGGAAGCTTTGTTCTTTCGCTCTTCACAATAAATCTTGCTGCTGCTCACTCTTTGGGTTCACACTACCTTTATGAGCTGTAACACTCACTGTGAAGGTTTGTGGCTTCATTCCTGAAGTCAGCAAGACCATGAACCCACCAGAAGGAACAAACTCCAGACACATCTTAACATCTGAAGGAACAAACTCGGGACACATCATCTTTAAGAACTGTAGCACTCACCGCAAGTCAGTAAGACCAAGAACCCACCAGAAGGAACCAATTCTGGACACACCACCACCCCCAGATGAGACATCTAGTTGCAAAAAAGCAAGCTCAGGGCTCCTACTGATTCTACGTGATGGTGAGTTGTATAATTATTACAATGTAATAATAGTAGAAATAAAGTGCACAGTATATGTAATGAGCTTGAATCATCCCAAAACCATTCCCCCCAACCCCAGTCCATGAAAAAATTGTCTTCCACAAAACTGGTCCCTGATGCCAAAAAGGTTGGGGACCACCGCTATAGGTCAGAGGCCTCAGTTAGCTAAAATAAAGGTGAGAGTGAGGCTTCATTCCTTCTGATCGTTCTCGGGGAGCAACTGTTCCCTTACCTTCTCCAGCTTCAGAGACTGCTTGCATTCCCTTGCTCATGACCTTTTGCTGCATCTTCAAAGCCAGCAATATAGCATCTTCAAATCTCTCTCTCTCTCTCTCTCTCTCTCTGGCACTCCTGCTTCCCTTTTAAAAGGACTCTTTTGATTACATTGTTCCCAGGGGGATAATCTAAAATAATCTTTCCATCTCAAGGTCCTTAATCACATCTCCAAAATTCTTTTTGCCATGTAAACTGACATATTCACAGTTTTGGAGGATTAGACTATGGATATCTTTGAGAGAGACCCTTTCTGCCTATCACACATGTGACATGTATGTTAAAAAACTCCAAACATTCTTTCTAGCCCACAGGGATCTTTACTTAAATATTAAGAAAATAATTGAGATTTGTTGAATAAAGAATAAATATATCACACATATATAGGATTACAGAATTTACAACTTATTCATTCCAAGACCACCTTCAAAAATTAAAATTAAGTTCTGTACCTAAGTACACAGTTGTGGCTATGGTTTTGTAGCCTTTTGTTCATCCCCCACAGGATTAATTTAGAGCTCATTTTAGCCTTTGATGTGTGTTGAAGATAAATAATATAGAAACCTGGTCAGAGACAACTAATTTTCTCTTAATGTCTATACTCCTCATTACCATAAGCAAAAAAACACAGATTTTTGTTCAGCAATATTTCCAAATTGAATAAAGCTTATATCTCTCAACTTCAATTTCAAATAGGTATGGCCATGCTATTAGATTCTGAATGAAATTTATGTAAAGTAGCCTATCAGATGTCCGTGGACTGCTCTTTACGAAAAAAAAAAAGAACATCTTTCTCTGTTATTTTCTCCTGGAAATTGCTAATTTTGTGTTATGAGGCATTATCCAAGAATGTAGAACAATAAGACAAGGGGCCCTGAGGTAGTTTACCTCCAAAATGTCTACCTTTTCATTTCAATTTATAAGAAAAAATAAACTTTTAGCCATTTTTACCAATGTTAGTTTGAATTTATATGTTATATGGAATTGAATTTAAATCTAAGTAAAGTAGGCCTCATAACAGATCAAAAATCTATTGTGTCAGTGAAAAACTTAGCCCAGCAAAGTAATATTTCTATACTAAGTGAACAGACAAACCTGAAGACTTCTTTAATGAGCGGTTGCTAAGATTATAGAGAAGTGAGTACAGTTAAGAGGGCAAATATGAATAGATGGGTTTCTCCATACAAAGAGAAAATATTGTGATAAATGAATTATATTGAGCTATATATTTTTCTCATACATTTGCTGTTAGCTAGTCTGTAGGAACACAAGAACAACATAAAAGTGAGTCCTGAACTCAGCTTTCATGATAGCATCTAGCTGTTAGCTGTAGATTAAAAGAGCAAAAGAATGTGAGATGATGATATACCTCCTAATTCGCTGGGGGACCTCATATGAGATGCCCATCTCCCAGTTGGCAAGAAAGTGGCAGAGCCACTGTAGCTGAAGAAGCTATGACACACGGGACAAAGGAATACCTCGTTAGTAACCAGAGTTGTGTAAAGAGTGCTAAGAGTAGTTTAATTGCCTGCATCATTGAATTCATAGATTAATATGCTTTTTTTTTTTAGTTTCATAGTAGTAGACTACACATATATTTCTATTGTGAGAGCCTGAATGTCACATTTTTGGGCTCCTTAAAATTAAAGAAGAAGATTAAATATTTAGCTTTATTTCTGAGTGCTATATTTTTTATCATCTACCCAGGCATAGCAGTGGGCATTTGATTGGAAGAATTATTCCAATTACTCATATTTTGAACCTTCATTACTCACTTGTAATTTTTTCCTTATGTAATCTGTAGCACTTTCTGTAGGATCAACCTTCTGTGGTCCTCAGTGTGCCATGCCCCTGCACCATTGCACATGCAGCTAATCCCCTAGTCAATACCCTTCCCATTCTTATTCATTTTATTACAGAATTTAAGAAGTTAGGAAAATATTTTATGAATAACTTCAGCAGAGAATATTCAAAAGTCTCTGAGATTATATTACAATTTTATACAGGTTCTTCAGAAGATATCCATTTTTGTTTCTCACACACACACACACGCACACGCACACGCACACGCACACACACACACACACAGCTGCAAAGATGAAATAGAAACAGAAATTTCTAGGCCGGGCACGGTGGCTCATGCCTGTAATCCCAACACTTTGGGAGGCCGAGGCGGGCTGATCACGAGGTCAGGAGATCGAGACCATCCTGGCTAACACAGTGAAACTCCGTCTCTACTAAAAATACAAAAAATTAGCTGGACGTGGTGGCAGGCGCCTGTAGTCCCAGCTACTTGGGAGGCTGAGGCGAGAGAATGGCGTGAACCCAAGAGGAGGAGCTTGCAGTGAGCCAAGCTCTTGCCACTGCACTCCAGCCTGGGCAACAGAGCGAGACTCTGTCTCAAAAAAAAAAAAAAAGAAACAGAAATTTCTAAAATGTCTTGCATTATGTAATTTAAAAAACATGGTGTAATCTCCTAGACACATTCCAAATTACTAAATTTCACTCCAGAATAGATGATCAATACACAGACAGATAATAGATAAACAAATATGCAGACATGTACGTGTAAATTAAATATATATTTTATTTATATTTGGCAGTTTTATAGAAAATACTTGTATCTGCATCTGTATCTGTAGCTATATTTACATGCAGTCTAAGTTTGTATTTATTTTTATATTTCACCATCTTACATGTTTATTTATGTATTATTTTTTCATTAAGATTTCCTGTCTATTTTCCATTAACTTATCAAATGTACATATTTTTCCCTCTTGGGTTCTGGCATTCTTGTCATATTTATGAAGTTCTTTCTTATCCTATGCTTATATTCACAATTAAATATATTGATTTCTATTTATATGTTAGAAATATTTTATATTTAATTTTTCTAGAATGCTTTGATAGCAAATGAAGAGCTACTTTTCCCAATAAAATATATCTTAACGTTTATTTTTGAACAAATCTCATAATATCTATCACCAGCTTCTACTGTACTTTCAGAAATGATTTTAATTTTATAAGAAACTGCAATTTCTTTGAGGCAAAATGAGAGGTAATTTTTCAGTTAGTAAATTCATCCATAGGGGACTTTTTTTTTGGCTCCTCAAAATCTTTACTGAAACCACATTTACTCCTCAACTTTATTTTTTTCTAACACATGTATCACCCAGTCCTGAAATGTTCATTTTCTCAAAAATTGCAATCCCAAGCTTGGCAATGTCACTGCCATATCTGTCCAGCTTGTGAGTTCTTCTCAAACCTGTCAACCTGGGTCAGGATGCTCTTCCCCTTTCCCACTTAATTCCAATGGGATGACAGTTCTGTTAAAAGTGTGCCCTCTGCTGAGGTCCAGGCAGAAACATAGAGTTTTAACTAGTCCAGGTGAGCACAGAAATCTGAACAACCTCACAAAGCATAGCCCGACGAAATTCCCAGCCCCACTGGCCCTATTTCAACATTCAAAAAGAACCATCCATTAATCAAAAGTGATTTAAAATAATTCTAATATTCTTGGTTCTCTTGAAACTCAAAGTACAGTACTTCACAAATGCTGTGTTACTCTTCCTCTTGTTCTCCACATCTCTCATCCATGAGGTGGCCTTCAATCTCTCTCTCTGCCTCTAACACACTTCCCCTCACTCAGCGTCACTCACAGGACCCGGCCACGTGGCCCTCTTCTTTCCTCCTTTTGTCTATTTCTTTCTATTTTCTTTTTTTCTCGGTAACAAATATGTCTGTCTGTGCCTACAAACACCCCATTTCTACTTTTGTCCTGTCCTGCTCTAATTAATTTGATTTGCATCATAAATTATAACACTGTGTATGTGTGTGTGTGTATGAGAGAGAACCAAGTAGTAATTACCAAAATGTCCTTCATAGGTAAAGCTTACTAAGTCTATCAATCCTAATATGAATTTTTGGTTTATTTTTATTATTTGTTGTATTGCATTTTTATATAACAATATGGAAATATAGTTAGAGACATACTTCCAACTCCAATTTCTCATTATAAAAGATGAGAATTTAATATAATTTTGCTTTTATTTTAAAAAGGAAAACTCTATAGCTGTCCCTCGAGTATACCTCAAGAATTCAAATATTCAAATTATATTTTATTTGCATGTTTTTAGTTTACAGATTTTGAAATTTGAAAGAAAGGTTTATTTGGTATTTCTTCTTAATTAGAATGACTAATTTAATGTTTATTCCCTTGGGTTTGTTTGTTAATAATTTGATTTAGGTGCATCTGTCATAAAATTTAGAGATTAATATTATTTTAACCCCAATTGAAGTTAAGGCCTTTATTGGGGAGGTTAAAATGCTGATATGTATTGTTTTAATGTGTTTATTTTGTTATTGCTATCTTTGTAGCTTTGGGTTTTTCCACCTTCTCTTTCCGTTGTTTATGTTTTTTTAAATTTTAATAACATATTTTTGTTTTTTCAGTATGCTATAAGCAATACATACTGTTTTTAAAATGTAAATACAATTATTTACATTTAGTTCTTTAAGCAATATATTACTAATTGTTAAAATACTAAATGATGTTATGCCTTCTGTGTTTTCATAGTATATTTAAGTAGTTTAACATATTTTTGCCAACAATTTTGCATCATTCAAAGCATTGGTAACTTTCAATAAAATTGAAGTGCTGAATCACAATTAATTTTAATATTTTTACAGTGTATAGTTTCTTGCTTTGCATTATACTTGGCTTTAATGTTGCTGAAAGCAAGAGTAATCTCAGATCAGTATACTTTACTGTGGAGATTATATATATATATATCTCAGTGCTTGGATAGAGCAAAAATGTTTTTTTAAATTTTTGTTTTTTTAAATTTCTTCTAAAGAAAATGGGATCCATGTGCAGAATGTGCAGATTTGTTACATAGGTATACATGTGCCATGGTGGTTTGCTGCACCTACTGACCTGTCCTCTAAGTTCCCTCCCCTCACCTCCCAGCCCCCAACAGACCCTGGTGAGTGATGTTCCCCTCTCTGTGTCCATGTGTTCTCATTGTTCAACTCCTACTTATGAATGAGAACATGTGGTGTTGGGTTTTCTGTTCCTGTGTTAGTTTGCTGAGAATGGTGGCTTCCAGCTTCATCCATGTCCCTGCAAAGGACATGATCTCACTCCTCTTTATGGCTGCATAGATTTCCATGGTGTATATGTGCCACATTTTCTTTATCCAGTCTATCATTGATGGGCATTTGAGTTGATTTCATGTCTTTGCTATTGTAAATAGTGCTTCAATAAACATACGTTTGTATGTGTATTTATAGTAGAATGATTTATATTCCTTTGGGTATATCCCCAGTAATGGGATTGCTGGGTCAAATGGTATTTCTGGAATCTCTTTCTGAATTGTGTAAAAAGGCATGGATATTTTTAATGTATTTTATGGATAATGATATTTGAATCTTTATAAAATTCTTACTTATATGCCATATACTCTGTTAATTGATTTATCATTAGTGTTCCACCTAATCCTTCCCCAAACTTCATGGGGACAAGTTATTTCTATAACGAGATACTTGTTATCATCATTTACAGATGAGTGAACTAAGACTCAGCGAGACTAAGAAATTTGCACATTTGCAATTCTAGAAATTGGCAGAACTTCAGTTTGTTACAGGTGGTAGCTAGTCAGGCATGAGCAGGGCAGGAGAGGACTCCACCAACACCCTACCAGGAAAGTCAGCTGACCATCAGGTGATGGTCAGGCCATTGTTAACTGTCTCTCTAAAATAATAATTGGTCACAGCCAGGACTAGGAAAAGGCAGGCTCCCTATACGTAGGAAACACCTGAAGCTTGTGATCAGCATCTTCCTGGTAAGATCTCATGAGCTGGCTCAATGGGCTCAAGCACGCTCATTAAAAGGCAAAATGGTGGAGTTTAACTGATGTATGACCCTCCCGGGACATGCTGCAGGTAAAGGGAAGAAGCTTCCAGGGAAAGCTTCAGGTGAGCATGCATAAACTCCAGGAAATACACTGAGCAGACTCACTTGCCAAGCGCCAGCAGGTAACCGCGCATGCAGGAAGGTCACCCCAAGGGAAGAATCAAGGGAGAAGGGACACAAAGCTTCCGGAAGTAGGCCAACATATAAAACCCTAAGTCCAAAGTCACATGCGGTGCTTGTCCTGCAAGAATAGGTCAGCTTGGCGCTTTTCTAAGTGTACCTTTCTTTTTATTCCTGCTTGAAAGCTTGTTAATAAACTTTCACTCCTGCTCTAAAACTTGCTTCCGTCTTCTTTTTCTGCCTTATGTCCTTTAGTCTAATTCTTTCTACTGAGGAAGCAAGAATTGAAGTTGCTGCAGACCTGTACAGATGCGTTCCACCAATAACAATTTGAGCCAGTGAACGGGAGATGGAAAAAAATAAGTAGATTTGAGGGCTGTTTTAAAAAGTATCCTCTATTGGCTACAACAGTACTCTGTGATGATTCAACATTGAAGAGAAGAAAGGGAGAAGAGACACAATAAAGCTCAGGTTTCTGGCTAAAGAATCCAGTTGTGTATTATTTACATTTACTGAAACTTTTTAATATTTTACAGCGCCATTTATTTTGATCCTTCATTGAACCCTCTGGTATTACTGTTTTCTTCTTCCTTTTTCTGAAATGTTTTACTTTTGCAGTGTCATTCTCCCCTGTTCCTGCTTTACCTTAAGCATACTATAAAAAATGGATTCTTTCTGAACGTACACAGGTTGTCACTGTCCCTATCCATGTAGTACTGCATTTGCAGTTCTGGTACACAGCTTATATGAAAGCACTAATGAAAATCTCTCATTCAATGTTCAGTTTTTAGTAGGCTTCCGTTATTTGATGAGTCTGTTTGGTCTTGAGTCTGTTTGTCATTAAGACCAAACTAGTTATTTTTATTTTTAAGACAGTATTTCTTTGGAGTGCAGTTGCATGATCGTAGCTCTCTATAACCTTGAACTCCTCACCTCAGCCTCCTAAGTAACTAAGATGGTAGGTGTGCATCACCATGCCTGGCTATTTTTATTTTATTTTTATTTACTTTTTTTGTAGAGACAGGATCTTGTGCAGGCTAGTCTTGAACTCCTGGCCTCAAGCGATCCTCCTGCCTCAGCCTCCCAGTTTCCTAGGATTACAGGTGTGAACCACAGAGCGTGTCCAGGTTCTTCAATGCTCTACATTATCAGAACATTTTAAAAACTATATTTCCTACAATGTCTTGGCAACAATATATTTCTTATCCCTACTCCTTCATAGAATGGATCCCCTGTAGGGAGGTAATGTCCTAGAAAACAGTGCAATTGCCAGTCTGCTCAGCCTGTGCTGCTTCCATCCTGATCCCCACATCAAACCATACACAGACCTCCCAATGATCTGTTTTGTGGAAGTTGTCATCACTGATGGAAGAGATATAGTGTATCTTCCTGTTTTTATTTAGTTAGACTATGTTTTATAAGGTCAATTCTACATTATATTTTATTCCAGTGCAAACCCCATGCCGTAAGAAAAATGGAGTTTCCTTAAAGTTCTTGACAGCATGTGTTTTTTAGTCTTGTTTTTTTCTTTGTTTCTTTGTGATTTTTATACATTGAGCTTTTATTTAGTCTGTATCTTCATGAATATTTTAGTATTAAGAAACCGATTTGAGAGCTGCTAGATTAGGTGTAGTTTATTTTGGAAATTGTCTTGATAGAAGAAATTTAATTTACCAAAATGGGAAAACAATATACTCTATTTCTGGCTTCAGATAATTAAAGCAGTGCTCACTTCCTCATTAAAATGTTAATAATAATAGCTAGAGGTTTTTTTCACAGCATTATTGAGATATACTTTATATACCATACGACTGACACACAAAAACATAAAATTCATTTTTTTGGCATATTCCCAGAGTTGTACAACTATATCTCAGTCTAATTTTAGTAGATATTCATTCCTCCAAAAGAAACTTCATCCTCATGGTCAGTAATTTACCTTCTATCTCTATAGATTTACCTATTTGGGAACGTCGTATAAATAGAAGCATATAGTAGTATGTCATCTTCTCTGAATTGCTTTTCTCACTTACTATATTGTTTTCACGATTCATCCATGCTGTGTCATATGTCAGTACTTTTCCTTTTTGTTGTGAAATACTCTTCCATTGTATAGCTATACCACATTTAAGGTACCCATTCACCGGCTGATGGCAACTTGGATTGTTTCTACTTTGTATTTATTATGAAGCAGGCTGCTATGAACATTCATGTAGAATTTTTTGTGTGGATGTGAATTTTCATTTCTCTGGCGTGTATACCCAGAAATGGAATTGACAAGCTGTTTTCCAAAGTGGCGGAACTATTTTCATTCCTACTAGCAATGTGTGAGAGTTCCCCAATTTCTCCACAATCTTGGCCATGCTTGCTTTCTGTCATTTTATCATAGCCGTCTGTGATGGTGAATACTGGGTGTCAACTTGATTGGATTGAAGGATGCATAGATAGCTGGTAAAGTATTGTTTCTGGGTGTGCCTGTGAGTGTGTTGCAGAGACTAACATTGAGTAGGTGAACTGAGAAAGGAAGACCCACCCTTAATGTGGGTGGGCACCATCCAATCAGCTGCCAGCACAGCTAAAAAAAGCAAGCGGAAGAAGACAATAGATAAGCTGACTTGCTGAGCGTTTCCGCTCTCATCTTCCTCGCGTGCTGGATGTTTCCTGTCCCGGGACCTCAGACTCCAGGTTCCTTGGCATTTGGATTCTTGGACTTACACCAGTGGTTTGTCGGGGGCTCTCGGGCCTTTGGCCACAGACTGAGGCTGCACTGTTGGCTTCCCTACTTTTGAGGCTTTTGGACTGGGACTGAGCCACTACTCGCTTCCTACCTCCTCAGCTTGCAGTTGTCCTATGGTGGGACTTCACCTTGTGATCGTGAGAGTCAACTGTCCTTAATAAACTCCCTTTCATATATACATCTATCCTGTTAGTTCTGCCCCTCTGGAGAACCCTAATACACCCTTCTGGTGGTTTTGAAGTAGTATCCCCTGGCGGTTTTGATTTGCATTTCTTTAATGACAAGTTATGTTGAGACTCTCCTTGTGCTTGTACCCGAGGTGAGGGTAGACACCCGCCTTTTCCAGAGTCACATCCCTACTCCATTAGAAGGCAGTGTTTGCGTTATGTTTGAATGTTTGAGTGAGGAATGCTTCTTTCCAAAATTCATGTTGAAACTTAATCCCCAATGCAACAGTGTTAAGAGGTAGAACTTCTAGGAGGGTTGAAGCCATGATGACTCCATCGTCATGAACGGATTGGGGCTTTATAAAAGGGCTCGAGGGGACAAGTTTCTCTCTTCCCTCCCTTCTGCCACATAAGGGCACAGTGTTTGTCCTTTGGAGGATGCAATGTTCAAAGCATCATCTTGGAAGCAGAGAGCAGCCCTCACCAGACACCAAAACTGCTGGCACTTTGATGCTGGACTTCCCAGCCTCAAGACCAGTGAAAAATAAATTTCTGTTGTTTATAAATGACTCAGTCTCATGTACTTTGTTGTAACAGCACAAACTAGATGGAAACTGTGCATGTGTTTGTGGAAAGTAGCAGACCCTGGTCTTCTTGGCTTGCCCCTCATTATATGAAATTGACATCCTTTGAAAAAGATGGGATGGGGTTGATTAGGGCCCCAGTATTCTCAGCTTGCCACACCTGGGACCACCTTTGGCTCCAAGAGTGGGAACTGGATGGAAAAAGGCATAACTGGTCTTCTATACCACACCTGCCTAGAATGGAGCTTCTGCAATGTGCGGTTGGTAATGGAGGGTGAGAAAAGCAGGCAACCTGCCCCTCCAGGGATGAAACATGAAGCTGCGGGGAGAGGGCAGTACAGTAACTCAGTGGGTTATGACTCAAATGCCCCACCTGGCTGCTGCTCTTACTGAGATTTAGTAGATTTTCTTGATTAAATGTTTTACCATTTGCTATATGCCCTTTGGACAATTTCCAGACTTTAAATGATTGTGTTTTAAAATGTTCACTAGTTAAAAGGCTGGAAAAAAGCGCCACTGCTCTCCTTATTCAACCATTCTATAAGTCCTGCCTACACTACACTGGAAGTATTTTTGAAATCTTGATTGTTACAAAATATAGCAAAACCTTATCTTCAGTGTTCTACAAACTGATTCAGAAATACAACACTCTTAGAAATCAAATATAAGCCTACGAATATTAATAAAAGGATAGATCTTAATATTAAAAAATCTAGTATTTTCTTAAGTAAGTTATGTGTTGTATTTGGTTATAGTTAAATGTTTAGTTTATTTACACAGCCTAATTTTATTCACTAATACACTTAATTAGTGGCAATTACATAGGACTCCAGAAGCAAATTTCTGTGTGTATGCAGGATAAAAGTTTGGTCCCAAGTCAAGAGATTGCTTTATAATTGATAGATTGCTAATGTTAATTTAAAAGAAATGCCACCCCATTTACTTGATAATAGTACTTACATAGCAATATTCATTTGTTGCGATTATCTATTTAAATATATTGTCCATCAAGTATTATCTATTAAAAATATTACCTTTTATAGAATTGCTTTATCAATTTTTTTGACTTTAAGCTTAGCCAAGTTTATTTGTTGAACATTACTTTTGTTGTCAGTTCTTATCAATTTAATATATGAGCCACATTAATATCAGAGTAGCCTAGGCAAAATCCTCTAAAACAATTCTATCATCTTCCTCTTTATTGTATATCACATTTCTTAAACCTAACAATATAATTTTGTTTCAAAGTTTGTAGAGAATGGACTTCAATCTCTCTCTGAAATAAAATTATTATCTGGAAAGCTCAGCTGAGAGGTGAGATAAAGATGAAATGAGTATAGGCAAACCTAGAAGGAAATATAAAAAGCAAGAGTTGTTAAAAAAAAGTTTGAGAACACATTTCTTAGATTTTTATTGGGAGCTTTTTTATCTCTTATCTTTATATTAGAAGCTTTGATACTTATGAGTTTGTTATCACATGAAATTTTGCAGATAGAGACATAATTATATACACACATATATACATATATGTACATACGAACTATATACTGAAAGGGTTTCCCTGAGTAATGTAAATTGACATATAATTAATGTTTAACTCTATTGAAATTTATAGGGTCACTTATTTTTCATGCATCTTTTATTCACTGTTACCTAGAAAATAGACTATAGCAAAAGCAAATCAAAACCTAGGTTTGGAAACATAGGTCAACAAAATATAAACTTGCCTGTATGGGCTACTACGGTGACTTCAGCTTGTATGAAAATTCTTGTGAAGACCCACTGAAAGGTATTATTCTGGTAGCTTTCCGTTTTATTTATTTGTTTTATTTGTGTATGCACACATGTGTACTCATGTATCTATATCTAAATTTATATCTGCAAATTTTGCTAATATATGATTCTGTAGTGAATTCAGCTTCTTTAAAAGTTCTTCTGAGGACCCACTATGAGATACTATCCTGGTAGCTTTCACTGATGTGTGTGTATTTTTATCTGCAAAATTTGCCTATATATAATACTACAGCAGCTTCAGCCTTTACAAAATGTCTTATGAGGATGCACTGTAATATATTATCCAAGTAGCTTGAATGTGATTTACGTTGAGCTATGATTTATCTTTAGCCTTTCTGTCAGTTAAATTTCCTACATTAACAACTCCAGAATTTTGTCTTTTAACAACAGCCAGTGATTCAGCCCATGATTCTGCAGACTGGCAGTTTGAGTTGGGCTCAGTTGTTGGTTCTTTTGGCT
>NW_012102865.1:4125703-4127969 GCF_000951045.1 Mandrillus leucophaeus
TGTTCTACAAACTGATTCAGAAATACAACACTCTTAGAAATCAAATATAAGCCTACGAATATTAATAAAAGGATAGATCTTAATATTAAAAAATCTAGTATTTTCTTAAGTAAGTTATGTGTTGTATTTGGTTATAGTTAAATGTTTAGTTTATTTACACAGCCTAATTTTATTCACTAATACACTTAATTAGTGGCAATTACATAGGACTCCAGAAGCAAATTTCTGTGTGTATGCAGGATAAAAGTTTGGTCCCAAGTCAAGAGATTGCTTTATAATTGATAGATTGCTAATGTTAATTTAAAAGAAATGCCACCCAATTTACTTGATAATAGTACTTACATAGCAATATTCATTTGTTGCGATTATCTATTTAAATATATTGTCCATCAAGTATTATCTATTAAAAATATTACCTTTTATAGAATTGCTTTATCAATTTTTTTGACTTTAAGCTTAGCCAAGTTTATTTGTTGAACATTACTTTTGTTGTCAGTTCTTATCAATTTAATATATGAGCCACATTAATATCAGAGTAGCCTAGGCAAAATCCTCTAAAACAATTCTATCATCTTCCTCTTTATTGTATATCACATTTCTTAAACCTAACAATATAATTTTGTTTCAAAGTTTGTAGAGAATGGACTTCAATCTCTCTCTGAAATAAAATTATTATCTGGAAAGCTCAGCTGAGAGGTGAGATAAAGATGAAATGAGTATAGGCAAACCTAGAAGGAAATATAAAAAGCAAGAGTTGTTAAAAAAAAGTTTGAGAACACATTTCTTAGATTTTTATTGGGAGCTTTTTTATCTCTTATCTTTATATTAGAAGCTTTGATACTTATGAGTTTGTTATCACATGAAATTTTGCAGATAGAGACATAATTATATACACACATATATACATATATGTACATACGAACTATATACTGAAAGGGTTTCCCTGAGTAATGTAAATTGACATATAATTAATGTTTAACTCTATTGAAATTTATAGGGTCACTTATTTTTCATGCATCTTTTATTCACTGTTACCTAGAAAATAGACTATAGCAAAAGCAAATCAAAACCTAGGTTTGGAAACATAGGTCAACAAAATATAAACTTGCCTGTATGGGCTACTACGGTGACTTCAGCTTGTATGAAAATTCTTGTGAAGACCCACTGAAAGGTATTATTCTGGTAGCTTTCCGTTTTATTTATTTGTTTTATTTGTGGATGCACACATGTGTACTCATGTATCTATATCTAAATTTATATCTGCAAATTTTGCTAATATATGATTCTGTAGTGAATTCAGCTTCTTTAAAAGTTCTTCTGAGGACCCACTATGAGATACTATCCTGGTAGCTTTCACTGATGTGTGTGTATTTTTATCTGCAAAATTTGCCTATATATAATACCACAGCAGCTTCAGCCTTTACAAAATGTCTTATGAGGATGCACTGTAATATATTATCCAAGTAGCTTGAATGTGATTTACGTTGAGCTATGATTTATCTTTAGCCTTTCTGTCAGTTAAATTTCCTACATTAACAACTCCAGAATTTTGTCTTTTAACAACAGCCAGTGATTCAGCCCATGATTCTGCAGACTGGCAGTTTGAGTTGGGCTCAGTTGTTGGTTCTTTTGGCTCCTGTGTCTGTGGTAAGCTATATGATTAGTGGCCGAGGCAAGTTGGCTTATGAAGGCCTTGTCTGAGAATGCTATTGACTAGGCTTCTCTCCATGTAATGGCTTATCATCAGGCAGGCTAGCATGCATCTATTCACATGACTACAGGGTTACAAATGCAATAAGACAGTGAACATTAGATGTAAGCACTTCTCAAGCCTCTAGCTGTGCTACATTTGCTACTTTTCAGTTGTGCAAGATAAATCACATGGTCACACTGAAAGTCAGTGGGAAAATAGACTGCACTCTTGATGACAGAAGCTGCAAGTCACAACACAAGGAAAATGAGTACAGCAGGGAACCTTTGAGGCTGTGTTTGCAATCTACTAACCTTTGGACCTGTTGATTATACTTCATCTGAATAATACAGCAATTGAGTTTTTAGCTTATTGTTTAACAGCAAGAACGCCATCCTAATTGTATTTTTCTGAGTGGTAATTTTAAAACTAAATTTATTTCTGCAAAGATTAGTTTCTCTGGCTGTGGTGGTGGTTTTCTCTACTATTCTGAAATTAAGACCTTGAACCTTGAAAACAAACAAATTGAACTTCAGAATAGTATAAAGTGCACCTTGGATAAGTTTCTTGTTTTTT
>NW_012102865.1:4128649-4172731 GCF_000951045.1 Mandrillus leucophaeus
ATGTGAAGTTACTTAAAATAATTTTTATTCAATTGTTTTAAATAATTGTTTGTGCTTTATTTTTACTAATAGCACCATTTTCTTCCCTCCATTGAATTTCAGCTCTCAAAACATAACATTTACTAATTATTAATTTTTAATGCAGAGATACTCAAACATGGAATTGGGAAAAATTTCAATGCCATATTTAGTTGCGAATTATGTAGCAAATAACTTGTACTGATTTTTGATATATATATATATAGCTTTAAAACTTTAAAATATATATATATATATACACATGTATAACAAAGTTATATCTATCTATAACTTAGAGCAAAGGCACTATTTTCCAGATAATGTCGTTTTTACTGACTTCTTGTCAGCCATATTTTTTTGGAATAAACTAGAATGAGGCAGCACCCGTTTCCAGGGAAACCCATGGGAATGCTGTACAGGAGAATGTCACTCTTACTGTCTTTTAAGAGATTAGAAAAACAAAATAGAGAAAAACTACTTTAATTTACATGTTCTATAAGTTTAAATCTTAAGGACACATACCATTGAAGAATGTGTCATTACACTAATCACAATAAAAAATGACAGCAGTTGAATTTGTCTATGAATATCTCCACATATACTGCCCCACGTATATTGTGGGACATAGATTTGCTGTTACAAGGAGCAGGTGTCTAGAATTATCTCATTATTCAAAGAATCAAATAAGGTTATGGAGACAGCACTAAGTAATCTTTAAAGAAAGCTCACAAATAGCTAACAGATGATGCTTCCACCCCCCATTTCCACCAGGATTAGTCTAATAGTAGCTGAAACTATTCATCAAGCCATGGCCTTATCAAAGACAACCTGAAATCCTTTCAAAAAATCCCATCTGTGATACTGTGATAATGTTTTTCCTTCCAAAATAGTTCCACTTGTTCTTATCCCTAAAACTTCCGTCCTCACATTGTTTTACACCTCTGAATACCATGGATAAAAGGAATATAAGCAGCAAAATTTGCTATGGACTTTCAATTTAACCAAAAATCTATGCATCCTAACCCCCTACATTTTTTAAGGTCAGTCTTCCTCTTTACAACATATATAATAGAAAATGTTAAAATGCACATTTCCAAAGAATAGTATATTTATCTATTTTCCAAAATAAAATTTTAATTCAGCTTCTCATACACAACAACATCAATCAGAATTCCGTTCTTGCTCTTCTTGTTGAGGTTGAGGGGTTTTCTTCACTATTTTCTTTGCTGATGCTTCTTTTCTTCACCAATTGATAAAAACATCTTTCTATTTAATGTTTTGCCTTACTGATTTTAAAATTATTATTTTTAATTGATGCATAATAATTTTATGTATTTATAGGACACAGTATATTTCAACACAATATAGAATGTATACAGTGTGTAATAATCAAATCAGAGTAATTAGCATATCCATCACCTCAAACATATTATTTCTTTGTGCTGGGAATATTCAAAATCCTGTCTTCTAGGAATCAGGAAATATATAATAAATGATTGCTAACTATAGTGCTATAGAACACTGGAATTTATTCCTCCTATTATTACTTACTTACTACTTACTACTTCTAAGAAATCAACTATTTTAGCTTTCCCATATGAATGAGAACATATATTTATCTTTCTGAGCCTGGTTATTTTACTTAATGTCCTGCAGTTCCATCCACGTTGCTACTAATGACAGGATTTCATCCTTTTGTGGCTGAATAGTATTTCAATGTGTATATAGCACATTTTCTTTATCCAAGCATCTTCTGATGGACACAGATTTATTACATGTCTTGGCTATTATGAATAGTGCTGCAGTAAACAAAGAAATGCAGATATATCTTCAACATATTTATATCCTTTCTTTTGGATATATAGTAGTTCTATTTTTAGTTTTCTGAGAAACATCCACACTGTTTTTCATAATGGCTTACTAATTTGTATTTCCACCAACAGTATATAAAAGTGTCCCTTTCTCTGCATCCTTGGCAGCAATTGTATAATAAATTATGTCTTTTTGATAATTGCCATACTAAATGGGGTGAGAAGATATCTCAGTTGGTTTTGGTGTGCATTTCCAATGACATTCTTTACATAAATATTAAAAACAATTCCAAAATTTGTATAGAACCACACACACAGAAAAAAAAGCCAAAGAGCCAAAAAACAATCCTGAGCAAAAAGAGCAAAGCTGGAGGCATCACACTATCTGACTCCAAAATACACTACAAAGCTATAGTAACCAAGATAGCATGGTACTGGCATAAAAACAGACACACAGACCAATGGAACAGGATAGAGAACCCAGAAATAAATCCATATATTTACAGCCAATTGATTGTCAACAAAATCTCCAAGAACATACATTGTAGAAAGGGCACCCTCTTCAATAAATGCTGCTGGGAAAAGTGGATATCCATGTGCAAAAGAATGAACCTAGACCCCTATCTCTCACCATATACAAAAAAAATCAACTAAAAATAGATGAAGGACATAAATGTAAAATCAGAAACTATGAAACTATTAGAAGAAAACAGGAGAAAGATTTCAGACATTGTTTTGCAGAAAGATTTTATGAGGAAGACCTCAAAAATACAAGCAACACAGACAAAAATAGAAAAATGGGATTATTTCAACCTAAAAATCTTCTATATATAGAAAAAACAATAGGGTGAAGAGACAACCGCAGAATTAAATAAAATATTTGTAAATTATTTATTCAGCAAGATATTAATATCCAGAATATAGAAGAAACTCAACTTGATGATCAAAAAATAATAATATGATTTAAAAATGGGTGAAGGATCAAAACAGCCATTTTTCTAAAGAAGTCATACAAATTGTCAAGTATATGAAAAACATGGTTAACCTCACTCTTTTAATTTCTGACAAATATAAAGTAAATGCCAAATTTTTTTATCTCAAGATTTTTGTTAGTATAAAATGTGATAATGTAAATATCAGACATAGACTCTATTTCTCAATCACTAGATTTTTGGAACAAACTCTTCACCATTAAACTGATTACGAGGAGTCACAACATATAGTAGGTAAGAGCATTTTTCAATAAGGTTAAGTAGGCTTAATTTCTGCCTCTGATCCTTCAAATGATGTGTTAACTTACATAAGTCACTTAACCTGTCTATGTCTATTTCTTTAGATGAAAAAGAAACAAATAATATATAAAAAGAACTATTCTGATAACTAAACGAGTAAATAAGTGAAAAAATTGTAACTGCATTGACTCGTGTTCACTATTTAATAAAATCTAGTGTGCTTGGGAGTTTGTACATACATATGTAAGTTCAATGGCATATTACAAACATTTAATTGAGCCAGAAAATATCAGCATATGCTATAGGATATTCATATTTATATTATATTTGTTGTATAAATATTTCATTTCAGATTTCATATATATAAATATAAATCCAACATTTTGGCCCCAAACTGACTCAATACATATTTTCCATTTAAATTATTCCAATTACAAATTCAGTACATCTAAATCAATACTCAGCTCTCAGGAATTTGTGGTCCACACATTCAAACAGAAAGAAGACATTGTACCTTATGTTTATTTTAGAAAAACAAATAGCTCTAGTTACTTCAAGAAAAATTAAGTTATTATAGTTGGAACTTAACATTATGCAACCAAAAAGTGGACTGGAGAAGGAGTGGTTGAAGAAATATCTATTGGCTTTCAGGAAAGCTGAAAGAAAACTGCTCTGATCACCCTTGACGACCAGCTCCGTGTAGGCAAAGTGGTTGATTCTCAGGAGAACACGCAGAAGCTTCTGGAAAATGCCCATTACTCTCTGCTGATGCTTGCTCAGCGTTTGGGCAAGTCAGCTTTATACCTAGAGCTCATTTGCTTCAGAACCACTATCCCTAAATTTTTTATCACTATATCAAGGGACCTGGACAAGACTTTTTTAAAAAAAACCTGCCCTATAACCCTAAGATATTACAACTTTGTAAAATTTTGTAGTTTATTGCGATTAAAGATCAAAATGTATGGAAATAGCATGAGTTACAAAGATGCCTCATCATGCCTGTTACATTGCTGCAGTGTCATTTTCCAAAAGTATTCTATTTAAACTCAAGAAAATCGCCACTGTTCCTTTTTAACACCTGTCAGCAGCAACTGCTCATAGCTGACGGGATGTATCTGTTGTTGCGTTCTGACACGTGAGGTCTACTCACATTTTGTAAGACATGTCACTGTCAGAAGCTAAAAATAAAAAGGTAAATGTGACAGCCCTGGCGCCACCATGCCTAAGAGCCACAAGTAACTGTGATCAAGAGAGGTATTTCTAAATATTGCAAAAATATCAAACTTCTGCTTCATTTTAATTTTTTTGTGATTTTTATTGAATTTCATCTTTCACTATTAGTCAAAAAATGTTCTATGATTGTAACCAGTGAAAAATACACAAGATTATTTTTCTCAAGAAAAAAGACTGATACTATTTTGAAATCTTTTGTTGAGAAAGCTACACTAAATTGAAATCACTTGCCTTAGCTACTTCTGAGGAAATGCCAGACAGCAACTCTAATGGAGGCTATAAAAATGCATAGGAAGCCACGTAATTCACAAGTGATTAATGATAATGGTAATATAGAAAAGACCTTCGGTAATAAATATACAACTGAGTTTAGAAAATACAACAAAGAGTAATTAGATTAAACTGAGTTATAAACAATGAGCATGTAAAAAAGATACCAAAAATAACAGATTTTGATATTATGCTTGTGCTCGTATTACCGAAAGCATAAATTGTTGCATAAATGGAAAGACTGGTATGATTTAAGTACTTTTGAAGCAGAAAACTCATTTAGTTATTTTACGAGATAAAGACACTCATTGTAAATCATTCCTACATTTGTGTGAGGGCAAAATAAATTGCCTTGATAAAATCAAACTGATTTAATGTACAATTCTTTAATAGCACTGGATGAATTTAAAGTGTCTTATATCTTCGATCAAGGCTAAACCAAATTTCTCTCACACACAGAAGTGCACACTGACACACACACACACACACACACACACTCTGATACAGGTATACTCATATACTTAAACCCGATGATCCCTCCTCAAAGACAAATTCACACTCCACTTTCATAAATAATTATTTTGCTTTAGGCAGTTACAACTTGAATCTAATTTTTAGTTTCACATTAATGCGAAATGTCTTACAATAACAACCAGAAAAAATAGGTCTGTTAAAATTGTAATAAAAATCTAAAAGAAGTCTGAATTTTACACCTGTAATTTGATGAGAATTAAAATAATAAAAATTATGTTTCATATGGAAAGAGATATTGTAGTTTCTAAAGTGAATTCCAGCTCATTTTTGAACTCTCAATACTTTTGTGAGATACACAGTGCAGTAACTGTTATTGCAGGGAAAATAAAGCTCAGAGGCACAATTGATTTGCTAAAAGTCACTAAACTAGCAAATGACAAAAAGTAGCCACTAAATCTGCTCTGAAGGTTCTGGTCGAGGACAAATAGTCTTTCCCCTACTTCAGGATTCTTCTTGAAAAGTTCAAGTTAAAATGGAATTAAAGAGAATAAATTAATATACTGTATTATATAGAAAGAAGGATAATTGATATTTTATAATTTTTAACGTAACACATTTTGTCCTATTAACCACATACTACAACGCATAAGTAGTTGCTAAATAGTTGAAGCCATATCACGTTGTTATAATGTGCATTTAGTTTGTCATTCTTCTACAGTTCTACTCCCTAATCAAGGTTAAGACTTTCAGTTGCTGGTCAAATTTTCAAGTGTTTTTATTTTTTATGATATCTAGTAATGTACATGGAATGTTTTTCAGCATTCATCTTAGTAGATTTATCTGTAATTTCAGTTAACATGGGGGTTAGTTTGCCTATTTATTCCTTGCCCTTCCTCATCTCTGCTCAGTGTCTCAGGGGCCTGAACGCTAGAGGTTTTCTGTATCTGTCTCCCATGTCACCTTACTTTTCTCTGGGTTATGCCTATGGCAAGCACTGGCTCAGGACTGGCGAGCAGGTGATTCCAAGAAGTCCGGTTACTTCTTCCCCTCCTGTTCTGTCCTAGGAGGCATGTCTGGCAGACAGACAAAGTCTATGACTGCAGCCTCTACCTGGTGATCCTGGGCTCCAGGCCCCAGTATGTCCTTGCAGTTTGTGGAAGTGGAGACTTCCAGCAGTTGCCAGTTCCTGGGTTGCGTTACCTTCCTTTATTTGTCAGCTCAGCCATCTTTATAGTTTAATAGCTTGCTTTACATATCCTTCATGTTAGACACAGACATTCCGTTTGTGGCTAATACTACCCAAAATAACGTATTTGTCATTTATTAAATGAATATTAAATGAGCCAATTTTAGTCATCAAACAGAGTGGAGAGCTGGCTTGTATATATTGCATTAATCAAAATGATGTAAAAATAAGGATCATAATATTATGATACAATAAAATAATAGCACATATTGAATATTTAACTGACAACACTCTGTAGCTCTTTTTCAATTGATGTAATTTCTACTGTAGACATAAAGGATAAGTTAACTTTTAAAATAGCACTATTTACAGAAATTTCTTTTTTGACAAATGCACATTGTACTATGGTTTTCAAAATGCACCTTTAAAAAAATTTTTTTGCACTTACCTAAAGAAAATAAATTTCATTATATAACTTATTAGAAATCAAACAGCCCCCCCATATTCAATAGTATTTCTATGTGATATGAAATTAATAAAAGTGTTCAACTTTTAAGTTGTTTAATATTGCTATGCTCTGGAAGAATCTTGTAAGCTAAAAAATGTACACATTTGTGTAGCATACAAAAAAATTTAAGTGTGCTCTCAGGCTGAATATATATTACGGAACTTAGTTCACCAGGGATACATTGCATTGTGGTTCTGCTATATTTGGATGGATGCGTCTCTTCATTTACAGCCAATAGGGAAATAAGAGCTCACTGCTGCTACACAATGAGGTAATAAACAGCATAAATAGTTCATATAACTTCTAGTTATGCATCATCTACCCAATAACAATCCTCATAATACATGAAAAAGTAATATTACTCTTTTTGAAATAAATGTTTATACACAGACAATTAGTTTTTTCCTTTCATGTATTGCGTGAGGTTTTAATGTCTTTATATCTCAAATTTACTTCTTTTAATATTCAATAATAATACCCTACCTTGATTTCAGCTTACACAAATATTCTTTCTGAATCTCTATTACTCCTCTTTGTCAATTCCATGTCTTTGCTTAGTTGCTGTTTATTTTACTCTTTTGTTCTCTTCTTATTTAGACTAATTATATCATTTTCAGCCTTTATATTTTTGACATTCATTTTCTAACATTGGAAACTGTGCTCATCATGTTATGCCTTAAACAAGCTTTTGTTTAGATTTCTTCTTTGTAAGAAATTACACATTAATTCTATCAAAATACTGGTAAAATTTTTACATTGTTTTCCTTGATTCCTTCCACTTTTCTCCCAAAAGGGGGCAGTTAAAAAGTATTCTTCCCCATAAAGACTCCTACACCCATCTTTTCTTCCTCGTCCCTTTTTTTAAAGTAAAGATGAGGTGTCACTATGTTGTTCAGACTGGTCTAGAACTCTTGGGTCTAAATGATCCTCCCAGCTTGGCCTCCCAAAATTGCTGGGATTACAATCTTGAGCCATCGCGCCTGACCCACACATCTTTTCATCTCCTTTTGCTTTGCCACCATCTAGAACCTTTAACTTCTCATTTTTCTTCTAGTGTAAAGTTGTAACTCTACACTGTACTGGTATCATGTGATTGTATTTTTAAAATGACGATAATAAGAAAGTAATGCCATGGTTGTCTCTTAATTGTTTACACTGGTTTCCATCTGTCATCCTGTCTTTCGAAGTAATCTTTCTGAAATACCTTACGATTCCATTCCAACTTCCCTCCAACATTCACCCTCAGATACTTTCAATGATTTCTTGTTTCTTACAAGATAAAATTTAGTCTCATCAATTTGGCCTTCAAAATGTTTTCATTAACTGGCCATGGCTATGTATTTAAAATTTTTGTTACTACTCATTATAACTTTACTAAAAAACATTCAACTTAGCTCAACCGTTTCCATTCGTGCTTTCTTGAATGTGATGAGTTTTTCATTGTAATTGCTTTGCTCACATGTTTTTCTCTGAAAGGAGAGGGGAGTGAAGAGGAGGTACAGGGAAAGGGAAAAGAAAGACCCAAGGGAGGAAGGGAAGAAAGAGAGAAAGGTTGTTAACATGTATGATTACTTTCTATTTATCAAACACTCAGAAGTGGGTTAAAGAATGAGCATTTGAGCAATTTTTTTTCCCTATGGAAAGCTGGGCATTTTTATAGGGAAAAAATTATAATCTAGATGCTTCTAAGATATCAGTGGATGCTAACATATTTAAGAAACTAACTCAGTGGAGAAAACTGTTTTCTCAGAACCTTTTTCAAAAGGTGTACAGTGCACAGATAATTTTATGAGCGCTTGATAAGTATGAAAGCTAAAGTGTGTCATCAGTAACCTTGCTTTTCCTCTCCTACGCAACCTTCACCCTACTTTCTAATTAACTGTCAAACAAATGTTTAAAAAACAATAATTCTTAGAGACACCAAAATATTAAATAGCAAAGCAGGCCAATGGATTTTAATTGTTCCCTTGTTATTATATTAAATGCTTTAAAACACATTATTTTATGTAATACTTATGAAACCCTTAGAGTTAGTATTCCAATGTTGCATATGGGCATAGCTAAGCTTGACTATAATTAGTGATACTGTACTGTATACTTACAAGTTGTTAAAGTGGTAGATATTAAATGGTCTCACCACACACACACACACACACACACACACACACACACACAAATGGTAACCGCATGAGGTGATGGAAATGTTAACTAGCTTGATCACTGTATTAGTCAGGGATCTCTAGAGGGACAGGACTAATAGGATAGGTTTATATATGAAAGGGAGTTTATTAAAGAGTATTGACTCCCACAGTCACAAGGTGAAGTACCACAATAGACCATCTGCAAGCTGAGGAGCAAGGAAGCCAGTCCGACTCTCAAAACCTCAAAAGTGGAAAACTGAAAGTGCAGCCTTCAGTTTGCGGCTGAAAGACCCAGAGCTTCTGGCAAATCACTGGTGTAAGCGCCGGAGTGCAAAGCCTAAAGAACTTGAAAGTCTGATGTTCGAAGGCAGAAAGCATTTGGCACTGGAGAAAGATGAAGGCTGGAAGACTCATCTAGTCTAGTCCTTCCGCGTTCTTCTGCCTGCTTTATTCTAGCGACGGGGCAGCTGATTAGACAGTACCCACCCACATTAGGGGTGGGTCTGCCTCTCCCAGTCCACTGACTCAAATGTTAATCTCCTTTGGCAACACCCTCACAGACACACCCAGAACAATAGCTTGCATCCTTCAATCCAACCAAGTTGACACTCAATATTAACCATTACAATCGTGGTATCATTTTATAATATATATCACTACACATTGTGTATCTCAAATATAGGTAGACCTTTTGTCAGTTATACCTCATAAAAGCTGGAGAAATAGAATTCAAATGATTAAGACATGTTTTCAGGATCACTAAGTTCAGAGTTGCAAGACAACTTGTCCCTTCTTATATTTGATGCTTTTGAAGAATTATTCAAGACTTATGATTGTTTGTGAACTTAGCGCAACCCACACATGTAACATATTCTTGCTTATCTTGCTTATCTTGTTTTTTTTTCAATAAAACTATTATTTCTGGATTTAGCCAGGATTTCTCCTTCATGACTCATCTACCTTCTTTCCATCTGGACAATTTCATATAATAAAAAATCAGATATTTTTCATTATTTGTGCAATAAGGTATACTTTGCTTTATACATAAATGGAATATTATGTTTATACCTCATTAAATGGTAGACCATTATTGTATTTTAATAAATGGAGACTGGTAAGAAAATTATCTAGAACTACAAAATTAAAAGAGTTTATGCACCTGAGAAAACTCAGGTAAATGTCTAAAGTTAGCTTCTATAAAACAGCACTGGAGTTGTTTTAAACAGTAAATATCATTCAGAGTTCTGAAATGAAAGAAATAATTGGTAATTTCTGTCAAGTACACAAGTTTCTCCTTTGAACGAAATTATCTGTTTACAGAACCACTTCTAATCAGGAAGAGGCCATTCTGGGTTACAAGAGAGAAGCAGCAAAGAAATAAATGCCCCCTTGGTGAAATGAAGAAGTTATTGCATTTCTTCATTACTAGACCAGAACAACCAAGCCAAAGGCAGTAAGAGAATAAAATTGATTACAGACTGTATTCCCCATGTGGAATAAGGGATTGGATAGCTGTTTATTTTATTTTGCCGCTATAACTAAAACTCTTCTAACTTATATTTTCACCATGTTTCAGTCTTAAGATTTTTTTTTTTCCTTTCAATATTGTAGGCCTTTCTAGATACATCTGAAGAGAAAAAAAAAAAACAAAAAAACCTTGAAGCTAAATCACTGTCCTAGGATTTGGACATTGGTGGAAAAATGGTGGAGTCTTGGATGTATATGTGAATTCTTCTGGGAATGTTACAAAGAAAGGTAGAGCTAGCCAAGTTTCTCTTAGTTCAATAATAATGCAGAAATCAAGAATCTGTGGATTTCTCCTAATATCTTTTTTTTTTTTTTTTTTTTTTTGAGGCTGAGTCTCACTGTGTTGCCCATGCTGGAGTACAGTGGCGTGATCTCGGCTCACTGCAGCATCCGCCTCCTGGGTTCAAGCGATTCTCCTGCCTCAACCTTCTGAGTAGCTGAGACTACAGGCGCACGCCACCACGCCCAGCTAATTTTTGTATTTTTAGTAGAGATGGGTTTTCACCATTTTGGCCAGGCTGGTCTTGAACTCCTGACCTAGTGATCCACCTGCCTCGGCCTCCCAAAGTGCTGGGATTACACGCGTGAGCCACAGCACCCGGCCCTAATGTCTATTCTTAAAGAGGTCTTTGAATGAAACTGATTTAAGAGATTGCCAGTACAAGGTATCCCCTAGGGGATGGTAGGGGACTTTGTATCACACAGTGTGGAGAAAAGGTATTGCCCTTCACCTCAACAGAGAATACAGCAAATATACTCGTACATTAGATTACTAAAAACAGCACTGGGATATTTGCAGTCCCACTGCTCCCACATGGCTTCAGACAGCATCAGTGGGAGACGGGGCCAATGACTGCAGCCACGGACAGGAAACCTGGAAACAGAGGAAAAAAGCAAGAATATGAGGATTCCAAAGAGATACTTTATGCCTTTCCCGCTCACATTTTCCATAAATAACTTTGAGAATTCGGCATAATCTCTATTCATAAATAAAGATCTAACTTCTAAAGGGGTACTTGGAATAGATGGATTCAGAGCCCAATTTTATTATTTATATTGTTATTTCATAACTATATCTATGGATCTGTATATTTGTATATATCTGTACTCCAATGAGAAAATATGGAAATCATCTCAACTCGTCTTTTCATTTAACACCATAACATTTTAAACATAACTTTAAATGCTGTGAAATAATATCATTTATAAAATTAGAGAAAAAATTATAAATACATTGCCAAAAATAGGAATCAATAGTCTTTAAAAAGAGCAATACCCAGAAATACTAGGATTGTTTATTCTAATAGTGCCAATACGTCTCACAAAGAGAAAATAGTATAATTGATAACATAACAATTACAGAAAAAAATCTTAAAATATTGCCAATAGATAGTGAAGAAAGCTTATGTCATACAGCAGCCGTTTTCAACCAAAACACTAAATAGCACAGAGATAAACAAAATCTAGTTAAATATAATAAACATAATTTTCCAAAAGATAGAGTAAATATCTTAAATTGTAAAAAATATTTAAGGAATGAAGGATGGATAGTCAGCACTATTATGCAATATTGACATGAGTTTCTAATAAATAGAATAAGAAAAAAATGGAATAAGGGTATAGTTAGTATTGAAAAATAAAAAATAACTTTTATTTCTAATAATATAATTATATATCTGGAAAATCTGCAAACTGTAAAATTGTAGATGTATCAATAAGAGATAATAAAAACCAGTATAAAGTGACTGATTTATAGTTATTATAATCACATTGTACAAAGCTTTACTGTAATAATAAGATTTTCTAGGTGATACAGCTACTCCCTTGACAATGAAAAGGGAAAATCTGCAAGTCATAAAAATAAATGTTTACAAATCTACAATTTGTAAGAATAAATAAAATTCATATTTTTTTAAGGGAGAGAACCATAAAATCTTGTTTAAAGAAATAACAGCTAAAGAAATAGAGAGTCCTAACATGAAATTAAAATATTAACAGGGTTTTTTCTGGAAGTGAATAAAGTTGATTTTAATTGTATTTTAAAAAGCAATTACTGTATGCTGTTTAGTTTGGACTTTTGTGTCTCTTCTATGAGTGAAGTCAGCCTGTACTTTTTCTTCTCTAAATCATTCTATAATGTCATTTACAATTATGAATCAGTATAAATTTAATTTGTCAGAGAAATAATCAATTTCATGACTTTTACTCACATACACTTTAAAAGAACATTTACTTACTTTATAAATTATGCTTTCCTCTAATTAAGACCCTGTTTTTATTCTTAATATTATTGCTGACTTTTTTCTTATTTATTACTCTAGAGGTAGTTTTGTTTTTCAGGTATTTTTGTTTTTATTTTGTTTCATTGGTTTTGTTTTTTGGAAGGAGGAAGGTAATAGGTAAACCAGTGTTTGATTTAGAACTTGTTTTAAATCTCCATTTTCTGTTTGAATTATTTCTGTCTTTCTTTTATTATTTAATTTTTTCTATTTTTCTTCTGCTTATTTTGGTGTTCTAATTTTGAAGTTATGTTTAGTTTAATATTAGACTTCATTCAAATATTTATGAAAATGTCACATTTTAAAATGTAGCATTACATATATTTACAATTAATTTATATTTCGCTCCTAGCACATATCCAGAAACATATTAGTAGTTAAATGGCTATCTGTGAATGTATGACCAAGACCTTGGGAATGTGATAAAAGTGGATTTAGCTTGTAAAAATTGTGTAGGTTTTATAGGTGAAACTGAAGGAATACCATTTCATGAATAAGGCAAGTTTAGCATGCATTCTACCACATTACTTTGAAACTGTTGACATTAAATCAATATTTAAAAGTTAGTACTGTTTGACAGTTATTCAGAAAAAAAGTTTTAATTATTTTGCTATATAACCAAACATCCAGATGAATATCCCAAAAAAGCTAAAAAAATTGCTCGGTTGTCAAAAAGTCATCAAAACATATCAAATAAATTAATTCCTCAGTTTCAGAATGGAAATTAACATGAAAACTACCTTGTAAATGTGGTAAAATCTGTTTTCTGACAACATATCCAAGCACATGTTCGATGTGTTACTTACCAGTCAGGTCTAAAAATAACAGAAGCTGGTGAAAATAAATCAAATACATGTCTATCAAATAGAAGCTTTCATATCAAGATTGGATCAGCAAGCATTCATTTCTTTAAGAAATTAGTTGCAATAACTCGTTATTCAGACCTGAGTCATTTATTAAATAACTCTATAAATAAAACACCTTGGCATCCACAATTTATTATTTTTTATTTTAAACAATATTTTATTTTTTGTAAACAATATATTTTGGTGTATACTTTTCCTAAATTAGATAGGTATTTATGTTTTAAATTCTGTGCATGATATCTGGAAAATTGCTAACTCCCTTTTTTTAATTTTTACATTTAACACCATTTACAAAGACTTTTCATATAAGAAGATTTAACTTAAACCATTGGGTTTTTGTTTTATTTTAAAATAATTGACCTTCACGTACACTACTGTTGATTATATTCTAGTTAATATCAGGAAACACTGACAAGTTAAAGATACCTGCATGATGTTTACCTGATGCATGGTTTGAAATACAAAACAAGTGTTCCATAGAATGCTGAAAAGGAGACTAGAATATTCTGCAGGTTACAACTTTAAGAATTAATAATGAAAAATTAAAGATGGTAGAGCAACAGAGCTAGATAGTTAAATCAGAAATAAATTTAAGCCAATTGGATGTTGTGATGCACACAATTGTTATAATGTCAGAAGAAACAGCCTCCAAAAGAAGCTTTCAGAATTCCCAAAACACAAAACTCACAGACCGAGTCTGCCATGAAATCTTCTGCATCTGACATGACCAGGAAGCTTCAATCACAACTGTGGCCTCACAGAGGATCCTTAGTATTCACATCAGCAAAATAGATGCAGAAACCCTAGCAATTAACACCTTTGAAGATAAAATCTAGTCTTTGAAGGTAAAATTTAATGAGACCTAAGTTAAAGCTTATACTGACAAACACAAATGTCACCAGCATCATTGATTTCAAGAGAAAAAGCAGAAGCAGCCTGCATCAACTCTGCTCATTTTCACCTTTCAATTCTTAGGCATAAATATATGCGTAGCAGAAATTATGTCACAGGAAAGTTTTGAGAGACTCTGGAAAATATATTTAACCTTCTAAATGGATTTGCATCATAAAAGAGCCCGACTAGTAAAGAAAATCCTAAGCAAAAAGAACAAAGCTAGAGGCATCATGCTGCCCAACTTCAAAGTATACTACAAGGCTGCAGTCACCAAAACAGCATGATACTGGTACAAAAGCAGGCATATAGACCAATGGAACAGCATAGAGAATTCAGAAATAAGACTGCACACCTACAACCATCTGATCTTTGGCAGACCTGGCCTAAACAAGCTACGGGGAATGGATTCCCTACTTAATAAATGGTGTTGGGAGAACTGGTTAGTCATATGCAGAAAAATGAAACTGGACCCTTTCCTTATAGCACAGACAAAAATTAACTGAAGATGGATTAAAGACTTAAATGTAATACCTAAAACTATGAAAACCCTAGAAGCAAATCTAAGCAATACTATTCAGGACATAGGCATAGGCAAAAATTTCGTGATAAAAATGTCAAAAGCAATTGCAGCAAAAGCAAAAATTGATTAATGAGATCTAATGAAACTAAAGAACTTCTGCACAGCATAAGAAACTATCATCAGAGTGAACGACATCCTACAGAATGGGAGAAAATTTTTGCAATCTATCCATCTGACAAAGATCTAATATCCAGAGTCTACAAGGAACTTAAGCAAATTTAAAGAAAAAGAAAACTTCATTAAAAAGTGGGCAAAGGACGTGAACAGACAGTTCTCAAAAGAAGACATATGTGTGGCCAAGAAACGTATATAAAAAGCTTAACATCACTGATCATAAGAGAAGTGCAAATCAAAACCACAATGAAGTACCATCTCATGCCAGTCCAAATGGTAAGTATGAAAAAGTCAAGAAACAACAGATGCTGGTGAGGCTGTGGAGAAATAGGAACACTTTTACACTGTTGGTGGGAATACAAATTAGTGCAATCACTGTGGAAGACAGTGTGGCAATTCCTCCAAGACCTGGAACAGAAATACCATTTGATGCAGAGATCCAATAACTGGGTGTATACCCAAAGGAACATAGATCATTGTATTACATTATATTTATATTATAAAGATACATGCACATGTATACTTATTGCAGCACTATTCACAATACAAAAGATACGGAATCAACCTAAATGCCCATTAATGATAGACTGGATAAAGAAAATGTGGTATAAATACACCATGGAACATAATGCAGCCATTAAAAGGAATAAGATCATGTCCTTTGCAGGAACATGGATGGAGTTGTAGACCATTATCTTCAGCAAACTAATGCAGGAACAGAAAACCAAACACCACATGTTCTTAGTTATAAGTTTTAGCTAAACGATGAGAATGCTTGGACACACAGAGGGGAACAACACACAATGGGGCTTGCTGAAGGTGGGGCATGGGGGAAGGAAGAGCATCAGGGAGAATAGCTAATGGACTCTGGGCTTAATACCTAGGTGATGGGATAATTTGTACAGCAAACCAACATGGAACACATTTACCTATATAACACACCTGCACATCCTGCACAGGTATCCCTGAACTTAAAATAAAAGTTGAAGAGAAAAGAGAAGCAGTGGAGTAGAAGAATCGTAGTCTCCAACTAAGTTTGTTTAATGTCACTTTTCAAACCCCATGCATATATGAATGCATGGTATAATATTAAAGAAACCAAGCAGTAATGAAGACTAAAAAATGCCATTTCTAGCACTTCCTCCAGAAAATATGGAGTAGACACACCACAGAGGGTTGGAAAAAACTTGAACAAGGAATGAGAATTAGGAAGACAAACAAAGTCTTCTATGCTGAATGAGTAAAGAAAAACAAAATTTCAAAAGTTGTTCAAATCATAAAGTTTTAAGAAGAAAAGATGAAAACATGAGTGTAGCAGAGACTGCTAGTTTTAACCTAATATCCATTCATTTTTTACAAGTGAAACTCTGAATTTTAGATGAACTCGTGACCACCTTTTGGGATACTGTATTTTTTGAATTGCCCGAAAGGACAAGGAGACCATGTGACTATATTTTGGCCAATAGTAGAGGGATAGAATATGTTATTGCAAGGAGGCTTTTCTTCACCATCTCACAGGCTGGAACATGAACACAGAGAGGTGATCCGGATTTGATCATCTGAATGAAGACAACAGCAAGGAAATGGTAGGATAATAAATAAGGAGAAATCTAGCTTTATGGAAATTTCATAAAGCTGACCCTGGAACATTGACTACCTCTGAACTTACATGAGGGAGAGAAATGTTTATCTTTTATAAGCCTATTTTTTGTATTTCTACATTAAAGAAACTTAGCCTATCCTAAATAAAGCAAGAAATATTCTGTAAATCACTTTGGAGAAGAATTTCCTGCAGAAAGGTAATCTATAATGTCAAATTCTGTTAAATGTATATTAAGATAATAATCACAATATATCCACTGCACATGGCAATCAACAAGTAATAACTAATAATGTTATAAAATGAAGCTGAAATTGAGTAATGTAGAAAAAATTCACACGGGCAGCGATTGACGAGTGCACGGGAAGTCTGAATTCCAGATTTTGTGGGCTGATCTGTTCATTCTTGTAGGTCATTTCTAGGCATAGGAGAACTGGATTATGACAGGGGTCTGTTTTTAAAAAATGGCTCAAATTACTTTTAGTTACAATTTTATTGTCTGTTATATTAATAGCAAGATATATACTATACTTATACAGCCTGTTATTTCTTTATTCACATAAGCTTCTTTTTAAAAACAGAAGAATAAGAGGTTATCTTCACTTTCATCACCTTGACTAGAATCAAACAAACAAGTAATCATACTTTCATATCAAACAGTTTTGGACCATGCACAGTGGCTCACACTTGTAATCTCAGCACTATGGGGGACTGAGAGGCAGATGGACCACTTGAACCCAAGAATTCTAAACCAGCCTGGGCAACATAGTCTCTACAAAAAATACAAAAATTAGCTGGGTGTGGTGGCACATGCCTGTAGTCCCAGCTATTTGGAAGTCCAAAGTAGCAGGATGCTTGAGCCCAGGAGCTCAAGGCTGCTGTGAGCTGTGATCACACCACTGCACTCCTGCCTGGGTGACAGAGGGAGACCCTGTCTAAAAAATAATAATAATAACAGCTTTGAACTCTAATAATAATAACAGCTTTGAACTCCAATAGATGTGGCTTTTAATCCTCTATCATTTAATAGTGCTATGAAACTGGTGAAAATACTTCTGTGTCTATATGTGTAAAGTGCCAATAGCAATAGTGAAATCATGTCACTGTAACAAATTCAATAATTAATAATAAAATTAAATAATGTATTAAGTTATTATTCACATATGAATAATATTACCTATAATTGGCAATACGTAAGCAATTAGCAAAGTACTTGGTCTTTGATAAGTTTTTAAATTATTATTTGCTTATTATTTAAATTATTATGTTTATAATTACAATCATGGTTACAAACAAAATAATCATCATGAGAATGACTGATATGCATGTTTCAAAATGCTCTAAAATAAGAATTTTAGGTGAGACTACAAATACGTTACTAAGCTGCTATTTACTCAGTATTTTACCATTTGTGCAATAATAGATCCTACAAATTAGAGGGTCAATCCTATATTTCAATACTATTGAAGATTCCTCCCATTAGTATTCAAAATTAGATAACATTATGTGGGACAGAGGTAAACATATTCATGATGGAGTTTTGTCTAAATCTATTTTTATTGTTTATTCAACATCAAAATAGTTTTGGGAGCTATTCCACTGCACCAAAGTGATTTTATTGTTCTATAATCAAAGCTATCATTGTAGATTCACAGAATTCTAAATGGTTCACAATGTATTTCACATGAATGAATTCTGAAGGTTTGTTTCTCAAGGCATGCGGACGTGATTTGGGGGATTGTGTTTGTTTACTATAGTGACCATGTGTTAACTGGCATTTGGCAGGCACAGACCTAAGCTCCATTTATTATTTTATTTTATTTTCATGACAAACCTATGAAAACACATTTTTTTTACATGAGAAAACTTAGCATGTTGAGATTATTCTAAGATTTCAGTGAGTGCAGTGTTGGCATCTAGGGTGTGTACTCTTGCCACTTATGTTTTGTTACCTCTCTGAATACTTGGGCCTTAATTTTTTAAAATTAAAAATGAAAGAAATGAAGAAGTCATGGAGTCTGTTACCATTTACGTTAATCCCATAACTCAATGGTGAGCAGAATGAGAAAAGACTAGAAAAATCAACTCATCATTCCTTTTAAGAAATTTGTTAACTGTTGTAATTATTTTTGTTAAGCCCCTGTGGTTGGACAGTACAGTTCGTTACTTAATATTTTATTTCCTCCTCTACAAAATTAATCTTTTTAATAACTACCCTCTTTTGACTAGTTACTTCTATTCCCGAAACAAAATCTATTACGTTCCTATGTTCTTGTCAAAGAAAGCCTTAGACGTTTCTGAAGAAGTGATTGGGGAATGAGGATGGGAGGAAAAGCATATTCCTGACAGTATAAGAAACATGTTTGCACTCCAGTACATTATTTTTAGCTATATTTTGATATCACTTTGTTCTGTAACCTACTTTTATCTTTTTCTTGCCAAGAACACACTGATGCCAAAATATTATTATAAGTTGAACCACATTCTAATTTAACTTTTTGAAAAAAGAAAGATAATATATGCAAAATGAGACTTACAGACATCTTAACATCACCAATTTTTGGAATTCTAATAGTCATGAATAAGAGACATTCATGTCATTTGATAAAATAATTAAAGTATAAGTTTAAAGTATAACAATTAAAGTATGAATTTAAGCCAGTATTATATTCCATAATACTGAAAATATATTGGTTACCTCATAATGGCATAATGTTTATTTCCAGTAGTGGCTAGTAAAAGGCTATTCATGCTTTTTTAGAAAACTAAATGCTTAAATAGAAAACATACATTTGCTAAAGACTTTTTAGTATTAATTGTTGTAATAAGTTGCATTATATACTTCCTCCGAATATGTTAACCATTATTCATAGAAGGAATTTGTAAGAACGAATAATAGTTAAAGGGGAAAATAAACGACACTTTTATAGAGGAAACATATACATTTAAATCCACATATTTATACTATACAGTGTAAATTTTCCCAGTGAAAATTATGTATCTTTGGGTGTTTTGTTATGTATGTTTTATTCAATGTAACATTAACATTATTCCCCCCCAAAATCCTTCAAACTGATTAGCGTTTCAATGGTATGGAAAAGTAATGAAAACATTATTTTCATTATTGTTACATTACTGTCATTGTTACTACTAAAAATAGCATCTACAAAATAAAAATATATGGTGTTCCTGTAGGCTTGCCATGTTCCAAGCTTTCTTTCTTTTTCTGTACTCAGGTAGGGCCCCAAATTCTCTGGAAGCATATTATACATTACTGTTTTGCAGAGGTTTGCAAGTTCTTAGGAGCTTCAGAGAAAGCCATTTGGGGTAAAAGAGGTATTTCAAATAAGTGGGGCTCCAACTTTCCTGTTCTTACAGTTATGTACTGAACTGGACTGGAATTGAAGTCTGCTCCATATTGTAGAAGATACTGTAGAAGACCATGCTTGTTAAAGGAATCTTACTGCCAAAGAAAAAGTAGTTCAGAAAGCTAAGAAAGCTAAAGTTCAGGTTTTAACATCATAAAAATTAAACGGTATATGTTACTAGGTGGTACAGCATATTTCTAAACTCATTCTCTAATTATTTTGTATCTAAGGATGCCAAATGATAAATATATCTATACTATTCTATTTTATGAATATAATACAAAATGATTTTATAAAATTAGAAAATCCAAAATTTGACCTGAGAGTGAAATTACTTCTTAATTATAATGTATAACTTTCAACACAAATAATTTTTAATTAAAAACTTCCTACTTATTTTCGGTAGAAATGAGCAAAATACCAGAGCCATATGTGGCTAAAGAACTTTCTTTTTATTCTTTCGGTAGTTTCTTTTTTCTGTGTATCCTAATGTCAGTTGATTTTTAGATTAGATAGTACTATGTTTCAAACACATTTCTTCTTTATTTTCAACATGTGTTTACACTATATTTTCTTGCCTTCTATGCAGTTAAATGTGGCTGACTTTCGGTTTGAGTTCTAGTTCAGTGAATAAAGAGAACACTTTTCTGAGGCCTACATGTATCTTTGAAATATTTCTCATTTGATTGCTAACATCTTTTTTATTTTACCATGTTAATGCATTAACAAATACTGTATTTGAAAGATGAATGGTAAAGATGAAGACCCAAAATGGCCCCAAATCATCACTTGCAGAAGACTTGTATAAATCAGCATAAAACCACTGAGTGGCAGCTAGAGTATGTTAATCCTTAACTAAGTTAGAAATATGTTCCTTGAAGTAAGATCCTGCTATTAAAAGTGTGCAGGTACCTACCTAAATGATAAGAGCATAAATAACCCATCCAGCTAGTGAGTGAGTGCAAACTCATATTAGATGCTAAAAAATGTTAGAAACCTTATTATGCAGCAGCAATATGCCACATAACTGCTAAGCCTATACCTCTGGGGCAAGTGGATGAAAAGGGTTGATGTGCAATGTGTGGGCTGGTGTTTATTTTTTATTATTATTATTAGAAAGCTATTACAAGAAAAAGAGAATCCCAGATCTACGGAGATTTACCTGATCCTCTGGTTTCAGAAAAACACAGAAAATCTTCTCTTCAGAGAAAAGGAACATGGGAAAACGAAAGTAATAAAATGGAGGAGGATTTCCATTTTCACCAATCGCAAAATGCAGATTCACTCGTTTTATTATTTCTGGAATTAGAAAGCACCTATTAATTTCTACCTGCCATATGGCAACAGTGAAATGGCTATTGCTACCTATTTATACACATATAAACTTGCAGATTTGATTCTGTGGCTTGAATCTGCAGAAGACATGATTTGAATATTCTTAAAACATGCTATGTCACCAACACTTTTGATGACGCAGATCCCAATATTGTATGAAAGAACATGGAGATGAAAAACTCTGAGTTGAAATTCAGAAGAGTCAGTTTCTAATTTGGAATGAGTCTCGGGAACAGTTTAACCAATTTACTCATATATTCTTTGTATTATGCACCAAGTATTATGTTTTATGTAAATTTGTATCTAAATAAGTCAAACATAATTATTTTGAGAAACATAAAATAAAATAAGTTATAAGAAAGCATAAGTCAGGCATTTTTTCCTTAGTACGTAAAATAATAGTGTCTTAAAGCAGATGATATTTTTTATTCTAAGGATGCATTAAATACTGGGAAGAACTTTAGGTATAGTTATTGGCACATTAAATTAAATAAAATAATACACATCAGAAGAAGGATAAATTTATGAGGAATAACATTCCCATCAAAACAATGTACCCGAGATAATAAACATTTCACTCTTTAAGGCTTAAAATATCTCTTTTTCCTTCTAAATTTGCCACAAAAAATAAAAGAGAATGCGAATGTTATACTATCCAAATGGGGTATCTCTGCAACTCTAAACACGTGTATAAATATGAGATTACTAGCCACAGAGGAAACTGTCCAGGGGTGTCTGAAAACAAGAGACCAGGTACTGTTGCCCAGAGAGTAATAATAGGGTTAATTACAGGACTTTGTCCATTTGCAGGGCTGAGAAAACTTTCCATGTTGGCTTGCCATGATATTATGGTTTCTCTGAATCACTGATTACTGTATCCCTTATTCTCTTCCATTCTTTGTGGATAGGTATCCTGTCCTCAAATTCATTTTGTGTATTTATTGAGAGAAGATAAAACTTGACAGAGTTCAAAGGACAATGGTTCATGAATATTACATCTTAATGGAGAGAACTGAGGTTTATCTAGGATAATAGACTCCACTTGATAAGATGTTGGGTCCCCTGTGTTAGCGACAATTGCTGAATGGCTCTGTGTATGAGAAGAAGGTTGGCATAAATAATTGGAAAAGAGGGAATGTGGCAGAGATTTCTTTGAGTTCACAAAATATTTTTTTCTTGGACACAGATCTGGACTACATCTTTTAGTTATTTTGTAGTTGGATATGTGACAGTTTTTGCCAGTGGTATATGTGCAGAGGGTGTATGTCATCTTCAGGCCGAGACCATTAACGTTTCTGTAAATCGTTCTCTATGTTTTCTCCTTTCTGAACAATTAATGCAGAAATACATGCCAAATTTGGAGGGTATCTATAGAAATTTGCAAAATAGTTAAGTTCAAAGGTGCCCAGTTCCTTACATCATAGCTTATAGGAAAGTTACATATGATCAGAAACACTCATTTTAAATAAATTAGAAAAACAGATCCTATGTGAAGCCAATGAGATTGAATTTTTCTCTCTTACAACAATGTTTCATCTTAACAAATTCAGTCTTCATTATAATAATCCAGAATATCTATTCCTTGAAGCAGACACAAAATCTCTGATGGCAAACAAACTTATGTCCTCTTTGTCTATTATCGGAAAACAATCCAGTTAGAAATCAGACAAAGGATTTAAACAAACACTTCATCAAAATAGATATAGGGATAGTTCTATGATTCGAATAATGGTAGGTCCCCCCCCAAATTCCTGTTGAACTTTTAACTCTGATGTAACTATTAAAAATATGGCCTTTGGGAAATGATTAAGGTGTAAGGATTCTGCCCTCATAAATGAAATTAGCACCCATATAAAAGGTAGCAATTGTTGTTGAGGATGTGGAAAAACTGCATGCTTCATACATGGCTGGCCAGATTGTAAAATGGTTCAACCGCTCTGGAAATGAGTCTTAAACTTTCTTAAACTGTTACACTGAATCAGCAATTGAAGCTGCCTTTGCAAATTCATTACAGTACAAAATCGGACATAGTCGTGAACCCCGAGCATCTGAGACAGTTCTCAGTTAATTTAGGAAGTTTATTTTACCAAGGTTGAGGACGCACACCTGAGACACAGCCTCAGGAGCTCCTGACGACATGTGACCAAGGTGGTCAGAGGATGGTTTGGTTTTATACATTTTAGGGAGACAGGAGACATCAATCAACATATGTTAGATGGACATTGGTTAGGTCCAGAAAGGTGGGACAACTTGAGGCAAAGGCAGGACAACTCAAAGTGGGGAGGGGGCTTCCAAGTCATTGGTATGTAAGAGACAAATGATTGTATTCTTCTGAGTTTTGGATTAGCCCCTCCAAAGGAGGCAATGAGATATGCATTCATCTCAGTGAGCAGAGGGGTGACTTGGAATAGAATGGGAGGCAGGTTTGCCCTACACAGTTCCCAGCTTGACTTTTCCCTTTAGTTTAGTGATTTTAGGGTCCCAAGATGTATTTTCCTTTTACATAGTTAACTCTATCTTGCTTCCAACCTCCAAGTTCTTCTTGGCCACTCTTGAGCACAGGCAAATTTATCTTTGAGAGGAATTTAGTTTATAGTTTAATTTGAAAGCAAGGATGATAATAATCCATCTCTATAACCGATCCTTTCCTTTTTTGGGGACTGAAACTGCCTTTGTAAGATTAATGAAAGTCCACAAGAATAGGATGATGGGAGTGGTTTGAACTCTACCAAGACATAGTTTCTATGCAGTTTTTCTGCTCAGGAGTTATGTGGCCAGAAGTCAGAGATGGGCATAGATTTTGTAATTTCTTACTTCTCCTGGGGTATGTGACCAGAGGTCACCAGATGTGTCCCTTCCCCAGTTGCTCCTATAGATAACATCACTATTGAGGAACCTAACATGAGTGTTTTTGGAGATGATTTTCAGGCTAACCTCGGCATGACTTGTGACTCGTGACTCAACTGATCCTGTGATCCCACTCAGAAGTGGACCCAGGACACAAGGACCATTTTCTACACCCCTGTGATTTCACCCCCAATCAATCAGCAGTACACGTTCCCTAGTCCCCTGCCCACCAAATGGTCCATAAAACTCTAACTTCCAAGCAGTCTGAGAAAATCATTTGAGTGATAACTCCAGTTCTTGGACATAAACCAGGACTCAAGTGAATTAAACTCTTTCTGTACTGCAACGCCATGGTGAGGTAATATGGAAAAGAAAGAAAAAAGTACAATCATTATATCATCATACTCTTCCTTTGGCAGGAATGGCATAGTTATACCAGCGTTCTTCTCTCCTCTTCACTACTCCCTCTTCCCCTTATCAATGCACGTTGAGTCTGAACACGCACTTGTGAAGGTTTGTAAACCAGCCCTTTATGCTTTTACATTCCCTTGTTTTAGACAATCAATGTTCTAATTGCACATTTTACTTCTTTGTCAAACCTATTACTCTGCGAAAAATGTCACTTTGTCTATTACTGGACATTATTGGCTGAACCGTATGTTGCTTGGTCTGAAGAAATTATCATTGGCCTCTGGCTTTCCAAGTTCGTGTAATGTTTAGTGTTCTCTCTCTCTCTCTCTCTTTTTTTTTTTTTTTTTTTTTAATGGCACTCTGAGCATTTTCATCATCCAGGAGGTAAGCAAAGTCCAGGGCAGAATCAATGTCTATTCCTGTCAAGACCCATATGTAACCTCCCTGGGACACCAGCATTAGTCTTACTTGCCAGCTCTGTTACTTGCCAGCATTAGTCTTACTTGCCAGCTATGTTCAGGGCATCCCTGCTAGGAAATCTATTTCACAGTTATGTGCAGTCTCTGACTCTTGCTGATGAACAGAACAGTTCTTACTGGCATTTGGTGCCTTAGAGGGTAAAAGAAAAACACATCTAGATTCAGCCCATCTATGCATTGCTGCAGTACCCCCATATGCACTTATTTCATGGATCCTAGGTAGTCACCTCAAAGAAACACATGAGGATATCTGCTTATCAATTTGAATTACCTTCCAAACCTGGAAGGAGGCTGTTCTGATGGCATGGAAATGTTCTACTCAAATTTCCACTCCAAGTTCCGTAAAGCCATGTCCCATATGTTTAATAGGCCAGGTTTCCATTTTCTTCCCCTCTGACTGTATTGATAAGCCATTGATCATCACACGTAAGTCAGTAAAAACCCAAACAGGGGGCATTTGTCTCTGTTGAATTCTTTAGCATATTATTCAACCCAGAAAGCTGATTTGTTTTTACCTTTATTCTTTTTTTCATCAGTGTGTCATCCTTTGAAACAGAATGTTGTTTATTTACTTTGGAACTGTCTTCCACACACCAAGCAGTTATTTGCCAGTCAGGTCAGAGGTGTTTGTAGGATACTGTGCAAGTGACGATAGAATTCAGCAACTCCTCATGTACCTCCAAAATTTGCTCTGGAAGAAAAAGAAGCTTTCTGTTACTTAAAATCTCCCCTTTGCATTCACCAGGTAGCATGCTCCTGTGTAAACCATTTTTTTATTTTACTCTAAAACTCCTTGGGCATTTCTAACCTCATTAGAGCATTTCTCTAATGTTACCCAAGACATCATAAAAATTTCAGGTTTCATTATTTAATATGTTTCTGTCATAGGGGTAACTTCAGCGATGTTAAGAAAAGACCATGAGATCTACAAGAAAAAGAGAGAGCTTTACTTTCTTTAAAAAATTACCCGTAGATTGGGAAATGCAGCCTCTGGTAAAAAGAAAAATATGCTCCTAAGAACAAATAGAGAGTTTGGCTTAAAATGAAAAAATTTCTATTTAGGTTCTCAATCAGTTTTATTAATGGAAATGAAGTATTCAACTTGGTCTGTTCTCAGTTGTTGAAACAGTCAAACTCTGATTAGGTGGTTTCCAAGTCCAAAACCTTCGTCAGATGTTTTCTTTTAAATGGCTGTTGGGGAGCTTGGTAGCAATTTATTTTGGCTCTGGTTGCAGGAACTGTTTCAGCTCAGAGGTGTAAAACAGGATGTTTGCCTGAGAACCTACAGTGCCTGGTCACTTTTTCTGACTGTGCTGCGGTGTCTGGTTCTACTTCTAAATTTAGAGCATCTCTATTAGCCACAGGGAGTCCATCTTAACTGGAAAGTTTGGGGTCTTAATCTAGAGTTTTATTTTATAATAGCAAGGTAGTAAATTTCCCTCAGGTGCAAATTCTCTAGTTCAAAATCCCAGTAGTCATCACTAGGAGGAATTCACAGGCTTTTGCCATAGGATGCAATTTACATTTCACATAGGGCTATCAAACAGAAAATTTGTTTATACCAACACTCCAGTTTCTATTTTACGCTCTCTGAGCTTGGGCAATCTTACTGGTTCCCATTTAGCACAGTCAATTAATATAGCTTGAAAGGTGGATTTACATGCCTTTTATTTTATAGTTTTAGCTAGGTAGGGAAAATTTTCCCCAGTCAGACATAATATTCATTCCCATAAAGCATTAAAGTAAGTGAGGTACAACTTCTTTACTTAAAGCCTGTTTAACATTTTAACTTTCATAATCCTATTGATAGGGACGGGGCAAGGAAATTGCAGGCAAAAAAGGGCAGGTACCCAGTGAAAACCCACCCTCAAGCCAAAAAGTCTGAAACTGGCCCAAAGTGGGAATTTATATCCCTGTTTTCCTGCTGCAATGTTGCCTTTTCCCAAACCACCCATGGTCCCGCCCTACACCATCCTGTACCTATAAAAACCCCAGACTCAGCCAGTAGACAGGACTATGGTTGGACATTGGAGAGAAGCAGCTTGATAGTTTAACACTTAAGAAGAATCCAGCCAGAGACAACCAGACTTCCGGGGAGGATTACCTACCGACCCTGTCCCCTTAGCTCCCCTTCCTGCCGAGAGCCACTTTCATTAACAATAAAATCCCCCACATTCACCATCCTTCAGTTTATTCGTGCAACCTCATTTTTCCTGGATGCTGGACAAGAGCTCGGGAGCCACAAGTGGAGATACAAAAAGCTGTCACTTTGGCCCTTTGCCCTTGCTGGCGGAGGGCAGCCGCCTCACACAAAGAGGCAGAGGGTCCACTGAGCTGTTAACACGTAAGCCATCTGCAGATGGCAGAGTTACAGCAGCACTGTAACATGCGCTCTGGGGCTTCGGGAGTTGCAGGCACCCCTACCTGGACGCTACAGTAGAGCCTGCATGTCGTTTGCTCCTGTCAGTGCCCCAAAGCAACAGCTCCAATTCCTGCACCCACACCTGCGCGCTCCCTCAGTGGAGGGGTGGAATGCAGCGGGTCCAAGTGAATGGGGTTTGATGCCGCTGGTGCTGAGGCAGCTGGCTGATTCACTGCAGGTTTACTCCGGTTCCCGCACTTGTTTGCTAGCAAGCTTCCTCCGGGGAGTTGTTGAGAGCGGCCGACTGAGTAGAGTCCTGCCTAGGAGTCTGGGAAATAAACTGATTCACTATCAACCCTTACATGTTTTTATATTTTAGTCCCAGGAACTTCTTCATTCTCAGGCCATTTTACCCATTCTTGTGAAAAAGGCTCTGGTTGAGACAAGGGACACTGACCTGTTTATCAATCTTTATCTTAATTAACTTCCCTGACTATTGCCCCAGGCAATTTCAGATCGGATTTCTCATCATAATCTCTGCCTTCTGACTCTTTAAATTTCTCCAAACAACAGAGCAAAGCTTTTTGGAACCCCTTAATGTTGGGGAACCATCAGGGACTCCCTTTGGTCCACCAAACCTTTGATAGTATTGTGTTAAGACTTTTGTTTTAACACCATAAATGCAATTTTATTTTATTTATCTCATTTTAAAATAGGAATCTAAAGATTTCCAGTCCCATGACTTTCTCTTTTTTTTTCATTTAGTCTTTCTTTTTTTTTTTTTTTCAGATGTCCAAATTTATTCAGATTCGTATGTGGAATTTAAGTATGTTATGTAATTTTTGTATAAATGCATGCTAGCATTCATATAAAAAGGTTTTTTTGATATCTAATCAACATTTTATTTATTTGTTTTAGTTATACTTTAAGTTCTGGGATACATGTGCAGAACGTGCAAGTTTGTTACATACGTATGCATGTGCCATGTTGGTTTGCTGCACCCATCAACCGGTCATCTACATTAGGTATTCTCCTAATGCTCTCCCTCCACTTGCCCCCCACACCCTGACAGGGCCCGGTGTGTGTTGTTCCCCTCCCTGTGTCCATGTGTTCTCATTGTTCAACTACCACTTATGAGTCAGAACATGCGGTGTTTGGTTTTTTGTTCCTGTGTCAGTTTGCTGAGGATGATGGTTTCCGGCTTCATCCATGTCCCTGCAAAGGATATGAACTCATGTTTTGTCTTTTTTTTTTTTTTTTTACTTTTATTAATTTCTTCTTTGTACACCTTATGTCTTAATAATTGTTTAATAATTTCCACCTTCTATAATACATCCTTTGACTTTCCCTTTGACCTTTCTCCACTCTCTTGTAAATCACTCTAATGTTTTCAGCAGCATCTGTAAGATCCATGAGGGAAAGCTGAACCAACAAATCTGACAAGGCTTCCTAAACTGTCCTTCTGTTTTGCAACAGCAAGATTACACGAGGCATCCATATAAAATGGGCACCCTTAATCACAGCATTTGCCATAAAAGGTATATTCAGCAGGTGAATATTTTGTTCCTCATAAATTCAATCCCACATGGCTTGCATATGAAAAGTATCAGCTGCTTCATCTAAGGCGTTCCACTTGGCATTTACAGAGGGAGTCAAAAAATCTCCCTTCTCCTAATAAACAGATGTTATAGTGGCTTTTTTTTTCAGTCCACCAGGCTGGGAGCTCCCTCAAGAATAACCTCCTATGCGTCTGGATTGTGTATAACTATATTTGATTGTTCCATGGTGAGCTGTGCGTCTTGCATCAACCCAAACATGCTCTTTCAACTCTGCAGCATGTAAAACCTAAAGCACTGCTCCTAAATTTGATTGTCTCACAATCCATTTTAGTAAATGTTCCTGAGGAAGCTGATGAGATATACCTACAAAATAAAACAACTTCTTCACGCTATACCCTCTGGTTTCAATATATTACTCCCCTTAAAAAAACAGGGTTCCTTCACTTAGTAACAGATGACTCTCCGTAAGAAGACAGGTTTTGATCAATAGGAATTTTATTACTTGGAACAGGTAAGGAAGACACTGAAAGTTTATTCAATTCAAAGCACTGTCTCTCTGAGAGAAAGTGACAGAAGGGTTTTATGGGGTGATGGAGAGGAGAGAGGGCAAATCACTGCATGGAGAGAAGAGGTCCCAGTGGTGAAGACGTGGTGAGTCATTATGCCGGCACATAGGTCAGATGTTATAATAATGAAGCCACGGTCCCTCCCAGGGTGGAGATTTTAGCATGGTAATGAGGAAAGTTTATGTGGGTTAATCTATAAATTGCTGGAATCTGTCAAGAGCTGGTTTGAACCGACTAGGTGACCAGATTCCACGCAGGGTTTTGAAAAAACTAGGCTGCAAAGCAGGAGGCTGTAGAACAGGCTGATTGCTCAAGGTGATTAAATTCCTATACCCTGGAGACCCTCCCTGTCTGCTTAAAAAAAATGTTTCTTGGTTTTGTCCTTTCCTCACATTGACTATTTTCTTGATAACCAAAGGTTTTAGAAGTATTTGCTGTTGTCCTTGCAAAAATTTGCCCTTGGGGAATTTTGTCAAAGTTCAGACTGACTGAAATATGAGCTCAGTATAGCATTAAGTTTTGACCCAGCACTCTCTTTTAACTTCATTTTAGCTATTGCAGAAAACAATAACCAAGAGACTGAATATTTCACTTTTTTCTTATTAGTTTGCATTTCCCTGTGTGCCCAGTGAACCAGCTCTGTGGGAGTTTGATCCATCACTAAATTCCACTGATAACTTTTACCTTTAGTAACTTCTTGTAGCACATCTGTGGCTCCATACCATGGCTGGCCAGATAGTCCACGAAGTACCAAAGGTTTCTCCTGTCCTACCCACTTATCCTTTCTCTGGCCGAGCCACAGTTTTCTGTGAGCCAGGGTCATTTTAGCAACTTGTGATTCACTGATACCAATTTTGAATCTGTGAACACCCAAAGTGTTGTATCAATCTTAGAATTTGTTCAGTAACTAAATGAGAAAAAACAAATGCTTTGTTAAAATAAGGAAAGCATGATTAGCGTAAAGTTTCATGTGTCTATCTAGGAGTAAACAACATAGAGTAGTACTGATCATAAAAGAATAAGGCGAATGAAAATATGATTTTCTTTTCATTGGTAAATAAATAAATTTAGAAAGATACATGTGAAAGTCAGAAAAATGTTCATTAGTATTGACAAGAAGGACAATTAATTTGAAAGAGGGAAATATAACTAGTTTGTGTTTTTAAATCTGTTATGTCTTTAAAAATAAAAGACCATGCAAAAATAAAGGATTTGTTTTGGAAAGGCAGTCAATATAACAACAAAGATTAAATGGGGTCGTATAATAATTAATTGAACTAAAAAATTCTTGTGTCTACAATACTAAGCTTCATCATAGAAAGATAATACATAACTACTCTGATTTCAAAAGAAAGTGATATGACTATGAGATGTAGTTGTTAAGACCATTGGATTGAAAATTCTTCTTCAAAGTGTCAGGTCAGTCACATTATCTATTTCCTAGGGGCCCATGTGGAAATCATAGAAAACAGACATTTGGATTTGGAACTCCACGCATCACTCAGCTATTGACCTCCTGGTTCCAAGCTACTACTTTTATTATGGCACCCATATCAACTACAAAAGTGTACTAGACAGACAGGCTTTCCATATTTGGTTTTTACATTGTCTGGATTCCATCTCTGTGAATCTCTGGTCTCATTACACCTCATTGGCTTTTTTTCTTCTGTGGACTAAAGATTTTTCTGTTGTTGTTTATTTTTCAGGGGTGTTATGTCCCTCCATTGCCTCTCAGCTATTACTACTTTTCTTTTAGTATCTTCTTTGGCCTAGCCTATAGTTAGAGTTAGTCACACTGTAGAAAATTGTAAAAATGAAAATAAAGAAATACAAAAAATAAAAATAAAAACTTCTACTACTTGGAAAATGTATCTTGAGCACATTTAAATTAAATTAAATTAGAATTTTAAATCTAATGTTACTAAATTAAAATAATTATATTAAATCAAATTAATAAAATGTGTTAAAATTACAAGTTTTTAAAAGAATTAATCTATATTTTTTATATTTTAGTTAAATATATTATATTTATCTAAATAGAGCCAACTGGGTCTACTCTATCTGTTTGGTACTAGAATCTATCATCTCAACCATTTTGCTGTGGTTCCTCTCTAAACATGCATATGTAGGTTATCCCTTGTATATGCTCTCTATATTACATCATGCACACATTCATTGTGCCCAAATATGGAAAAGAAATGGTTATACTGACACAGACTAATTATTTTGAACTTCATTGATAAAAATGTATTAACAAGAAGAAAAGCTGTAGATGAAAACAGAATACTGGTCAAATTCTTCCTGAAATCAAGTCTCAATCTCTGACCCTGAGAAATGTATTGAAAGCTGGGTAATCAGGATTGAGAGGACTTTCTTTGTATTTACTAGTTTCTCTGCCTGGAATATTTTCCCACAGCCAACTCAATGCCTGGCTCCCTCCATGCTTTTTTATTTTCTTTTATTATTTTTTATTATTTTATTTTATTTTGACACTGAGTCTCACTCTTGTCATCCAGGCTGGAGTGCAATGGCACGATCTCTGCTCACTGCAACCTCCGCCTCCTGGGTTCAGGTGATTCCCCTGCCTCAGCCTCCTGAGTAGCTGGGATTACAGGTGTCACTACTGGAACTGGCTAAATTTTTTGTATTTTTAGTAGAGACGGGGTTTCACCATGTTGACCAGGCTGGTCTCGAACTCCTGACCTCAGGTGATCTGCCCACCTCAGCCTCCCAAAGTGCTGGGATTACAAGTGTGAGCCACCGCCCCTGGCCGTCTTTCACATTTTTAGACATGCTCTCCTGATCTAAAGCACTTGTGATCCAAAGCATCCCTTGTCCTGCTCTGGCTTCATTGTTCGCTATGCAGAGTCTTGGTTATGTGCTTCAGAGAACTTACTAGCATTTTCAGCAACAGTATTTCTTTGTTTCTTTGTGATCCACCACCATCAGAAAAACGTACATTCATTAGGTGAGGAACCACATCTGTCTTGCTTATGGTTATTTCCCAGAACATAACATGAGTTTTTGTTTGTTTGTTTGTTTTTTAAAGTATTATTAAATGTTTTTGAATAAAGGCACAAGAAAGTCAAAGTTAAATAAAATATAGAAAAGAACGTCTAAATTTAAAATGCTTTGCTTTGGGAAGCAAGAATTGCAATTCCGGCCATACACATAGACCAGGTAGTTTTTTGTATGTCTGAAGAACAAAGAGAAAGTCAGAGGTTTTATATAAAAAGATAAATGTTATGTATTATTCTTCAAGAAAGTTCATTGGCGCTAGTAAAGTTTTGGGGAGCGAGTAAGTTCTAACTGGTAAGTGACTGTGGTGGGCAAAAGTATACTTGGAATTGCAGTAGGTTGTTTCAGTAGCCATTAGATAATGAAGATTTAATAAAAATGAAATAAATATTAAAGCCTTAATAATTATTAATGAATATACAGTTAATTTGTAATTATTAATTAATATTATATTATTAATATAGTATTTTGATGTTGAATTAATTATGGTGAGTGATTACAAGTACAAGGAGAAAATCTGACCTTCATTGAACAATAATTGTGTATTGAAATACCTTGAAGGGCAACTTCCTTAACTGGAAAGAAAAATGTCTTTAACCACAGAGGCTCTGAGACTGTCAGATATTATTATAATATTATAATATTGATATTATTATATCAATATTATTATAATCACAACATTCAAATGGTTTTCAATCATTTAAAAGGGTGTTTATACAAAAGCTACACAATTATAATATTATAATCACAACATTTAAATGGGTTTCAATCATTTAAAAAGGTGTTTATACCAAAAGCTACACAATCAACTAGTGGGATAACAGAAAAAGAATTGGGCCAAGTATGATCGCTCAGGCCTGTAATCCCAGCATTTTGGGAGGTCACGTTGGGAGGATTACTTGAGACCAGGAGTTTAAGACCAGCCTGGGCAACATAGGGAGATTTCCTGTCCACAAAAACTAAAAATAAAAACTTGCCAGGTGTAGTGGTGTGCACCTGTGATCCTAGCTAATTGGGATGCAGAAGTGGGAGGATTGCTTAAGTCTGGGAAGTCCAGGCTGTAGTGACCCGTGATCACAACCGGGCACTGCAGCCTGAGTGACAGAGCAAGACCTTGTGATAAAGAAAAAGAAAGAATGAAAGAAAGAACAAAAGAAGGAAGGAAGGAAGGAAGGAAGGAAGGAAGGAAGGAAGGAAGGAAGGGGAAGGGGAGGAGGAGGAGGAGGAAGGAGGAGAAAGAATTGCACAGCAGGTCAAGATTTTGTTCAGCTCTGGAATTGTTTTGTTTCATTTTGTTTTTGTTTTTGTTTTGAGACAGAGTTTCGCTCTTGTTGCCCAGGCTGGAGTGCAGTGGCATGATCTCAGCTCATTGCAACCTATGCTTCCTGGGTTCAAGCGATTCTCCTGCCTCAGCCTGCCTACTATCTGGGATTACAGTGTCCGCCACCACGCCTGGTTAATTTTTTGTATTTTTAGTAGAGACAGGGTTTCACCATGTTAGCCAGGCTGGTATTGAACTCCTGACCTTAATTCATACAAAAAGAATGGACAAATGTGCTGTCTGTCAGGTGGATATACAGTATTTTATCGGATAGTACAAGAAATTAAAAGTGACCACTACAGCTTACTATGTTTGAAGTGCATTGTCTCTTCTAAATGCAAATTGCCTTGGTGGCAGATGACTCAATATCTAGGCTTGTACCAAGAAGGAGGGAAAAAACCCCACCAATTCATGTTTCTAAGGCAGAAATTTTCTGTTATGGTGTTACTGAAACACCAGGGGTTCAGTCGAGGTCCTGCCACTTGCTGCATAGAAAGCCAATCACTGAGACAAAAATTACTGCTAAGGAAGAAGGCTTTAACTGGGTGCTGCAGCCAAGGAGATAGGAGTTCAGTATCAAATCTGCCTCCTTGAAGGACTAAAATTAGGAGTTCACACAGCATGGAAAAAATGTAATAATTTGTTAGAAAACAGGAACCAGGGTGTGATAAGGACACAAAACGTGGGATCCCAGCATCTCACTGTCCAGATGCAGTGATCTGGTGAGTTTCAGACCTTGATACTTTTTGAGAGGTCTAGGGGGTCCTTTCTTGAGGATGAAAGATAAAATAAATGTAAGTTTCAAGCTTTAAGACTGGAGGGGTCAATTTCTATGTTTATCCAAAGAGCTGTGTATGGGACTGTCAGATCTGTTTCAAGACTTGAGCTAAAAAAACCTGTTGAAATTCTTCTGAATCTTCCTGTATGCTTCTTCTGGGGATGATCATTGAAATCAATATGTATTTTTCTAAACAAAAGGGAAAGCACAGTTCTTACTTTTCAAAATATCTTTGGATAAATGTATACAGTTGAAATGCTGTCTCACATTCCCTACTTCAAATTAAGAAATAACACTGCATTAAGCTCTAATAATTAAACAAAACAAAACAAACTATAGTGAGTATATTATCTAGTTACTTTTCATGAAAATAATTTTTAAACATAGCCTATTTTTACATCAAGAAATTTTACCTAATGTCACTTTGATTCTAATTTTACATTTGCCTGTAAAGATCACAATGCATCATTTATTTTTCCAGAAGCTATCTGATTTTGAAGTATCAAAATGATTTTCTGAGAATCCAGATACAAAAGCCTAAGCATGGGTAAAATGTTTGCATATATACTTGAACATACTTGTTATGCATATTGGTGTACTAAGACAAGGGTAAACGTAGTTTATTTGTATTCAAACTGCTAAACATACACAAATTACCAAGATACACAGAATAAAATGCCTATTTGACTTTTCTGATGGTTTAGTTTATAATAAATTTTCAATGAAACATTTTGTAAAAAATTAAAATAGATATGAAAGTAGCTTGATCTAAACTAAATTTTGTAAAAAGTGCTTTTGCAATTTTCTGCTAGTTTCTATATTTTTAAAATTTCATATTCTTAATAATTGTATTTTAAAACAGATCACATTTCCCCATACATGAAAATAGAAACCAAGTGAGTGTGTGCATGTATTCATTTAGCTTTTGTGTACATATATACACATACACACATATACAGTTATGTATGTGTGTATATGCATGTGTGTGTGTGTTTGTCTGTGTAACAAGATAATAGATTAAATGAAGAGGAATATGGCATATTATTGGTTAATAAGTATATTTATATTGTGTGTTTAATAGGAAGTCTTACATATAAATTCTATATTCTTAAAGATGCTAGAGTAACCATTATAAGTCATAAACTGTCACATTTTTTTACAAAGTTGGTAACATGAAATTGGATGCTTTTGCACAAATATTTAAGCCCTGAAGAACATTATGTTCTCAATGATTTTTAAAATCTTTAAGTCATCTTTCCTATAGAGCTGAAGAATAAGCCCCAGTATCATTCTGAAAGGCTGTATTATGGTATTTATTTAATTGGTACTCTAAGGAATTCAGCTTTTGAACAGTAAAATTTTCACTTGTGATGTTTATTTATTGAATGCCAAATGTATCAGAAATTATTCCAGAGACAAATTGACTTTCCTATAAAATTAATATTTAAGGTATTGAAACCTTTGATAATTAAATCTTCATTATATCTTACATATATACTTTATTAGCTAAAATTTTATCTCTCAACTCCCAAATTATAACTTGTTATTCTTCCACCCGTTCTTCTGAAAGAAAGCACTTGGTTTAACACAGCTCCTTAAATAACTTTTTTCCAATATAATCTGTTCAACATTTTTAAGTTGACAACCAAAATATTGATGTTATAGCTGCCTTCGCTAACATGACTTATGATTCTGCAAAAGCCTCACTTGATTTATAGAAGATACTTTAACTTCCATTAAATCTTCTTTTAATGATCTTGAGTTCTATCTTTCTTGTAAGAGCATCAAAATTTCTAAACAAAGCTAGGTACAGATGTCTGAGGAGGCCAACCATTATTTCATCAGAGTTACGGGAAGGTAGTTTTTTTTTTATTCAATGTGCTGCCTTTTGGAGCAACAATTAATTTGATATTTGAAGTTCTTTGGCCAGAATGTTAATGTTTTATGCATTATAAAGCCTTACATATTTATTCCTCTTTAATAGATACCAAAAGGAAGTAAGTTCATTTAAATAATTAAAATTTCTTGTAAGATTTCTTACTGTGGTTTAAATGTGTCTGCCAAAGTTCATGTATTGGAAACTTAATCCTCAATGTAACAGTCCTGGGAGCTAGGACCTAATAAGAGGTGATTAATTTATGAGGGCTCTACCTTCACAAATAGATTAATGTTGTCATGAGAGTAAATTAGTTATCATGTAAGTGGCTTGTTATAAAAGTTTGACCTCTCCCTCTGTTGCTCTTTTATCTTTCACCACAGAATGATGCAGCACAAAAGCCATCACCAGGTGCTGGGGCCATGCTCTTGGACTTCTCAGCCTCTAGAACCATAAGCCAAATAAAATTCTATTTTTTATAAACTACCCAATCTCAGGTGCTGTTATAGTAATACAAAACAGATAAAGACATTACTAAATTGTTTTTGTTCTTTATTCTTTCCTTTATTTTTCTCCCACTATCTAGTATTATTATTAGGCTCCATAATTCAGAGTAGTATTGTTATATTTACTAAAAAGTATATATTTGATCTATGCTAGCTAAAGGATTCTAGATATATTGGAATATAAAACTTAAAACTTTTACCTTTGGTGATCCATTCTATCAAGAAACTAATAATCATAAATAATTCTCATGGAAAGTATTTTTCACCAAAAAATTATTTTGTTTAAAATTAGTTCTCTAAACTTAAACATGCATACCTAAATAATGAACTTGTTTTATACCTCTCCATTTTAATGAATTACATACTAACTGCATAATAGAAAATAAATCCTCACTTAATATTATCAGTAGGTTCTTAGACATTGTGACTTTAAGTGAAACAATGTATAACATAAGTACTTGTTTTTCATGAGTGTTATAGAAAATGAAGTTGAAGAAAAAGATATCATTTGAGGACATGTTGCATATTGTTTCTTTTAAAGTTTCAGTTTCCAAGAAGCTATCAATGGTGTTAAATAAAGAATTGCTATATTTAATTTAATCAGTGTTTGCCTATGTTGGAAAGGGGTTTTGAGACACTATTTCATTCTGTTCACCCTCTTGCTCTCTGTCCTATTTTCTTGGATTTCTCAGTGTATAACATTATGAATAAAACAGGAATAAATTAAATGACAACTCAATAAAAATATTTGTTCCCAAAAAACTGATATTTCCATAGAAAATACTTGTTATTTTAATTACATTTTAAAAATAAAGTGTAAATAATAACTTCCCAGGTGCTAGCACTCTTGGTACTCTTTACTCTGCTCTGATTGTTCCAATATGTATATGCTATAGTCAGAATGCTTTTATCCCCATATAATTTATATCTTGAAATCTTAATATCCAAACCAATAATATTAGGAGGTTGGTCTTTTGGGAGATGATTAAGTCATGAATGCAGAGCCTTCATGAATGGAATCATTGCCCTTATAAAATGACCCATGTGGACACAGTGGCATAGCATGGACCTGTAATCCCCACTACTCAGGAAGCTAATATGCAAGGATTGCTTGAGACCAGGAGTAGACCAGCTGGGACAACAGAGTGAGACCATATCTCATAATGAATAAATGAATTAATGAGTGAATGAATGAATAAATAAATAAATAGACCCAATAGACCCACTTACCCTTTCTATCATGTGAGGACATAGTGAGAGAAAGCATAATCTATGAATTAGGAAATCGGCTGTCACTAGAAACCATATTTGCTGGCATCTAAATTTTGTGTTTGCCAGTCTCCACAACCACGAGTAATAAATTTCTATGGTACTTTATATTTCAGCCCAAATCAACGAAGACAATATGTCTTCTAAAATGCTACATATAAAATGTACTTATTTATTTGTAAAAATGGTATTGATTGGTTATCTCTCTAGAAAGTAAGTTTTATGGAAGAACTTTGTAAATAAATAAATGAGTAAATGAATAAATGAATAAGCTGATTTTACACTTAGTCCCTGAATTATATTGTAATTTCAAATATAACTTCTCCTTCAATTTTGCTTCATATTATATGGGTAAGTAAAAATAATCTGGAAGCATATGAACTTTTCAGTGAAACTTTAAACAAAAATATTCTAAATTAAGTTAACTGACAAGGATTTATTATAATGGAAGAAATATATTGGGATATAATTGGTCAAAAAATTATTGTCATAAAAATTATGACAATAGTTATTTGGGAATAAAAAGACATTTATTAATTATACATTAAAATAAAAGAACAAAACTAGCTATATAAAAATCTTTTGGAATTAACTTTTACAGGCTGCTAGTAATTCTAAATATTATTTACACGCTCTTTTAATGGTGAACACTGGGTACCTATTCTGTACTTTCATCCCTCTGCATACAATAATTTCCCAAAGTGTCATAGCAATGTTAACACTAGAAAATGGCTATTAATACTTGTTTATATAAAAGCTAAATTTCATAATTTTAGAGTGTTATAAAATGCAACATCCCTTCTTTTTTTTTTTTTAAGACGGAATCTTGCTCTGTCGCCCAGGCTGGAGTGCAGTGGCGCGATCTCGGCTCACTGCAAGCTCCGCCCCCCGGGTTCCCGCCATTCTCCTGCCTCAGCCTCTGGAGTAGCTGGGACTACAGGCGCCGCCACCATGCCCGGCTAATTTTTTATATTTTTAGTAGAGACGGGGTTTCACCGTCTTAGCCAGGATGGTCTCGATCTCCTGACCTCGTGATCCACCCGCCTCGGCCTGCCAGAGTACTGGGATTACAGGCGTGAGCCACCACGCCCGGCTAACATTTACAGCAGTGTAGATTCAGTTTCCTTACTTGATTCTGTTTCTCACTGTGATTCAGGCATAGGGCAAAAGTCAAAACCTCACATTCGAAGTCAAATCAGGAAAGCAAGTGTCTGCTCTAGCTACTCTGTGACTGTACCTTGTCTTTTCAAGAATACAATAGACTACCTGATACTCCTCTCAGAAATGTGGGTGGAGTGTGTGTGTGTCCGTCACATGTGCACACACATATGTGTGTGTGTGATATCAGACCAAAACAGAGATTATCTTGTCCAATTTACCCTCAATTTAGATATTGTTTTCCTGAAAACAGACTAAGTAAATTACTCAGCACTAGGCCTAATTAGTAAAACAACCAGCATTACAAATCATTTCTTCAGACTCATAAGTCAGTGCTTCTTTACCACTACAAAAATCTTAGATTCTAGATATTTTCAATGAATGATGTTCTTCTCTGTTACTACATGTATTCAAAGTACTATTTTTTCCTTTTCCTACCTATAATAATTTTGTGTATTTTATTATCAGAATCTCTTATGAAATTTAAAATTTGTTGCAAACTTAATAAAACCTAGCAACAAGTATTGAATATTCAGAAGAGTGATTTCCCTGCAAACTCTGTAAGTGCTTCTAAAATTATACCAATTAATACATATAGATAGATAAAAAGCCTCACTTCCTTATAAAATGTGTGAAAAGTTGCAAGTATGTTAAATAATACTATATTTAATTTCCTAAGTAGTGAGTTCGCCATATAATTACTTAAAAATTTGAAATGATGAGGATGAATATGTCAAAGATTATTACCAACAGAACAATATTTTTTTCATCAACTTAGACGGCAGTACACATCATGATAATTTTGAAATAGGGTCAAGGCACTAGCTCATGCTCTGTAAGCATACTTGTGCTAATAGGCTGAAGACCAGTGCTAAAGTTATCTTTTAGAATTGTAAGGTAGCATATGAAAGATACTGCAGTGGCAAAATCTGAAGTTGGAAGTTGACTTGAATCTGCAAGAGTGGACCTCAAGAGGTTGTTTCTGGGTGAAAGCAGAGAATAAGAAATAGAAATGTTTGAGAGACATTAGACTGGTAGAACTGTTTTATTCACTGTCATAACGGTTTTGGGGTAGAGGAAGTGAAAAAAGTGCTACAGGTTGCAAGTAGGTCTTGATGCTTGCAGGAGGCAGGCAGAGAGAGGAGAGAAATGAGTAAGACAAAAGAATATCAAACCATTTTCTAAGCATGGCCATTCAGCCTGTCAGATCTAAGATGGAAGACAGATGTGTAAGACCAGAAATATGGCTCTCATTTTTTATGCATGTTTCAGATTTAAAATTATTATTAACTGTCATAACTAAAAAAAAAAACACTCAAAGTAATAAGGTAGTAATTGTATTCACAGATAAATATAATGCAGTGGAATAATTGTTTGCAAATTAAACTAATTAAAATAATGAGAACAAAGAAAAATATTTCTTTTCAAATTAAAATAATAATGTTTAATTTACCAAAGCAGGATTGAAATCTCAATATTTGATTTGAGATAATCTGAGAAGCCATTTTATAAATACACAAATGAAATTTCTGAAACAGTTGCTGGAAACATAGATATCACAATTATCAAATCCAATCTGCACCCTGAATAGTTAGAACTACTGTAAGATTGACATCCATTTACCAATGGGAGTAGAGAGAAATATTTCATAACAGATTTAAATTTAAAACAAATTTTAAAGGGTAAGACAATTAAAAATTGTGCCAATGACATAGCAGGTGAGCTATAAAAGAATAAAAGAATAGCAAATTTAACAAAATAAAATCTCATTACTAAATACATGAATAAATCTGCTTACCAGTCATCTATTTACATTAGATAATAGTTTATATTTTGTACATGCAGGTAATTTGTATAAAGCAGATTTGTAGTTATTCATTTTAACTATTTGAAAGCTTTCTATGAACATATTTTATAGTGGACATTTTCACTCATATGATATTACTGAGACCTGGTATAATCAAAGTTTTAAAAAGATATATAACATTTGTTATATATAACAAATTTAGTTATATCTAATAGGTATCATATCTTGGGAATTAAAACTTTAAGCATCTGTTTAGTAAAATCTGATACAGTAAACAGTCTACATAGTTATATAAAATACTTCAATGTTAAAACCTCAGGTTTAGTTTTAATAATAAATACTCAAACACCATTGGTTTTTTTCAGTTGCCCTTTTTTGAATTGTATATTGCCTCATTTCTTATTTTTTCCTCTCTTGTCTCATGAAAAATATTACTTTGAAATAAAAGCTCTGTGTTTAAAATAGCAGTTAATTGAAAATGGAAATAGAAATGCACATTAAAGAAAAAAAACTTTGTTATAGCACACTCTTGTTAATGTATAAGGGTGTTATCCATTTTATTCTCCTGTTTGGTTCCTCCTCAATTAGGAATAACTAGGTAATTAGGAAGCAATCTTTGGTAATGAAAACAATTAATTACCTTTTTGTAGTGTTTTTATATTTTAACAAGCAAGGACTAGTAATTATCTTGCTAGGAGAAAAATTGATTATTCCTTTATTTATAGAATAGTCTCTCATCCCTCATAAAATGATCAGTAAAACTGGCTTTACTAACAATTTCTTCTTTATCTATCTTTATTTTAAGCAAGTATCTTTTGATATCCATGCTTTGTTATGCTTACGGTTTTAGGAAAAAAATTCTTCCTCAAAACAGTTCAAATAATATTATTCACTAATGACATTTAAAACTTATTTGCTTTTCTAGCTCATTACTGAGTGAGGTTTGTTTGTTTGTTTGTTTATTTGTAATGGTAGAGAATTCTGAAAAAAAATTATAGGGTGAAAATGAAAAGAAAAAGTAACAATCTTTGAATTGTAATGAATATATTATGACATAGAAACGCAGTTTAAAATCTGTTTAGTGGCACTAGTACACATAATTAATTATAATGTATAAAGAAAAGTCACTTGTATTTGGCTTTACATAGCAATATGATTTCAACACATTTCTGTCTTTCTAATAGTTTCCCTATAGTTAAATGGACAATGAGATTTAATTTCCTGGACATATGCAATCTAATAGGTGGAGGAAGCCAACAGAAGCAATGTGGGTGGCAGAATGAAGTCAACCTTGGGTTTCATAAAAATCAGAATGAATGATAGACGTAACAGCGAGGTAGATAGACAGAAATACACTAAAACCACTAAAATTAAATATGAAAATTAAGATTCACTAAAAAGGCCATTTTGGAAGTAATATTTTCTTTTCTATTATATGTAATTTTTAAATGTATGCTTTAGAAGTCAATATTACATGTATGACTTTAGAAGTCAATAATTACATGTAGATAATGATAACTACATTATCATTGTAGTTATATAACATTAATGCCTTCTCTTTCATTAAATCAAAATGAAACTATAACTTTTTTAAAAAATATAAATATGGATCGTCTGCATTAATATATTAAACTCCTCAATTGGGCTTTTCTCTACTAATGGAATTAAAAGTATTTTATTTTTCTTAAATAAAAGCCAACTTGTGTAAGTGCAATGATATGATAAGACCAAAAATGTCCACAATAATGTTGGAAGAAAGGTTTTAATAAAGTAATGCTTATTTAATTTATACAGTTAAAGTATAAAATCTTTGTAATGAAATAGGAAAACAAAAAAATTCTGTCAGTTGCAAATAAGAACTGTGAACTTTTCTTTTTGACTCTCAGGCCATTTTTAACATTTTTAATTTAATCTTTTTTAGAGATCAATTCTCCCTATATTTCCCATGCTGGTCCCAAACTCCTGGGCTCAAATGATCCCCCTGCCTCAGTCTCCTAAGTAGCTGGGACTATGGGCATACTGTGAACTTTTTGAACTAATTATTTTCAGCGATTGTGTGTTTGTGTGTATGTGTGTTTATAATAGGATTTTTGGTGTAATATTTTATTATAATCGTTCTCCATTTTATTTGCTCTCAACCAGTGCAGTAGACATAATTCTATGATTGCTTCAAAGATCCCACTTCCTGGTGCATGGTCCCTGTGTAATTACTGGAATTTGACAATACAATGGGCTGGTCACACCAGTCATTAAGTTATGTTATATGGTATAGGGACTTTAAGAAACAGAGGTTATTTTGGGTATACCGGAACTGTCAGGTGAACCTTCAAAAGACTCTTCCTGGAGAAGAACCTCAAAGCATAAGAGAGATTACATGAAGAAGATTTTCCATTGGCAGGCTTTGAAGATGGAGGGGCCACATGACAATGAATGAGACCAGTCTATAGAATTCAGTAATGACCCTCAGCTGCTAGCCTGCAAGTAATTGGAAACCTCAATTCTACAACTGCAAGGAACTGAATTTAGCCAACGATCTGAATGAGTTGGGGAAAAAAATGATTCCCTTGAGTCTTCAAAAATAAATAATATCTCCCTCTACACACTGCTTTAAATGTGTCCCAGAGATTCTGGTATGTTGTATCTTTGTTCTCATTGGTTTCAAAGAACATCTTTATTTCTGCCTTCATTT
>NW_012102865.1:4173761-4203042 GCF_000951045.1 Mandrillus leucophaeus
GACGAGTTGATGGGTGCAGCACAGCAACATGGCACAAGTATACATATGTAACAAACCTGCACGTTATGCACATGTACCCTAGAACTTAAAGTATAATAATGATTAAAAATAAATAAATAAATAAATAAATAAATAAATAAATAATATCTCACGGACAACTTGATTTTAGCCTTGTAAGACTGTCAGCAAAGAACTCAGCTGTGCTCTTCTTTAGATATCTGGTTCACAGAACTCATCCTAATAAATGGATGTTGTTTTAAGCCATTTAACCCTCCATGGTTGTGGAAATTTGTTAGAAAACTAATACAATTAGTATTTTCACACTGGATCTTCTTAACCTGAAATTAATTTCAAATTTTATTATATGCTTATTGGGCACGCTAAGAAGATGATCATGTTGTTACATATTCTAGTAAATAGATGTTGCTCTTTCCTGTTTTCCAGAATCACATTTTTAAATTATCATAATCACATTAATGAGAATTTTGCATAGACAATTTAGACACACTCCCTCATATAGCTGCATTAGGCAAAAGTGAACAACGGTTATTTTGCTTTTGTGCCTAAATATTAGTGCCTTACATAAAAAATTAACATCTTGTATGTTAAAGCTCCATAGAGAACATATGTCACCATTTTTAGATGACTTAAAAATGGTTGTGACATTTCATAAGAAAGGGTTCATAAAGTAAGGACAGTGAAAACTGCTACATATATATTTATAAGCTACCCTAAAGACATCTTGGAAATAGATATGCAGTTATTAGTCTAACATGTGGAATCACAGACATTTTCACAATCTTACTTTATAAAAATACATTTACTTATGTTTTAATCAACTATTATTTAAATCTTTAGAGCAGTATATATTTGGCTAAATAAATAACTGTCAAACAGAAGCATCAACCATTTTATTCTGGAGCAGGTTTTTTTTTTAATATTTTTTGCATTTTTAAAATTTTTATTTATTTTTTAATTTAACTTTTATTTGTGGTTCAGGGGTACAAGTTCCAAGTTTATCATATAGGTGAACTTGTGTCATGTGGGTTGGTTGTACAGCTGATGTCATCATCCAGGTACTAAGCCTAGCATCCATTACTTTGTTTCCCTGAGTCTCTCCCTCTTCCCATCCTCCACCTTCTGCTAGGCCTCAGTGTGTTTTCCACCTCTATGTGTCCATGTGTTCTCATCATTTAGCCTGGAGCAGATTTAGATGACACTCTAAATGCCCTTGTAAAAATAAAAAGATTCATCATTTTAAACTCTCATTATATTTTAGTGTTGGTCTATCAGGAACTTCTTAAGTGAGCTCTAATCAATGTTTTCTTCTTATATTCTTTTAATTTTCTGTTGTAATTTGAACAGTTATGTGGCATAAGTTTCTCTGATATTCTTTATAGAAAAATATAGAAAAATCATTTAAACAGAGGCTTTTCAATAATTTTGAATAAATTTCTTTTTAAAACTTTTTGGAGAAAAACTTTAAAAACCAGAAATACCAACCTTATAAAGTTTTAATCTAGATAAAACAAATTTATTGGCTGACATGTCTTTACAAGAAAAATGTTCTTTTTTTCATAAATTTGTGAAAAACAAAGACGACACAAAATTTAGTTAAAAACAATTATAATTTTCTCAGTATAGATAACGGCCTATACATTTTGTTGCTTGTGAATACCTATAAATGAACTTGGGACCCTAAAATCATGGATATAATTGGGGATAAAAAAGAATAAGCAAATAAGCATTAGGTCAAATTCTAATTATACTCTTTTATATAATTAAAATATTTAGGTTACTTCAGTCAGCATTTTAATTGTTAAATATCATTTAAAATAATTTTTATATTCATTAATACTTACTGAATATGTCCTATCCTATTTTCTAGTTGTTACTAAAATTCTGTGATACTATTAAATTCAACTCTAGAAAGCATTGAGTCATTTTATAACTTTTTAAAAATAAAATGGCATACATAGATTCCATACTGAACAATGCACCTAATCTTATAGCATTTTATGTTACTAAAAATGCTTTAATAACATATATTTTCTTCACAGTATGAGTATAAATTAACTAATGTTTGTAAAGTATAGTAATTTAAATTATTTAGGACATCAGTAAACAAAGCTTAATTCTCTTCACCAGGAAAAAAGTGGTTTTTCATGAAATAGTGAAGAAAAATGTATTTCCTGCCTAAACTGAAAGACATTATAATAACTTTAATTAATGTTTCATATAGATTATATTATGGGAAAGAAGGAAGGAGAAATTTGTGTTATAAAACATATAAATGAACACACACACACACACACACACACACACACACACACACAATTGTAACCTTAACTTCTGGTTTCCAGTCTGGCATGGAACTTCTGGTTTCCAGCTTGGAAGTTGCCAATCTGTCCTAATAAGTAAAAAACTGAACACCGTGAAATTTGTGTTATAAAACATATAAATGAACACACACACACACAAAATTGTAACCTTAGCTTCTGGTTTCCAGTCTGGCATGGAACTTCTGGTTTTCAGCTTGGAAGCTGCCAGTCTGTCCTAATAAGTAAAAAGCTGAACACAGTGAAAAACTGACAACTCTTCTTGCATCTGTCAGAGAAGTGAGGTAATATAGCAAACCACTGCCATCAAAATTGCAGAGACCAACAAGTGAATACAGAGAATCATGACCTACTGGAGCAGAATCACAACTTACTGGAGCGGAAACCTCCATGGGAAACAGTACCAGGGTGGAAAATCCTAAACTGTAATTGACAAATTGCTGGAGGCTCAGTATGAACAAGTTAGAGACTGAAACACTCCAGGGAGAACCATTCATACAGGGGCCTGCAAACTTGTGTGAGTGTTACCTCAAGGTGCTCATGTTGTCACAGTAAGTGTCAGAGAAAACTTCCTTCCTGCAGGAGGAGGGGTAATAAAAACACTAAAATATGCCAGAGCACTATTTTCTTCCTAACAAGATCCGCCCTCAAGACACTCTTTTACCTCAGCCTAAAGTATGAGATTTTTTAAAGAGCCTAACTGATCGGAAGGGAAATACCCAACTCCAGCTCTCTGCAGTCACCCTGCCTCACTAACAGGGAGTGGAGGAGGATGCTGAGAATTGTATGTAAAGTTCATAGTCCAAAGGCACAGGCTTATTAAAAAAATTGAAACCAAATTATAGGACTATAGAATGCTTCCCATTCCCCCTTAACATTACCACAACATTACTAAAGGCCTATTTACTACAGTTCTTTTTACCCAGTGCGTCATATCTGGCTATCAAGAAAACTATCACAAGGTATATTAAAAGGTGAAATCACAGTTGAAAGAGATAGAGTAAGCACTGGAACTAGATTCAGACATGGCAGGAATGCTGGAATTATCAGCCTAGTAATTTAAAGCAGTTATTTTTAATATGCTAAAGACTTTACTGGACAAAATAGACAACATGCAAGAATAGATGTGCAATGTTAGCTGAGAGATGGGAATTCTAAAAAAGAATCCAAATTAAATGCTAGAGACCAAAAAATTGTAACAAAAAATGAAGAATGCCTTTGATAGGCTTATGAGTAGACTGAAATCTCTGAGCTTGAGATGTCAATGGAACTTCAAATATGGAAAAGCGAGGAGAAAAAAGACTGGATAAATAATAAAGTATATCTAAGAACTGCGGGGCAAGTACAAGTGATATAACATATATGTAAAGTGAATACCAGAAGGAAAAGAGAGAAACAGCAACAATATTTGAAGTAATAATGAGTAAGAATTTCCCTAAATTAATGTCAGACATAAAACCACAGATCCAGGAAACTCAGAGAACATCAAGTAGTTTAATGCAAAAAAGAAAAAGAAAAATACGCCTAAGTGTATTTTATTCAAATTGCAGAAAATAAAAGAATTTAAATAATTGAAGAAGGCTAGAAAGGGGATTGGGGAGTGCATGCTACCTATAGAGTAGCAAAATTATAAATTGCATCTGACTTTTCCTCAGAATCTATGCAAACAAAATGAGAATTGATAGAAATATTTAAAGTATTGAGAGTAGAAAACCACCAATCTCAAGATCTGTACCCGGCAAAATTATAGTTTGAAAATAAAAACTTTCTTAGACAAACAAAAATTGAGGGAATTTGTGACTAGTAGATATGCCTTGCAAGAAATCTTAAACGTTCTTCAAACAGAAGGATGGAATATAAATTATTAAAGTGGATCTACGTAAAGAAAAGAAGATCACCAGAGAAGGGAGAAGTGAAGGTAAAATAATTACCTTTATTTTCTTATTCTTAATTGATCTAACAGATAACAGTTTATTCAAAATAATAATAGCAACAATGTGATCAATTATGTATGCTTATGTGTAAGTAAAGTGAAGGACAGTGAAAAAGGAGTGATCCAAGGAATAGTTAGGAATTGCTAAGTTCTGACACAAGGAATGGTGGAATTAGGAATATTTTTTACTAAAAACTACTCGTATTATTTATGAAGAGGTATGGTGTTATGTCAGAATAGACTCAGATTAGTTGTAAATGTATACTTAGGTATAAATCTAATACAATTTAGGTAATTACAAAACTGATGGAGAAAAATCAAGGAACTAAATCAATGAAAAGATATTATCTGTTTAGGAATAGGAGGTTTCAATATTGTCAAGATGTGAATTCTTCCAAACTTAATCTACAGATTCTATGTAATCTCAATCAAAATCCTAGTAAGTGGTTTTGTGAATATCAACAAACTATTTTAAAGTTTATATGGACAGTCAAGAAACTCCAAGCAGCCAGCACAATATGAAGGAGAATAAACACACCCAACTTTAAGACTGACTATAAAGCTACAGTAATCAAGACAATATGATATTGGTGAAAGAACAGACAAATGGTTCAATCAAAAAGAATAGAAAGCCTGCAAAAAGACCCATGTAAATATGGTTGATTTATGTTTGACAAAAGACCAATGACAACACAGTGCAGTAAACGTGGTCTTCTTAACAAATAGCGCTGAAACAACTAGACATCCACATGCCAAAAAAAAACCCAAAAAACAAAAAGCTACACACAGGCCTCACACCCTCCACAAAAATTAAGTCAAATGGATCACAGATCCATGCAAATGCAAAAACTGCAGAACTCCCAGAAGATAATATATGAGAAAGCCGAGATATACTTGAGTATACTGATGACTTTTTAATACAACACCGAAGATACAAATCATGTAGGAAAAAAATTGAGAAGCTGAACTTCATTAAAATTAAAAACCTGCTCTGCTAAAGACATTGTCAAGAAAATGAGAAGACAAGCCACAAACTAAGGAAAAATGTTTGCAAAAATGTATTTGGTAAAGTATTGTTATCTAAAATATACAAGGAACTCATAAATTCAATAAGAAAACGAACAACACAACTAAAAAAAGTGGACAGAAGATTTGGACAGACACCTTGCCAAAGAAGACATACAAATTGCAAATAAGCACATGAAAAGATAGTCCACATCATATGCCATTAGGGAGCTGCAAACTGAAACAACAATAAGATACCCCTATACAGCTGTTAAAATGTTGAAAATACAAAACATTGACAATACCAAATGTTGGTAAGAATGTGGAGCAACAGAAACTCTTCACTGCTGTTGCAAATGCAAAATGGTGCGGACACTTTGAAAGGCAGATTAGCAGTTTATTATAAAATTAAACACACTCTTACCGTATGTTCCAGCAATTACACCACTTGTTATTTACCCAAATGAGTTGAAAGCATGTCCATACAGAAACCTCACAAATGTTTACAGCAGCTTCATTCATAATTGTAAAACTTGGAAGCAACAAAGATGTCCTTCCTCAGTGAGCAGATAAATTGGAGTTCAGCCATTCAACGGAGCTTTATTCAGTGCTAAAAAGAAATGAGCTGTCAAATTATGAGAAGACATGGAGGAAACTCAAATGCATATTACTAAGTAAAAGAAGTCAATCTGAAAAAGCAACACACTGTATGATTCCAACTATATGACATTCTAGAAAAGACAAAGTTATGGAGACAGTGAAAGGATCGGTAGTTTCCAAGTGTTAGGGGAAGGAACAGATGAATAGGAGGAACACAAATGTATGGTCAGGGAAGTGAAACTACTCTGTATCATACCATATTGATGAATACTGTCATTATACATTTGTTAAAATTCATAGAATTACACAACACCGAGTGCGAACCTTAATTTAAACTGTAGACTTTGCTCACATGATAATATCAACGTAGGCTTATCAACCATAACAATATATGAGATACCTCTCCAGTGATAGCAAGCAAAGATGCGCAAATGTGAGTGCAGGGAAAATCTCTGTAAGTAACTTCAGCTAAATACTGTTGTGAATCAAAACTTCTCTAAAAAATGAAGTCTATTAAAAAGTTTTAAATAAAATAAATAATTTATTTTGTTCATTTTCTAGACCAGAGATTGTTAGCCTGGGGCAATTTTGTTCCCCACTGTCAGGGACATTTAGCAGAGACTGGAGATATTTTTGGTTGTCACACTTTCATGAGACTATGGGAGTGTTGCTGCTGGCATTCAGTGGGTAGAAACGAGATATTTCTAAACATCCTATGATGTACAGGACAGGCTGCCATAACAAGTGTTAATCAACCCCAACTGTCAACAGTGCCAGGGTGAGAAACACTGCCCTAGAGCATGCGAAGTAGATTTCTCTTGTCCAGTCCATATCCCGAAGTAAGCAAACATTTGTTTGATAACATTGAAAACCCTGGAATCTCTCAAGTCTACTAATTCTCCATGGAAGCATGTGCCAATACTTTCATTTGAGATGTCATGTTAACACGTCATTATAAATGACAAATTGCATATAGTACATTAGAATTTGAATCTATATAAAATTCATGAAAAATGATATTGCCAGGTTCATCATGCATATGCAGAGGTTTAACCTCAAAGTAACCCAACTACCAATCAAGTTTTTAGGCTTATCAGGTTTGATTCATATGCCTGCATATACCACCACAGAATGTCCTATTTGCCCAGCTAGCTGCTTGTCTGTGCATCTCTGTTCTTGTTGGGCCTGGCAGCCCTCTTCCAAATGTTAACACTGAGGCATGTGAGGTTTCAGGGTAACAAACTTAACATGCTAGAGATAATCATAGAGAGTGCAGTGCCAGCAGTTGGTGAGCAGATTTTGAGCCATGTTTAGACTTGCCACTGAAATGCTGCAAGAAAAAACATCAGAAGTGAGGAAAAGACAAAAATATCATCAGGATTTGGCTTTATAAACTACATACAGCCTCAAATTTTTAAATTTTGCCATGGAGTTCCTGTTACCATTCCATTGAAGATACGCTAATGTGAAAGGTTCCCAAAGATTACATGTTTCTTTCCATTTGATAATCACAAAGATGGCATCTCTTTTTCTTCCTCTCATTCCTCATATTCCTCTTCCTCTCAATTCCATAGGAGGGAAAAGTAATAAAATGTGTTTGAGCCATGAGTTAGTGGAGTGCCAGGTGTTACAAATAAATGTTGTGCATTATTTTCTCACACATCACTTGAGTAAAAACTTTGTGTATCAAATTTAGAAAACTGTTGATTGCTTTTCCTCCTGGAAAATAATTATAGACAAAGTTTTATTCAAAAAAATCCCATAATTACTGAGGGAAATGTAGGGAAAGGGGAATAGACCAGTGCAGTTCAAACAAAACAAAACAAAACAAACATAAAAAACCCTAGAAAGAAAATCGGATGACATCTGTTGAAAAGAAATCCGATACCGGGCCAGAAGTGAGCGGGCTAGCTGGTCAAACGTTACGCATTGTGTATATATTGAATCCATTGTGACACTATGCATTTTCAGTTAAATTTATAAAATTTATGATATCCATTGCTGTTATGATTTTCCTTGTAAAAAACCACGTGAGATAGAACCAAAATAGGTAAATTGTTTTGAAGACCTGAAGCACAATCACAAAAGTTTGGGAATATCCAGAGGATGTCTGGAGAGTCTTTAATCATCCCTGTTCACACTGGGATAACTTATTGATTTATAGACAGAAAGCCTATGATATTCAGGAGACATGTGGATTTAACTATTTCAAAGTAAAATTAATATCCTACTTGATTTATTTCTCAATCTTATAATTTTGCAGATGTGAACAAAAATTACTCTGGTAAAATGAATTATCTCTAATACTATAAATCCAAGAATAAGAGGATTGAAAATGAAAAGAACATATAAGCACCTTGAAGGAAACCTGACCTTAGGAATTCCACTGTAAATAATCTTTCAGTTTACTGCTATATGCAGTTAAAAAAAATTAGCAAAAAAGGCTAGGTGCAGGGCTCACGCCTATAATCGCTTTGGGAGGCTGAGGTGGAAAGATCACCTGAGGTCAGGAGTTCAAGACCAGCCTGGCCAACACGGTGAAATTCCGTCTCTACAAAAAATATAAAATTAGCTGGGTATGGTGGTATGTGCCTGTAATCCCAGCTAATTTGGAGGCTGAGGCAGGAGAATCACTTGAACCTGGGAGGCGGAGGTTGCAGTGAGTCAAGATTGCACCATTACACTTCGGCCTAGGTGACAAGAGTAAAACTCTACCTTAAAAAAAGAAAGAAAGAAAAAGAAATAAAAATACAGATACTCAGTTAAATTTGAATTTTGGTGAAAAAATATTGTTATCATAAGTACATCCTATGCAAAATTTGAGACATAATTATACGAAGATATGTTTTGTTGTTTATCTGAAATTCAAACTTAACTGGCCATCCTATGTTTTATCTGGCAACTCTGTCTTTTCTGTCATCTTTGTATCCATTTTGCAAACACATTTTATCTATTCTCCCCCACATTCATCTACTGAAATAAAACCACATTTTTGCTTTTCGGTAAATATTCAAGATCTGGAAAAAATATAGAGCTTGGAGAAAGATAGCAGACAAGAACAATATTTAATAGGACTTTTAAATGAAGCCACTGGCAAAGAGTAGAAAGAAATATATCACTCTCTGTGCTAAAGTATTTACTTGAAAATGTTCAGATTGTTCTTATTTTTCAAGATTCAACTAATAATGCATTAGGGTAATTTTATCTTTTTTTTTCCACTGGAAATGAATGACTAAAGGAACAATTAAAATACTTTTGCAATATTGAACTGAAAAAATCCTGTTTGGGGTAAAGAAGACTAACTTAAATGTTATTTAGTTTTTAACATTCATGTTATTTAATTCTTAACATTTACTTCATCTTTTAGAGAAAAGAGTGAAAACCCTTCATTCATCATCTGTTAGTAAAATTGTTTCTAAAAAATATATTTGTCCACTAGCAAATATTGAATTGCTTGGTTTAGTGATTTAATTTGACTTAGAACCATCACGACAATTACAGAATCATATTATGGTTACTTAACTTAAGTGCTAATTGGTTTCTATGAGTGTTATAATGGTGCTAATTACTCTCCCTTTCCTTGGGTTCTAACCAGTTGAGAATGACTCCACTGGGATACAAGTATTAGGTTTGTAAATTACCTGTGTGCATTTATTTCCTATGAAGTGTTTCTGCTAAACTGAATCAGATGTTGGATAAGCGTAAGGTCAAATGAGGTTTTCCATTTTTCTCTCTGTTGTACTGAAGACAGCTGCATCCATACAGCTAACTTAGCACTCCACGGCGGGCTGAGCAGGTAGCCTCCCTGTTCCCCTTGCCGGTGGCAGTTGTGAATAACTGTAGAAAGGCTGGCAGCCTTGAAAATTCCCTGCAGAGGTGAGTGTGCTAGCAGAATTATGTATCATATAAATAATCAGAGGCCAGGTTGACATATATAATACTTGATGCTTTTATATTTTCAGAACTCAACAAACATTTTTGTGCAGGGTGTGAAACCCCTAAATATTGTGCTGCTTGTTGCCTAGACCAATGGTTTGAGGACACATCTGTTGAAGTGAGGCTTTGCAAAGAAGATAACAAAAACCTTTTTACAATGTCCTTAATGAAGACAATATATACTGGAAGAGTTATAATTATGTTAGTGCACAGAGGCAAATGGAAATTTATTGGGCTAGAATAGTTTAGGACAAGGACTTCCTGATCAGTTTCTTGTTCTTTTCTTGTAATGGAACCAGCCTGATGGGCTCCATCTGTTGACAAATAGTTTTATTTTATATTTTCTATGTTTGGCTCACTGACTACTGTATTAAGCTGAGTTCAAAGGTTTATCTAAAAGCATCAGCTGGGATCTAATGTTAGGTAATCATTTGTAAGTATTATACATTTAAAAAAGTATTTTTATTTGAGTTTCTTTCCAGCGCCCTTTTTTTGTACTAATGCGACTTTCCTCTCTTCTAGTTGTGGGCAATAATAAGCTTTTTGTTCTTGTTCTTCATATGTTTACATATTACTGTACTTCATTAGTTTTAAGCCATGTGTATTTTCATATATTGCCATGTTTGAAATTGGTTTGGGTCAATAAAATCAAAAGCATTGATTTTATTGATTTTCAATGCTTTTGATTTTATTGATTTAAACAGCAAATATTTTTTCTTTCCCGATGATCATAAAAATCAATAAATCAAATGTTAAACAATAAGATGTTTTGCAATTAATAACATCTTAGATCGAAAGAAATATGGTATTTTATGTGAGGCAGCTCTCATTAGCCCTGAATATGTTTATTTTGCCAATCTTACTGATATCCTGATTTTTACAAACTCCTTCCAAGTTTAGTAATTCTTTCAATTCTAACACATGCTTTCTGGTGCCATTTCATGTGTTTGTGCATATTTTTCTCATTGTATATGCACATTGGTGGACATTTAAAGACAGAAATTTTGAGTAGTTTGTTTCTTTAATTACACCCAGTTAACGTAAAGCAAGCTTTAGTTCACGTCTCTTCCAATTTGATAGCCTATCATGTGAAAAACGTCAGAGGCTCTTGTTGGTCTTATGTATGGAAGAGGGGACAGAAAACAACCCAGGAAATGTATTTATCTAGAATGTTTTTTCAAAGAAAAATCTATGTTTTAAAATGCTGTACAAAGAGTAAAAATTTTTCTTGACGTCTCTAATTATTTCTCACACTCCAACTGCCAATTAGTTATTGTAAACTTTAAAAGGTTGTCTGAATGTTGGCATAAGTGGTATAAAACTATTGATATACATGAAGATGTTCTGTCAGAATTTTATTCTCCCTTTGAAAATCGTCCTAGGATATAGCAACTAAATCACAACAAACTCAAACAAAAATTCTATTATTGATGGGTAATAAAACTCATTTTGTAAGAAAAATCATAAATGTTTAGGAACCACTATAGTTTTTTCTAAAAATCCAAAGAAGAAAGATTCCAGAATCTTTTTAATGAGGGCCTGCTGTCAGGAAATTTGTAATATTCATTGTTACATTCTGGAGGTTTAATTGAGGAAATTGTATTTTTCATTCATTAACTTGACTACGTTTGACTTTTCTTAATTGTGTATAATCATTGTTATAAATAAAAAGAAATAAAATTTAAAAATTAATCATAAAATGGTTAACCAAAAAGTATATTTTGTACTGTCACATTTGATATAAAGGTAAATTAAGTATAGGAGGAGATTAAATAAGAGACTTAATAAAAACTGTGTTACTTTTATTTAATAATGATAAAAGTTTGGAATTCAGCGTATGTACAAAGCACAATTGTAAAAATAACATAGAGATTGGATAATGTAAATAATGAATGAAATAAATTATTCTTTCAGATTTGTGAATTGAAAAATTAATATGTCCTTGTATCTCCTAAAATTATGAATTTTGTTGTCTTGCACAAAATATATTTAAATTGTCACTCTATAGCTTATATTAGAATGGATAGACAAAAATACATCTATATAATTATAGGTAAGATGGCATTAATATACTAACAGTGATTCTGCCTTTGGAGATGATGTATTATCTAAGTCTTTGCCATTGGATAACTAATACAAACTCTAGAAAAAGATATATTCATCAGTGTACATGAAATACATTTGCATATACTTTTAATGAGTATATATTTAGAAGTTTTTTCTCAATATGAATACTATCTTCAATGGATAGAAGTTGTTTTAACAGAATTTGAATGATTAAAAATATGTCTAAAAAATAGTTCAGTCATGATGTGGGGGATGGAGAATGCCCTGAATATAGGGTATTAGCATCTCAGTATGTTGCCTGTTATACTAATATGTACACCCTTCAGAAATCTAAATAAAGGAGAAAATTCTTTCTGAAAATTAGAAACTGTAAGTACACACAGAGTGTATAATTAATACAAAGATTGAAGGGTGTATTCATTAGGCATTTTTGTACTATAATAAAAAGGACTAGTTTTGCTTATAGAGATATTAAAAGGAAACTAAGTTTAATATAACATTTTGTAGAAAAAATGAAACTCTCTACCATTTAGAATGAATGAAATCACAGAGTTTTGAGTTTTTATGTAGTAACTGACTTTAAAGGAATTCTTTATCAAATTATTAACAAATTCTTTAGAATAATACAGTAATAATATAAAAGTCTCTTTCATGACTTTTATATTACTGTATTTCAAGTCTTCTCACTCTTCATTATAAAGATTTATGGTTTTTTTCCTAAAGATTATTTTGTGTCTGTTAAATTGGCATTTACCCTCATCTACCTGCTAACCTGGTATGTCTCAATGGGTGTCTTAAAAAATTTGCTCTGCTAAGAGAATAGAAAAATCATATATCATTGTGTACATCTATCTATAGATGGTGATGATACGAATATACTTTCATCCCTCTTCCAGTCATCCAAACTAAATTATACAATTGTTTGTGGTAGACATTGTTACTCTTTAATTGTTACTCTTCAGGACAAACAGAGAGTATACTTCTGCTCACATTTTATTAGTTAAAGCAAATTTCTAAGTCAGGACTCACTTTAAAGTACATGCTTTAAAAAGTCAATATTTGATTTTTTTTGTGCCTCCTAATTTGGCTTAATGAATTGCCGTAAAATGTTAAAACGAATGTTATTTTCCTTTTTCCCTAAATTAACTGCGGTTTGATTGAAATTGCCCTGAATAAAAAAATCCGTTTGAGGAGAAATGTCAACTGTACAAGACTTAGCCTTTCAATCCGGGTACATGACATCATTTATCTAGGTATCTTATAATGTATCTCAGTAATGATTTATCTATTTTCTGTATGGTCTTGCATATACTTTGGTAGATTTACTACTAAGTAGTTAAATTTGTTGCTGGTGAATGGTTGTTTTTTTTTTTTAAATAGCATTTTCTCAATTTCTGTTTCTCATATATAAACATGAAATTGTTATTGAGCTTGTATTTGAGAACCTTGATAAATTCACTTATTCTAACAAACAGTAACTACAACTTTTATATTTATTCCATGTTATAATCATGAGATCTTCAAATTTTTCTTGTAAACATTTTTTACTTGTTTTCTCATTGCTTCGTCTTGACCCGAGAAGAATGAGAAATAATGCTGTACGTTTGAATTAGGAGTCCATCTTTAAAAAGGGGTAGTACAAGCAGTGAGAAGAGCTTTGGCCTGGAAATTATGGTTCAGCTATAGCACAGATCATCTGTACTATATCACAGGGCAGCTGTACTATATTGGGGAAGTAGTTTCAGCTTCATACTTGTCATCTTTCTTTTACATATAAAACAAAGTTAAAAAGATTCCTTAGCTTTTCTTAGCGATAATATTCTATTCTTTTAATCTATAACTGGTTCTTATAGGATTTTAAATTTTACTCTATAAAATATCTTAATGTTATCTTAGAAGAACTGTATACTGAAAATTTAACTTCAAGGGAGCTATGTATCTCCTGAAGACATGAGGAAGAAAATAACCTGAAAAGGGCATGTTCAACTAAATCATCCTGAAATATTTATTTGTATGCATGTTAAACCTACTCACATAGGTCAGGCAAAATATTTTTATATTAAGAATGTTTCAGTGGATAATATTTTTCCTGTTCTTGGTGATGTTAACCTCTCTTATAAACTTTTTTGCACATGTATGTATAATGATGTTTTGAATCCACGGATAGAGGCTTTAGAGTCAAGTTCAGTTTCCTTGAAATAGTGAAATCTAAATGGACAGCACTTAATGAAAATGAGACTGGCTGCACCACCCCGTTCCACACACCATATGTCCTGAATAGCCTCGACTCTCTGCCAAGATGTAATTCAAATCAGTGACCTAGAAATAAGACTACATACCCCATTACCAATCAATTCCCTGAGCCATTCAGTCTCTACTCAGTAATATTTTAATAAATCATTTCGTTTATATTGATGAGCTGTTAATGCAAATTGTAAGTAAAAGGACAGTTGACTTTTATTAGCAAAGACATGAATATATAATATGCTACACCAAAAATTCCATGCTCTGTGATCTATATGACACTATATAACTCATTCATCAGAGGAAAAGATGAAATACTAGTAACTTTACAGAACTTGAGGAAATCATATTTTTACATTTTATTTAATATCTTATATTGTTTCTAAATAATTATAGATAAAATGTTTGACATTTGGGTTCCATTCTATGCTATGTTTCTGTTTCATTCATGTTAATTAATAAGAGGTAGTTCCAATGATGGAAAGAGCTTGACAACTTCTATGAACTCTTTTAAATGCCAATGGATTGTACCTTGTCTGTGTAAGCCTAAAGCTCTACTTGTGTAATTCCATATCCGTGTGTTAATTCTATCTACCAGTATAAGTAAAACATTTTTACTTTTTTACTGGTAATATCAATCACATTATTAAAACAATAGTGACACTAATTAACAACGAGTATTTTAGAGGTTTTGAAGTTAGAAGTTGCTGCCACATTAATTATCTCATTAACTAGCCTTCAAACCCTGTAATTTATATATATAGTGATTTAATCATTCACTTAACATTATTTTAGCTATTTTATGGAAGTGTAATAAATTCCTGGAATATAAACATAAAGAGAAAAAGCCAAAACCCTAATGAGCATGTCAGCAAGGGTTCTTTTCCCTGGAAAGTTGTGTTATTCTTACTTCCTTAGTCCTATCAAGAATCAAAAACTAATCATCTTCTTTAAATGTGCAGAAAAGAAAACAAAAACACACCTTCCTGTTTAGTTGTAGAAACCGGCTCTGCATGAGTCAAGCTCTCTGATGATTGAGGGAGGTAAAAACACTATATTAATGTTTCTCAAATTGGGTTCCATGTAATTTAGAGTATGGTGCAGTATTAATCAGAGTTTTGGTCAAAACATTTTGTAGATGAAAAAAGTTTTACAACTTTTGATATTACATTTTCTTATAAGATTTTTTCAATATGCATTAAAACTTCTGAGAAATACTGCAGTAAATAATGTAGTTTGACTTTATTATTATTAAACTTTCTGAAACACAAAATCACTTTATTTTTGGAAGTCTTACAGTAACATAGTGCAGGTATTGTTCTTCTATAGACTAATAGAAGCATTCAGCTAGACACATTAAAAATGGTTTCAAGTATTCTTTTACCTTTGGCTTTTGTGATGTTATATGTCTCAATGTTTATTAAAAATAGACCATTAACATTCATACAAGCTATTTAATTCCATTGGATTTGTTGAAAATGCAAAACAGTAGGTCTCAGCCCAGATTTATGATTTAAAATTTCCATATTAACAAGATGCCAGGCAATCTATAATCATATTAGAGTTTGAAGCATTAATTTAGATCAGTTGTTCTCAAAATATGATCTCTAGACTAACAGCATTAACACTACCTAGAAATTTGCCAGAAATGCAAATTCTTAGGCCCTACCCCAGACATACTGAGTCAGAAATCCTAAAAGTGGGATCTAGTTATCAGTATTTATAAAGCTCTTCCAAATAATAATGATGGAAGCTAAAATTTGAGGATCACCATTTAACAGTGGGTTTACATTAAGTCATTTGGAGGATTTTGTTTTACTAGAATATTAATGTCTAGGTCTTGTGCTCAAATGAAGCAAATGAGAACCGTGGGTATGAGGATGGAAAGGTGCTAGTCATAATGTGTTTTATAACCTTCCAAAGTGATAGTCATTTGCTGTCAAGAGTGAGAATCACTAATCTTCATAACAACTCCATCTGCTGTGAAGACTGAACTATTTTATAAAGATAAGGACTCATTTAACGACCAGGGCAATGGGGACAGGACAGATGTGTAAGTCATATTAGCAGAGTAACTTACAACGCATCTAATAAAGAATTGAAATTAGCTATTATTATGGTTCAGGTGTGGTTCGTTGGTCCCCACCAAGTCTCATTGAAATTTGATCCTCAGTCTGGTGGTGTTGGGAGGTGGAGCCTAATAGCAAGTATGTGGGTTAGGGAAGCAGATCTCTCATGAGTGTCTTGATGTCGTTCTCGTGGTAGTGACTGAGTTCTTGCCCTTGTGGGACTGGATTCTCAGGGAAATGGATTAGCTCCACCAAGAAAGGGTTATTATAAAATGAGGATCTTCCCCCGTGTCTTCCCTCTTCCCATATGCCTGCTTCCCTTTGACCTTCTCCATCAAAGTTTGATGGGGAACAAACGTCCTTCCCGGAAGCCGAGTAGTTGCTGGCTCCCTGCTTCAGCATCTTCTCTGCAGAACCTGAGCCAAAGAAACCTAATTTCTGTATAAACTACCCAGCCTCAAGTATTCCTTAATAGCAACTCAAAATGGACTAAGACATTAAACTTTCTCAAACACAAAATCACTTTCTTTTTGGAAGTCTTACAGTAATATAGTGCAGGTATTGTTCTTCTATAGACTAATAGAAGCATTCAGCTAGACACATTAAAAATGGTTTCTAGTATTCTTTTACCTTTGGCTTTTAGTGATGTATTCATTTGTCAAAGCAAGAAGTTCTCTTGGAATTAATTAAGTCCCATTGTTGTTTTGGGAAGCTGGAAAGTGGGCTCTCATACCAATATGCTCAGATTACCTTTTAACCAGGAAGCCTGTTCGTCTCCTTCCAATCCCTGTCCCCCACTTTTCTCTTTTTCTTTCTTTCTTTTCTCTTTTTTTTTTTTTTTTTGAAACAGAGTCTCGCTCTGTCGCCCAGGCTGGAGTGCGGTGGCCCGATCTCGGCTCACTGCAAGCTCCGCCTCCCGGGTTCCCGCCATTCTCCTGCCTCAGCCTCCCGAGTAGCTGGGACTACAGGCGCCGCCACCACGCCCGGCTAATTTTTTGTATTTTTAGTAGAGACAGGGTTTCACCGTGTTAGCCAAGATGGTCTCTACCTTCTGACTTCGTGATCCGCCCGCCTCGGCCTCCCACAGTGCTGGGGTTACAGGCGTGAGCCACCGCGCCCCGCCCCCACTTTGCTTTTCTAAAGCCTCACAGTTGGTATGTACATACTTTTACCATTGTGAAACCCACAGAGCTAGAGCTGTTTCTTAAGAGATATAACATTCTTTATTCCTATGGCCTCTTCTGTCTCCTAGACCTCTGTTACAGCGGTGGCAATACTGCTCAGTGTGTCATACATAAAACTCAAGACGTTTTGGTTTCACAAAAGATAAGCACACATAACGTGGGAGAAATGCCCTCATAAAACTTCCTTTAAAGTAAGAAAATTACCAGTTTTGTGTGGAGGAGGCAATGAAAAGTGAAATTGTATGGTATGGCAACACAAACGTCTTAGGAATATATTTAAGACGTTTTTGTTTTTTAATAACGTTCTTTAATAATGTTTTCTGGTCACGAAGAAATATATTTAAGAAGCTTTTGTTCTTTAATAATGTTCTCTGGTCAGGAAGACCATGTAGGTTGGAATCAACATGGTTTTGGCCACACCTCGTTCCAGACACACCTAAGAGTTCTGTTCCTCCCTCATTTCCCTCTTTTATCTGCTCTTTACTCTGTCTTGTGATATCCAACTTTGTATATCTGTGCTAAGAACAAAACACCTCTTCCTAAAAGTGACCAGCTTAACCCAACAAAGTGATCAGGAGATAAAAGTGATTTCACTCCAGCATGAACTTCTTTCCTTAGACAGCCATTGTATTTATGTAAGGTGCTCAGATGTGCGCATTGTTTAATGTGACAATTGTGTGTATACTTCTTGTCCAGGGAGTGTCACTTGGTATTTGTTCGTGTGTGTTTTAAATTTCCAACAAAATATTTTTAGTGATTGCATAAGAACATATCATTTTGGGACTGATACCATTTACTTAGCGCTTTCAGCTTCTGCCTAGGATTTGGTACCATTTACTTAGTGCTTCAAGCTTGTGGCATGATATCGTATAATTGCATGTGAGACTCGTGTGCAGTGAATAGAGTTCTTACTTTCACTTGGTTAAATCTGAAAGACAATCACTCATGACAACATTATCATCACTGAATAACTACACCTTGTTTTCAAGGATGGCATAGAGGTGCCTACTGATAAAAAGAGTTATACTCAGAATCCAACTGTCAGGGACTGCTGAATTCCTACTATCTCAGGTGATGGTAGAAAAAAATATTCCTACCATCACCTGCTGCTCCCTCTGCCAGTCATTTGATGTGCCATCCAGGGCTCCGCAGCCCACGCTGTTGACAGCATGATACTGGGAAGAAGGGAACATCCATGCCAGCAGTCCAAGGATCAGCAGGGGGGAAAAAAAAAAAAAGCCCAGAAAATTATAGATGAGCTATGCAGAACAAAAACAAGAAAACACAAAAACTCTCCTTGTAAACAGTCTGAGCAGCGTACTGTTGAGCACAGAAGTTGTGGGAATGTGTTTCCTGTAGTAGGATTGTCATTCTGTGGTGTACATCTGTATTTCCTATATTTCACTGTTCTGTGGCAGTTTTTCACGTTAAATACTGCTTCTTGACTTTCAAAACAGGAAATCAGCATACAGACAAAATACAGAAGAAAATTTCAACTATGGAAAAGAAAGTAAATATTTTCAAGTTTGGCCTCTTTAAGAACACATTGTCAAGTGTCAGCACTGTGGACAGAAGCTGGTTGTTTCTCACTCTTTGTTGGTTTTGAATAAATCTGCTATAAATATTTGTGTCAAGGTTTTGTGTGTGTGTACACATAAGCATTCAAATCAGCTGTGCGATACCTAGGAGCTTAGTTCCTAGAGAGCATGCTAAGACTGTGTTTATATTTGTAAGAAGAAAAAAAAAGACCACCCAATTGTCTTCTAAAATGTATCATTGTGACAAAAGATTATTACTCTATTAAGAATGTATAAAGTATAATCTCATCAAAGATTAGGGAAAAGATACTGACTTAGGTAACCTGGAAATGAATGGAGTCTGTAAATCTAAATGCAAAAGAACTGCATGTATGCACTAAACTCTAGTGGGAAATGTTCCCCACATGGGTACAGGCTAAGGATTATGAAACCACTACACATATACACCAAAATTTAACAATTAGGCAAATGGAGGCAATCTAGAGAATCATGTTTCTCACACTTGAAATGTGAAGTTGTAAACAAGCAAGGGAGGATGCGTTCCCAGTAATGACTTCAACTCTAATCCATTACCACCTAGATCATTCCAGCATCCTCCCGTGCTTGCTTATAACTTCACACTTCAAGTGTGAGAAACATGATTCTTAATGTAGATACTAATAGTTACATTGATAAGAATGTGTAAATGTAAGGGTTGGAATCAACACATTGTCTTGCTCTGTCAGCCAAGAGGACCTTGGAGCAATGCCACACCAGAACAGCATATCTAGTGCCCAGATCTTAGTTTCTAATGTCACTCTCCAATTAAAGGGCGCAGAGCTTTTTGGAGAAATGACTGATTCTAGGACAGGGTAAAGGATATATAAGATGGGACTGAAAAATATTTTAGTGCCAGAATAAAATGGCCTTCTTGAAAAAATAAAGAAAAAAATAACAGAACAAAATGCACAATAATGAGGGAAAGACAAAGGGAAACAGGGCCAACTGAAAGAGTTCTCAATGGCCAAAGCTGGGATGATGTGACAAATGAAATAAATCAGTACTGGACTGTAACACAAAGTATAAAATAAATACTTATGAGTTCATGATAATATAAATTATTGAATAAATAAATTATGGAAAATACGCAAATCTCTCTTGTGAAACCATGAAAAATAATTCATGGGAATACTCAGCCCTTAAAGAAATGGATCATAACTCCTCATTCCTTAAGTATGGGTTGCACATAGTGACCTCTTTCCAAGAATTACCATATGGAAAGGCAGGGGCAGGGCTAGGGTAAAGAGTAAGTTTATATTGAAGAAATCAGATAAGCACTATCTCTGCCAGGTGAGCAAGGATAATATCAACAGTGATAATTAATATTGATTGTATTTATACTTGCTATGATACAATGAGAACAGCACTTCACTTCTGTGGTCTTCCTCCCGAAAATTCATAATAAAAAATTAACCAGCCGGGGATGGTGGCTCACGCCTGTAGTCCCAGCACTCTGGAAGGCTGAGGCAGGCGGATCACCTGAGATCGGGAGTTCAAGACCAGACTGACCAACATGGAGAAACCCTCTCTCTACTAAAAATACAAAAAATTAGCTGGGTGTGGAGGCACATGCCTGTAATTCCAGCTACTCGGGAGGCTGAGGCAGGAGAATCGCTTCAACCCGGGAGGCGGAGGTTGCGGTGAGCTGAGATGGCACAATTGCACTCCAGCCTGAGCAACAAGAGTGAAACTCTGTCTCCAAAAAAAAAAAAAAAAAAAATTAACTGAAATTACATTTTAAAAGAAAGTTAATAAGGAACATATAACTTGCAAAAATGTTTATTGCCATTTATATTCTACCATAAGGGCCATAATGAGACACAACAGTGATAAGATACAGATCTAGTGAGGAAACGTCAGAAGCTCTTTTAAAGTTTATAGTTATATTGAGCAAACTATAGCAAAAGTCATGGTGTAATTCACCTGTCACTGCTAACTTTACAGTTACCCAACACTGAAAAGCTGAAGTTTTTTATATAGAAAAACTGAATGTTTTAAAAATTAATTTGGCTTATTTTAAATTCCAAGGTTTCTTGTGTACACATTGAAGGTACATCACTAGTATTTTTAAATATGTTGACTCAAACAACAAAAGAAGTTTGCAAAGAATTAATATGCAATTTTATATCAGTGCCTTTGAAGACTGCAAATAGAATATAAGTTAAGTTAGTGCCAAAAGTAATTTGATTTTAAGTACAATTTATGTCATCGAGTAGAATTTGTCAAAGTATTAACATACGCTTCTAAGAGAAAATACCTGATATTATTTTGAATGCTATTCTAAATATAGTTAAGAAATTCATTGTTGGAAAATAATATTGTTTTTATTATGGTAATACTAATAAAAGTTTTGATGGAAAACAACCTATGGTAAAAAGAATATCCTTGTTAATACATTCAAGAAGACAGTATGAAACACACATAATTCATGGTTGCATCTAATGAAGCTGTGATAATCTGCTAAATGAAATAGAGACCATGGACAACGAAAGTTTAAAAGATAATAATGTAGATAGTCTATGTATTATGTATATAAAGTTAAAAAATTATATATATGCTTTCATAAGTTTAAAAAGACATCTTTTAAAAATATATAAATATTTGTATATATATGTTAACATATATTTTTAAATAAAGTACATATCTTGTAATTAAGCAGCAGATAAACATAAAAATAAAACCTTCATTATGACACCTCTGATTTGGATGATAAATAATATGAGAATTCATTTTAGAAAAACCAATATTATTACCAATGTTAATTTCATTATGTTTTATTTATTTATTTGTGTGTGTGTTTTTTTAGTGCTGATTGCCAGATTAGAAGTTGGTTGGATTCAACGCTTTATCCCAGAGAGTTAAAATTCAAATATCTGTACATCCCAGGTTTCAATCCTTCTGGTAATTTGTCTGTTCTAAAGTCTTGCTATTTGAATTAAAATATCTTAACTGCTCTCCATAGTCTGATCTTTGACAGACTAACCAATGCCGCGCTCTTAAATTATTCCTGGCACACAGCTGCCGTGACCTCCTTCATGCTCAACCCAATCTTCACTTCAGGTCACCCTTACAGAGTCTACCACCAAATTAGGATAGACATCTATTTGAAGAAATTGAACATCACATAGATGCGGCAAGATGAATAAAGATGCCAGGTGACAAATGGCATGTGTTTAACATAGTCATGTGCAAATAGCAGGTGTTCAGCAAATGCTCACAGAATAAATGAGAGGCTGAGTCTGAAGCACTAACTGGAAATTGAAAAATTGTTATTCCAAATAATAGGGATGTCAGTGTGTTTAAAGACATATGTAATGTCATTCAAAAGCAAATATATTCCAAATAGACACATTCTTATTTCGATCTTCATAAAGTACTCAACATCATTTTATGTGATTCTCCAATACATTCATTACCTTTCTGGTTATTTATGTGGCTCACTTTCTTGTGATTTTCCTGGTTAAAATACATGTAAAGCTTAAAATATAGCATTTCTAGTGATCATTGGATGATCACTTCTGTTTTTTACACTGCATTTTCAAGCAGCTCTTAACATACACTATAAAAATACTCATATTTCAAGTATTTCTAATGGAATTTATCTTAAGTATAGCAGTTCCCCTCTTGAGGATTATAACACTATTTGATTTAATTAAACTGATCAAATTAAAGCAAATGGTGGCATAAGCCCTAGAGTGATGTATATTTCAGTTATGCAAACGGCCACTGGAGTGCTTATAGTCTCCATTTGACATACTTTCAGATCTTACTTTGTAATGGAGGATTCAGTTATACCAAATGAAAGAAATGCTGACAATCTGAGCTCTTTTGTTAATTTAATATGCATTTCTTTATTGCTAAATGAATTTATTTATAATTATTATTTTACTGCCCTAAGTTACAACTTTATACATTGAATACCTATATGCATATGTGAGTTCAAAAAGTTGAGAAAAAATTTCCAGGTGTTGAAGAGGGTGTATTTTGTTTAGCTTCAAGTATATTGTGAAGGAACATATCTACTTAAGCTGATAAAATAATTGGTCACCTTCCAAATCTTAAACATATCAAAAGCACTAGAGCTCTGACTTTATTCTCTTTCCAATTTTTTGAGATCGAAATCAGTGAAGATGCTGTTATTTTGTCTGTGTTTAATATTTAGTTTTTTTCCTTAAAGTTTGAATATTTCAGAAAACACATGATTCATACAACTGTGAAATAATTCTATCCTTTATAGTAAGTATTGAAACAACCTGCAGTATTAACTTGCCCATAAATGTAAACCATGTTTATTGCACTGGATCACCACATTACAGTCTTCTACCTATATTGTATGTACTAAGTATATAAATTATAAGCAGTATAAATACCATTTCTAATATCTATAACTTTTACGGAAATTGTACTAGGCTGCAGATACGAAGACTGCTTTTATTTTCTGGCTTAACTTCAAGAACTAACTGCCTGTATAACTAGAAAAAGTCATTATACTTTCATTTCTCAATTTCTTCATATATTAAACTAGGAGAGTAAGGGCAGGGAAGATACATTAAAAAGAATGCAAATGGGGAGGACAATGACCACCAAGCACCCTAGAAAATGACAGAGGAAGAAATAAAATAACAAAGATTAAAGTAAATATCTGAATTATGACATAGTATTTCAGTGAATGTTGATGCTGATGAAGCTACAGTTATGAATCTTGTAGATTTACAAAACATTTGTATTCATTCTCTACTACTTTTTCATAGACGTCTATGACATAATCAAAGAAGAAATGTATTAACCTCATTTTAGAAAGGAGGATAATATCAGTTTGAAAAGTGAAACCACATATTAAGTTATAAGTTAGAGACTGGAAAACAGATTTTTATCGTACAAAGGTTGTTTGAACTGCTCGTTCTCATTAGCTGATTAATCTGGTATAATTGAAAATCGTCTCGTTTATTCACATGAGCAGAGGGCAGTCTTTCTCTGTGTGCATGACTGAAGAACTTCAGCCTACCTGTTAGGTAAGTGCCAGGTGAGTCTTATAGATGCTGGGATGATGAACATGTGAGGTGTCCTACCTAGAGCAGGGGTAAGAAAAAACTTCTGAGACAACAAAGTAACTGTCATTCCAGCACCTTAAAGACAGGAGCAATGTTTGAAGTGATGGGCCACATATTAGGCTAGATAGGAAATAAATTGGTTTCCAAAAGTAGTACATAGACCAAAAGTGAAGGAAGAGATAGAAGACTTGGAAATTCCAGTGAAATTATAAAACAGTTATAGTGAAAATAGCAGAAAGAAAAAATTGGAAAGATATATGATTGCTAACAAATAATGGGATATTGATCTTTAAGGGTTAGGAATGATCACTATATGGGCACACCCATCCACAGTACAAAGTGATTACTTCACCCCATGATGTGAGAAAAATTGCAGTGGGTGCTTTCTTTCTCTTTATTTTTGTTTTTTTGATCGTGTGTGTGCTTGCATGTCTTGACTGCAGGTGGTGCATTTTTAAATTATTTACAAAAGCTATGCGAAAGCAGCATTTATGTGAAATTGGTCAAATATACACAATGTGAGATAGGTTGGTAAGAAACTGAAATTGTTAAATTGCATCACCCTCTTCCATCCAGTTAGTTAACCAAGGTAGAAATTTCTACTTCCATGCACTCAATTGCTATGTCTTCCAGACTTTGATTTGTAAACATTTCCAGAATCTGTTCACTTTTCTCAATTCCGGAGCAAACAACCATCATCTCTCACTGAGATAAGCACTTTTCTACCTGACTTAACTGCCTGTAATCTTGCCCTCTTCCATTTACTTGTTCCATATGCAGGAAGGGTCTTCATCCAAAAATGAGAGAGCAAGTTTGATATATCACTGTATTGTTTAAAAATTTTATTTACCCATTTTCTTTAATATAAAAGCATTCACTCTTCCACGTGGATTTACAGGGTCCTCCATATTAACCTGTATCATTACCCTCTTCCAACCACTGCTCTCCTTACATTCTTTACTAGACTGTGAACCTTCCAGTTTCTTGAATTTGCCATATTCTCACTTACCTCGCAATTTGCTCATATACTATATCCCGTGCATGAAACTTTTTTTAATGATATGCTCCCTGTAAACCTTAAAATACCTAAGTTTCCTCACAGAACTCTTCCCTGGATGCTGGACTAACTTGATTATAGTAATTTATTTTCCCACAAGGTGTTGTATATTTCCTTTTATAAATCCCATCAGAAATTTTTGACTTAACACTTCTATCAAATATATTGTTAATTTTTTGCATATTTAAACTATTTTGTCTTTTTTGTTATCATTGTCAAGTTATCATATTAGAATTTCAGTATCTTCATAAACTTGTTTTAAACTCCAGAAAAAGCATGAAACTATATCCACTGGATGTATTTCCCTAATCTCTTGAGACACTAGGAAACCGTAGAGCTGAGATTCATGCTGATGTTAATGTATCGTCCTGAGCAATGTTCTTTCCATAACAGTATGTTGTTTCCCAACCCAAAACATTTAAAGAAAGGTAAAAAGAAAACAGATAAGCAGGGACACCTTCTCAACATAGAAATTATAGAGGACAATGAAGACTTGCTCTTGTATAACTACATGCTTTGCTTCCAAAGTTCTTACGACGAATGTAGCTGTCCACTCAGTGACAAAACATGCAATCTTACATCTTCTCTTTCAGGTTTTGCTATCTTTTTTATGCTCTTTTTTTTTCCATGTCAGATATTTTAGAATGTTTAAATAAAAGAGAAAGATATCTGAAAAGTCTTGAAGGACTATGTAATTAATGAAATCCTTAATGAGTTAAGTTTTTACAACTGTGGATTCCTGTGACACCCTATTGAAATACCCAATTAAAAGATAATTAGGATAAATTATGGTGAGAAAGGAGATAACCTTACATCTTCAAGTACAGACCTTCTTGCTTCATATAAAACTTTCAAGGTGACTCTTACGGCTTCTTCCAAAGAGCAGGAATTAAGTACAAGGATGAGATCCATTTTAATATTAACAAATTTAATTTAAAATACATCATTTTAAAGCTAACGTGATTAGAAATATATTTTACAAGGTTGCATGTTAATAAAATTTCTTGAAATGAAGTAGAAGATATCTGTCACTTGTTTTCTCAGTATTCACGTGACCAATTCATTACAATTTTATAGTAGTCATAGCTCATTCATTCACTCGTTTATACATTGGGTGTCAGCTGTGAACCATGGCAGGACCAAGACGTCTGTGCACCATATAAATTTAAATTTAGTCTTTTTAAAAAATACATATGTATTAAAACTTTCCTCACACTTTCTAACCATTAGTAACAGATCACACTGTAGGAATAAATTATCTACATATAACTAGCCATGAGAGATATCAATTATTTGGAATTGTATTGGATATAATTTTAAAAATTCTTAATTGCATCAACCTCTAAGTAAAACTCCAATATGAATTTCACTAGCCGAAATTATTAATAGCACCCTTCTAAATCATTAAAAACAAGGAAAGGAATGTATCTTCATATAAGAGATTCATGCCTACAAATTTATGATATGTCTTATATTCATTCATGAATTTATAATCAGGCAAATCAAATAAAATAAGTTTAGGCATGCATATATTCATATGTGCTTATATATGTATGTTTGTTTATACGTATATGTGTATGTAAGTGTGCTTTGTAAATGCATACATTTATATTCAATATATAATAATAGATCCAGATGATTTACATTCAAATCTGGGCTCATTTATTTTCTTTGTGGCTTTACACAAGTTGCTGACATGCTTTGGTCTCATTTCTCTTTAAGATAAAAATAATACTAATTCTTACCTTGGAGAGTTGTTGTAACAATTAAATGAATAGATATATTAAAGTAATTAGAATAATGTCTGGTACACATCAAGCATTATAAATAATGGCAATTATATTGTGTGTGTTTTACTATGGCTGGACATGTGTCCACACCCAATGGTGACAGGGAGATGGAGAAGGAATGCTTTTTGAGATATGGAATTCTGAAGTCTTTATGATGTTGAGAAAAAATATCCCAAGGTATCATCCAAAGTTTTGTCTTAAGTTATTTAATAAACTGTCTTGTTTTAAGTAGAATTTGTGTGCAAACTCAATCATAATCAAAATTAGGAATTTTAGGAAATTTGATTATGTTTTACAAAACAGATTTTATATGTGTTTATATGTTTATTTTATATATGTATATATGTTTATTTTGTATATGTTTATATATATAAGATGGCGTACCAGATTTTATATATGTTTATATATAAGATAGTATACCAAATTTTATATATGTTTATATATAAGATGGTGGACCAGATCAATTGCTATTTGCCTTTTCTCCCCTGACTTTCATGTTCTTTTCTACTGACTGAGAGACATTTTCTTGTAAGTGAAATTTTAAAATCATCTTTAGATTATTATAATCCTCGATCAGTCAATTTGTCTCTGAAATTCTGTCTGAAAGTCTTATTTACTCTCTGATAGCTGTATTCATCTTCTTCCATTGTTGTCACATTTTTAGCTAGGCATATGGCCATCGATAATAAATATTATTTTTCCCAACCTTCCTTGCATCCAGGCATATCTATATTACTAGCTCAGGCCAATACTATGTAAATGGTCATCTGGCATCTGGCCATCTGGCAGCACTTGAGAGATGCTCTAATGAGCAAGTTGAGACGTACTCTTCACAGTCCTTTTCAACTCCTCATCTTTCTTGCTTCCAGAAGAACATATATGAGAGCTGTCTTGAAGCTGGGAGCCACAGAGTAATTAAGTGAGTGAAGTGTCTTACTGTAGGCAAAGTGCTAGATAAAATGAAAAAAAAAATAGCAAAGCATATTTTACCTAGTCTAGGAGCTTATTGATCTCTTAGCCAAGGAAATTATTTTAGCTAAAGAAAGAAAAATCAATATTAGCCTTATGGTATTTACTCTGCCTGTTGTCTCTGCTGGAATACTTTTGTTCCAAATATTCTCATGGCTAACTCCTTCACCTATTTTTAAGTTAGAACCTAAGACACTCTAGTACTCCTGTTCCCTTTAACTAGTCCTGCTCTGCCCCTTTCTTATTGTACTTATTACCTTCTGAAACATTATTTAATTTATTTATGTGTCATGATTGTTGTACCTACCCTACTGAGATATACGTTCCATGAGGTAAGATTTTTCTTTCTTTTGTTCATTGATGTGTTCCACATGCCTAACACAGGATATAAGGCATAAGCTTCAATTAATAGTTTTTAAAAGCGAGGGAAAGTAGTCATTCTAGATAGAGAAATATGTATATAAAGACAATGAATTAAAAATATTTTACAAGGACATATAATTAACCTTAGAATGGCTGCAACATAGAAAGAAAATAGAAAAGCAATATGAGCTGAAACTTGAGATATTGGGAAGTTCAAATAATGGAGAAATTTCTAGGTCTTCACAAGATTCAGGGCTTTTAAGTAACATTAAAAGCCAATGGGGGAAGAATCATGTTTGGACTGTTGGCATGAAAACCACTGAATTGATAAATATGATTTACTTAATAAGGAGAGAACTGTAGACAACGGATAAGTATGCATAGCGGTGAAGAAGAGTTCAATTCAACAGTGGACTGGCTCAGCTACAGTGTCAAACTACAGGTATCAAGGGAGTAAGTGTGTAAACAGGCCAGAAGTAGAGGTAGTTATCAGAGAATAGAATGTATGAACTAATGATTTTGGTAACTTTGAATTTCAAGCGACGGCATTATCCAGAGTTTGGCTCTGGAATAGGGAATGTGGCTCAAGTGAAGGGAAGGAATTTGTGGAAGGGACATGCCAGTGGGAAGTCAAAGAAGTGGACGATAACTGTGTGAGTTGAATCTTGGGCATTTATGTAACTCACACTATTTTTAAGGAAATGACTGGTACAGGCAATGAAGACCCAATACATTAAAGAAACAGGGATAAAAGTGGCCTTATTCAAAATATCTGAGTGTGATATGAAAAACAAAATACATCACGCCTGTAATCCCAGCACTTTGACCAGCGTGGCCAACATGGTGAAACTTCATCTCTACTGAAAACACAGAAATTAGCCGGGTGTGGTGGGGGGCGCCTGTAATCCCAGCAACTTGGGAGGCTGAGGCAGGAGAATTGCTTGAACCTGGCTGGCGGAGGTTGCAGTGAGCCAAGATTACACCACTGCACTCCAGCCTGGATGACATGAGCAAAACTCCATCTAAAAAAGAAATATATATATATATTTCTTTTAATACATATATATTCTTTTAAAACATATATATTCTTTTAAAAC
>NW_012102865.1:4203182-4234846 GCF_000951045.1 Mandrillus leucophaeus
TATATATGAAAAGAGCAGTTTTAAGGGAAAAAACAAAACAAAACAAAAAACAAACAAACAAGTTTAAAAAACCAGAAAATAGAAAGCCAAGTAACAGTTTTATATTTTGAAGAAAATTACAAATCATCACATTTTACGAAACAAGATGTCAATAGTAGGTTACTAGAATAATCCAGTGAGATGGAAAAGGAACTTGTGAATACCACAGAAATCCATTTAGGAAAGAAAATGCCATACTGAACAAGAACAGGCTGAATCATCAGGAGAGAAAAGTAATCACTGACAAGAAGAAGATTAATAATGTTTACAACAGAATTTTAACATAGCCATTGTCTCCACTTTCCAGAGGAAGAAACCAAGGCCCAGACAAGAAAAGGATTGAACAGCAAGTAAATCACAGAGCACTTCTTACCTGGCTAAGTATCCATTTTTAATTCAGGTAAAGTGGCCGTAAGCGTCACTGTGAAAGCACACGGTTTCATGTTCAGGCTTTTCAATTAATTAGTAACATTCTCTAGGGATTATGGTGAGAATGCAGTAAACTAAAATATGTGAAGCCCTTAGAAAGTGACTCACATTGCATTCAGTGATGATAGCAGATGTTATCATTTTTGTTGCCATTAATTTACTACTATTGTTATTAATGAGTCTCTGTTAAAAATTATCTCTTTAAAACCTAGTTTTATAATCAGTAAAATGAGAAAACAATGCGTATTTTTGGTAAATGAGGGAATAAAGCCCACCTTGAAAAATCATAGTGAAGATTAAGTGTGATAATGGACGAGAATGTTCTGAAAAGCACTTCACTTGGGAGGTTAAACTACTCAGTAAAATGTTTGAATCTCATGCAGTTGAATGTATGCTCTCCTTAGAATAATCTTTCTGGACTCTTCAATACATAGTCTACACCTCTCTATTCAGTTGTAAAATACAATTCCAAGGCTTGAATACAATATTTCAGAAGCTGCTGGTGTGGTCCTTGCTTGTGCTTGATGTCATCTCTATCTCCTAGTGCAGTTTCACACCACATTTAGCAGCCACAGCAAGCTGCAGTTTCATATTGAAGTCATGCTCAATTAAAACTACCTGGTCTCTTGGTTTTTTTCTCACCAACTTTTTGTCTTTCCTTTCCTCTGCCTGATGTTTGCTAGGACTATTACAAAGGAAATCTTACAGAAGCTTGTGTTGAAACATACTGGACAAATTATTTTCACTACATAAAGTAAATTGATATGTGAGGTGTGCGCTTGTGTTTGACCAGAGTTAACACCCGGTTGAAGTGCGGATTCTTCTTATCTTTGGAGATTCCTGTTCTGTGTTCATTCTTAATACTCCATCAACAAAGCTAAGCCATTTCTCACTTGTAGCTGTTAAGGCCATGTGGCTACCTATCTGTTCCTTTTTCATAGACTCATCTTTACCCTCACTGGAAGAAACATCTCGTATTAAATTGTATACTTGAAAATAACATTGGAAACTGTACATCCAAAACCATCTTATGAATGGAAAAAATATGTTTTCCTTAAAATAATTTCACAGAAGGATTTAGGTTATTAGTAAAGTAACTCTTTTTATTATTAGAAAATGAAAATATATACTGTGGAAGCATTATGGTGAGTGCTGCAGTATCCATACTCAGACATCTAGGTTTCAATATAGGTTACACAGGTTACTAGCCTCTCTGCCTCAATTTCCTCATTTGCAATATAAGGATAATAATAGCACCTCCCATTTAAAATTCTTTTTTTGTTGTTGTTTGTTTGCTTTTCTATTTGAGAGGGAGTCTTGCTCTATCACCCAACCTGGAATGCAATGGCGCAATCTCGGCTCACTGCAACCTCCACCTCCCGGGGTCAAGAGATTCTCCTGCCTCAGCCTCCCGAGTAGCTGGAGCTACAGGCGCGTGCCACCACGCCCAGCTAATTTTTTGTATTTTTTTTAGTAGACGTGGGGTTTTACTGTGTTAGCCAGGATGATCTCGATCTCCTGACTTCGTGATCTGCCCACCTCAGCTTCCCAAAGTGCTGGGATTACAGGCGTGAGCCACCACACCAGGCCTAAAATTCTTATGATAAATAAATGGTACAAATATCCAAAAGTGTTTATGAGTGTGCTTAATAAACACTAATGTTAATTATCATTATAAAATTTATATAATTATTAATGTCTGAAGTATGCAAGCCACAGTTTTATATGACTCAAATATTATTATTTTCTTCTTAGTATCACTTATTTAATATTGAAGGAGAAGTTTTAGTAATATTTTTACTGGCAATTTTTACAAATAAGTAAGTTCTTTTGAATACTATGTAAATTTATGGAAAGTAGCATTGCACATTCTAAAGAATATTTGTAATTTCTAGGTCAGAAGGAAATCAAGGGAGGGCTTAGTGCCCACAGTTATCCTTACATAACTTCTCTGTCTTCTCCACAACTTTGATCAGTCATGCATCAATTTGCTTTTGAAGGAAGAGGAAAGAGTTTGCATTTTACAATGAGAACATATCAGCACTTGTATTTAATTTACATAGTGAAGCTTTAAGTATTTTTAAAGGAAACTGAGAGTAATCTAATTGAAAAAGTATCTTCTGACATTTCGCTTTCTGCAAATGCACATTCATCGTGATGATGGATGGCTTGCTTGAAATGATAACTAATTTGGAATTCAGTTGGAGAGAATATGTGCTAACTCCACTAAAAGTATCGCTTATATGTTCTCTATTCCTCTTCCCTCATTTCTTTATACATTACAAAATACATGACATTTTCTGACCAGAAACTTAGCATTGCTTAGACAAAAAAATTTCATCAATTATAACATAAGGTGTGGGTGGTGTGGGGATGGTCACTGAGGTTTTCTTTTGTTTTGTGTTCTTTTTTTTTTCTTTTTTTTTTCTTGAGATAGAGTCTTGCTCTATCGCCTGGACTAGAGTGCAGTGGTGCAATCTTGGCTCATTGCAACCTCGGCCTCCCGGTTTTAAACAATTCTTCTGCCTCGGCCTCCTGAATAACTGGGATTACAGGCGACCCCCTCGCCTGGCTACTTTTTTTTTGTATTTTAGTAGAGACAGGGTTTCACTATGTTGGCCAGGCTGGTCTCGAACTCCTTACCTCATGATCTGCCCACCTTGGCCTCCCAAAGTGTTGGGATTACAGGCGTCAGCCGCCACACCTGGTCCAATTTTCTTGATTATGGTATTTGAGTGTACACTAGAAGGGTAACAGGCAAATTTAAATCCCAGTCATTTTGTAAGGGAATTTCAAAGCTTCCCTGTTATTTTCAGCTTTGAAATTTTTTCCTCACATCTAAAGTAAGAAGGACATAAAATATATTTTCCCTGGTGAAAATGTTCCCCATTCTGAGTTTGAATGAACATTGATGTCCTCAGTAGAAGCTCAATAAATACAACTAGAATGAAAGGAATCTGAACATAATAGACCATCTGTAATAAACCACGTGAATTTGTTCTCATACTAATAGATTTTTCTTTCCTAGTGACAATCTCAGAGGATATTCTTTTTTTTTGTTCTTTTCTTTCCTTTTCTTTTGTAAACAACAAGGCCTACTGCCTTTTCTCTTGGTGTTTTGATTTTATTTATTTTGATTTATTTTATTGGGGATATAAGTGTCATTCTACAATCTCTAGAATGTATATGATATGTAATATTTATATAGTTGATGTCCAGAGTCTACTTTCTTGCAGTTGTTTCAGCCCAGTGAATGTAGGTTACTGTCATTACAGACTCATGGCATTTATGCCAAGACGCAGAAGGTGTCACATATATACATTACTACATGGCAAGTATAATGAATGATATTGGTACCTGTCCCACTCCCCATCTCCAAGCTGCTGTGAGAGTTGACTGATAACAGCTCACAGATTCTCCCTTGTATGAAGGGTTGCCTTTGGCCAGATGGGAGACACTTGCCTGGAAAATTACAACCTCCTGAAAACCCTCCTGTAGACCTGCTTTGCATTGGAATACAAGACTGTTCTCTTGCCTCCAGGTGGGACTGTCTTATCTCTTAAGTGCTAGTGAGATCTAAGACTACACTGCTGTTTAGCATTCTTACATTCTCCATAGCATAGCCTTGTCCCTTACATCTCTTCTGCTGAGAGTACTCCAGCAGTAAGACATTGAACAAAATCCCCTATCTCAGGTTTGCCTCTGCAAAACCCAACCTGAGCTAGCAAGGAACACTTCCTTATTTATAATCATGGAAATATATTCTACTGAGGTTCACCATCATTCTATCCTTTCTACATTTTATTTTTATTTACAATCACATATTCATGCAGAATATTATAGTAAATTCATACTCATATTTATATTCTCATTGAATGTTAAATTAAAATCACTTCATATTTTTTAAAGATTTTTAAAAACTTCTTTACATATATAATTTATTTTCTCTGTCTTTGGCTACCACTCTAACACTCGAAAACAAACAAAATATCATGGAATATTCTACAAAATTAATTTCTGAAGCATTAATATAAATAACTTAAAAAGAAAACATTTCTGAAAGTTTAAAATCTTTTTTTTTTAATCGCAGAAAGTGGGACTAAAATAATCAAGAACATAGAGCTCTAGTACTTATCTGTCATAAAGGCATAGGCTTACAACACATTCTCCACATGTGGCATTTCTCCATTCCAAGTTCCACAATAGAACTCTAAATCCTAGATTTCAACTTGCATACCAGGAACCACACTACTGAGATGAGTTTCAAAATGGGTTTTGAGTAGATTTGAGTCAAGGATCATGGAGAAAGAAACAATCTTTTTTTATAGTGCAATATCAGGATTTTTAAAATTGTTATTGCTTTTTAACTTTGATTTTAAGTTCAGGGGTACATGTGCAGGTTTTTACATAGGTAAACTTGTTTTATGGGGATTTGTTGTGCAGATTATTTCATCACCCTGGTATTAAGCCTCATACCAATTAGTTATTTTTCCTGATCTTCTTCCTCCTTGCATCCTCCACCCTCCAAAAAACCCCAGTGTGTGTTATTCCCCTCTATATGTCTGTGTGTTCTCATTATGTAGCTCACTACTTATAAATGAGAATATGCAGTATTTGGTTTTCTGTTCCTGCATTAGTTTGCTAAGGATAAAGGCTTTCGGTTCCATCTATATTCCTGCAAATGGCATCATCTCCTTGTTTTTTATGGCTGCATAGTATTCCATGGTTTTGTGCCACATTTTCTTTATCCAGTCTATCACCAATGGGTATTTAGGTTGATTCAATGTCTTTGCTATTGTGAATTGATCTTAAGCATTAAGAAAGGATCTGTCAGTTTCAGTGTGACTTTACATTTCTATGATTACATATAGGTCATGGCTGTCATATTGTACTACTTTAAGATATTTAATTTAGAAAGAATGCAACATGCAGCTTAGTGGAGCTCTTACAAGTAATATGATCTTAGCCTGAGCTTTTCAGTTTCTAGAGGTTTGCAGGAAAAGGAGACAGGGAGGTTTTGGCAATATCACTTGTGCTCTACGAATTTAAAACATTTATACAGTTTTAATAAGCAAATCTTTTTTTTTTTTTTTTTTTTTGAGACTGAGTCATACTCCATTGCCCAGGCTGGAGTGCAGTGGCGCGACCTCGGCTCACTGCAACTTCTGCCGCCCGATTCAAGTGATTCTCTACCTCAGTCTCTGGAATAGCAGTGATTACAGGTGTCTGCCATCGTGCCAGGCTAATCTTTTTTTATACTTTTAGCAGAGATGGGATTTCACCATGTTGGCCAGGCCGATCTTGAACTCCTGACCTTGTGATTCACCCACCTCGGCCTCCCAAAGTGCTGGGATTATAGGCATGAGCCACTGCACCCAGACACAAATCATTTTTTATATTTGAAAGAATAGAGAATAAACAAATTGCAAACCTGACTTCTCAATCCAAACTTGTAAGATCTTACACAAGTCAGTTTATAGTTCTGAAATTTAATTTTCTTTTCTTGTTATAAAGTGAAGGACTTACTGTTAAATGTGCAAGAGAACACATGCATTTAAATTCATTTCCTCTCTAATCTCCACTAAAATGTCACTGGAAAAAATTAACCCGTACTTAAACCCCCTAATAAAAATGTAATTCCATGAAGACAAAGAGAACAGGAAAAGAGATGACTCTCTACAAGGAATGTGATTTAAATTTTGGTAGCCAAAACACTGATGCACAAGCAGTAAGGAAGTAGACAGGAGAAAGCTGTAAATTAGGCTTTGAGTGATAAAGGTGGTGAAGTTAAAAAGAAATCAAGATGCAGAAGGTCAGGAAATTAGAGTGCTAGGCCTACTTTTGCCTACAAATACAGTTAAATCCGGTTGCTTTCCAATTTTGAGCCTGTTTCTACTCCCATGTTTATACAGCTTGATTCTGACATTCTCTAGTTTTGAGGTCGAAAAGAATCTCTAGGGGCAGAAGAACAGTATCACAACAAAACCTGAGGAATGAATGAAAGTAGATGTAATAAATGTCAAATCTCTGTAATAGTTTATAGTTATTGTAGAATGCTGATAATTTATATTTATATACTGGCTGGGCTTAAGACTAAATGCTTCCTGGTTAAATTAATCAACCTAAGGGAAAATTCCTAGAGATATTGAGATTTCCTGCCTACCCCCACCTATTGCAATGGAACCACTGGGTTCTCAACTGATATGCTTAAAATACAGCTCAGTAATAGGTAAGCCTGAGCCATGGATGCAGGTTTTCAATCAGATCTTTTGTGCTTTATTGTTGAAAAATATTGATAACATCAAATAGAGGGTCATTAAATCTATGAAAATAAAGGTTGTATCTTTAAAAGAGAACACTGGAACACTGGACAAAAATAAAGGATATTCAGTGGGGTGGGGGGTGAGGGGTAAAGCTATTTAGAAATAGCTGACACTGCAAAGGCATCTACAGTAGGGGTTGAGGTAACCTCCCTGGGTTGCAGTGGCAGATGGGGAGAGGCACAGGGTAAGGAGGACTGCTGCTACCCTTGCAGCCTTCTGATGCTATAGACCACAGACAGCATGTGGTATGAACACTGATGGACCAGAGTGAAAACACAGCTCACACACATGTGGAAAAATCAATGACAATATAATATAGGAAACTAAGTATAGTGTTCACACAGGGAAAAAAAGTGATCAGATGTCTGTATTAGTTTCCTGCTATAAAGTTGGCCAGAGGTAGGACTGGGATTCTAGTGAGTATGTAACTAGAAAAGCTAATGAAGAACAGTAAAACTTACAGATGACACAAAGGTCCAAGAAGGACTTCTTGGATTAAGTCAGGCTTCTAAATTAAGAGTTAGGAATTTTCATTAGCTGAGATACAGCAGATGGCTTTCAGAATGAATGGATGTCAGTGAGTAATTGTTGCAAATGATAGAAGTGAAATGACAGCTGCAAGACTGAGTGTTCTTACCTGTAGACTCAGATTCAGAAAGATGACATCCAATATCTTAGATTGCTCTCAAGAAAAGCCACCATAGCAGCATTAGAAGTGAGATTTAGAATTTGTATGCTCAGAGCATAAAGATCCTTAAATCAATCTTAAAGCTCCAAAATGATCTTCTTTGATTCCATGTCTCACATCCAGGTAACGCTGATACAAGAGGTGGGTTCCCATGGTCTTGGGCAGCTCCACCTCTGTAGCTTTACAGGGTACAGCTCTGCTTCTGGCTGCTTTAATGGGCTGGAATTGAGTGTCTGTGGTTTTTCCAGGTATACGGTGCAAGCGATCAGTGTATCTAATATTCTGGGGTCTGGAGGACAGTTACCCTCTTGCACTAGACAGTGCTCCAATGGGGCTCTGTTTGGGAGATTCAACCCCAGATTTCCCTTCCACACTGCCCTAGTAGAGGTTTTTCATGAGGGCTCTGCCGCTGCAGCAAACTTGTACCAGGACATCCAGACGTTTCCATACATCCTCTGAAATCTACATGAAAGTTCCCAAACCTCAATTCTTGACCTCTGTGCACTTGCAGGCTCAACACCATATCGAAGCTGCCAACAGTTGGGGCTTGCACACTCTAAAACCACTGCACGAGCTGTACCTTGGTCACTTTTAGCCATGGCTAGAGTGGCTAGGTTGCAGGGCACCAAGTCCCTAGGCAGCACACAGCAGAAGGGCCTTGGGCCTGGCCCATGAAACCATTTTTTCCTCCTAGGCCTCCAGGCTTGTGATGGGAGTGGCAGCCACAAAGGTCTCTGACGTGCCCTGGAGACATTTTTCCCCATTGTCTTGGCCAATCACATTTGGCTCCTCATTCCATATGCAAATTTCTCCAGCAGCCTTAACTTTCTTCCAGAAAATGGGTATTTCTTTTCTATTGCATCATCAGGCTGCAAATTTTTTCAACTTTTATATTCTGTTTCCCTTTTAAAACAATTCTTTTTTAACAGCATCCAAGGCACCTCTCGAATGCTTTCTTGCTTATAAATTTCTTCTGCCAGATATCCTATGTTATCTTCCTTAAGTTCAAAACTCCACAAATCTCTAGAGCAAGAGCAAAATGCCACCAATCTCTTTGCTAAAACAGCAAGTGTCACCTATGCTTCAGTTACCAACAAGTTCCTCATCTCCATCTGAGACCACCTCAGCCTGGATTTCATTTGCCATGCCATTATCAGCATTTTGGTCAAAGACATTCAACCAGCCTCTAGGAAGTTCCAAACTTTCCTACATTTCCCTGTCTTCTTCTCCACCCTCCAAACTGTTCCAACTTCTGCACGTTACCCACTTCCAAAATTGTTTCCACATTTTTGGGGTATTTTTATAGCAGCACCCCACTCTACCGGTACCAATTTACTGTATTTGTCTGTTTTCTTGCTGCTGATAAAGACATACCCAAGATTAGATAATTTATAAAGAAAAAGAGGTTTAATGGACTCAGTGCCACGTGGCTAGGGAGGACTCGCAATCATGGCGGAAGGCAAAAGGCACTTTTTACATGGCAACAGACAAGAGAGAATGAGAGAACCAGGTGAAAAAGATTTCCCCTTATGAAACCATCGTATCCTGTGAGACTTATTCACTACAACAGTATGGGACAAACTGCCCCCATGATTCAATTGTCTCCCACCGGGTCCCTCCCACAACACACATCAAGATGAGATTTCGGTGAGACACAGCCAAATGATATCACTCTCTCATCGGAAAACTCTACAGGTTAAATGTGGCATGAAACCAAGTAATGAGCCTCTTTCCTCCTTCCTCTCACTCCAACAATTGTAGTATCACCTGGCAGGTAGGTCATGAAATCCATTCTGGCTGCAGCCTACTTTTGGTGACGACACCATCTTAAGGTCTTGAAGGCTGCTCCTAGTGGGGGACTCCATGTAAAGAAAAGTAGGATTTCTGGTTATTATCATTATAAACTAAAAGCAATTAGGAAATTTCAGGTGAAGACTATAGAAATTACTACCATCATGATATAGTCTTGTATAAATCCTGCATTTAAGCAAAATCAGGAAAACTCTGTCTTTGAATGACATCAGAAGACTGTGATAATAATTATTTAAGTGTATTATTTAATAAGTCTTTAAATATATTTTAACAATACATTTTAGATAAAAACAGGGACCATGACTGCATCCATGTGTACCCTGGGCCCCAGTGGGATACTTTTCGATCCTCTTCCCAATCCCCAGACTTCCTCTGTACATATGGTTCACTGGATTCCCTAAGGATACCTGATAATCAAGTTTACAATGTTGTCCCTGGGCTACGTTTCCAGGCCAGATCCAGAAGGGTGGTTTGGAGAATAGTTCATGGCTAGTGTGGCCATTGTGGCTGGCAAAGAATTGCTTTCAGGGATCACATGAGATTCATCACTGGGATGATACTGACACACTGATTTGGGGTGACTCTCACCTAAGTCAGAATCTGGAAATGTTCAGGATTCTGATCTACCAGTGGTTCAATTCTGAGCCTTGAACATGAGCCACATGTGTGAGCTGTGATTTAGCTCTGATCCATCAGTGTTCCAACCACATTGCTGTCTGTGGTCTATAGAATAAGATGGATGCAAGGATAGCAGTAGGCATCCTTTATCCTGTGCCTCTCCCCATCTCCCACTGAAACCCAGAGAGGTTACCTCAACCCTTACTGCAAATGCCTTTTCAGTGTCAGTCTTCCCACCAGGTATGGTTGTGCTTGTTTCTTCTGAAGGTTTTGAGACATGTCTTGCTCTGCAGCACTCCAGTCCTTCCAGTCAATGTCCTTTCTTGCTTCTGGTTTATGAGGTGGTGTGGTGACATCATGATCGACTGGGTAGATATTAAGTTATGCGGAACAAAGGATAGGCATTCATTATGCAAATGGAATTGCTTTCATGTATCTATCAATGGATGCCCACCTATCTTTTCCATGGATGGCTCAACATTGAAAGAGATTATACTCTAAAAATAAAGTAATCTCAGGCTAAAGAATTCAAGGACATATATGGCAGGAAGACGCATTGCTTAGATTTATGTTGTCAAATCTAAATAGTAAATTTAAGGTAACCAGAAGATAAACCATCTTTCATGTTTTCCTGCATACTCTAGGTGATACTTGCATTGGTCATTATCATCAACAAACCATTGTAATTATCTTTTATGGAGTCATTTGATGCCAGTTTTAATGGTTAGCATAGATGATTCAGTATTGTGAGTAGCAATGTAACCAGCATTAAATAAATGGCATCAGGGCAAAAAAAAATCATATCGTTTAGAGGAAAGGGATTTATCTTGAATAAAATTAATATAACACAACTACCACAAATGAATAGAAACCTTAAGGAAGGCAGCAGAAAAAAAGTAAGAAAAAGCATAAAAGAAGACAAAATGATCTCAGGAGGAGGAGAAGGGAGATTTCTCCATTGTATCAGGAGAGAAAGCAAAGGATGATAGCAAGTATTTATTCAATTGGAGGTTTCATTGAAGGAAGTTACAGGACATCTTTTTTCCTGGCCTTTAGTTTTTCTCTGTGAATTAGAGATACAAGCACCTACTTCTAGATTGTGGGAAATGTTTAGCTTAGAGGTACCTGGTCTCCAAGGAGAATTCCAAATGTAAAATTTAGCTTTATAACTTAAGTGTTAACACAATGAATAATTCATTTATAAAATATATCCACTAGAAACTTGGCTGTCAGGGAATGTGTATGAATAAAAATTAATGTCTTAATGTTTATATTCTGATTTATATTAAAAATTAATGTTTATATCCTGAGGATATAAACAAGTGACTGTGTTGTATTTACTTATTATAATAAAACTCTAGGAAAAATAACTATTTCATCCTCAGTTAGGTTGATCAAATACCGAGATTCCATTATGAGCAAGGAACTTTGTGTATATAAGGACGAAGCATATTAATGACAGGTTCTGTCCTTAGGAAACATTATCTTGGAGGAATACAGACTATAAACATAATTTTATTGTAATGGCAACACTCTGTATATAATGATATGAATAGATACACTGAGCCCAGAAAGGAGTGGCCACATCAGATCTTTCTAGTGAATGTTTTTCTAATTGAGTGTTAGAAAGAGTTTCTTATATGAAAAAGTGTGGAATAAATGTGGCAGTCAAAGGGAAGTACATAGGAATATTGTGTAGCTATGTCTGTGTAACAGACCACCCAACTTAGCCCTTAAAATGTCAGCTCTTTATGGTCGCTCTCAATTATGTAGACCTCAATTCATTTTACTGACAATTTCCATTTGGAAATTTAGACTTGGCTTAGATTTCTGGTCCTTCTGTTCTTAACTGAACCACCACATGCATTTACAGAGTTCTGGGCAGCTCTGCCTCTGAGGAGGTGGCTAGCTTTTCATTGAGGGAAGGGGATGGTAGAGGAGACTCAGCCTCATGTTTGTCAACATTAGGGGACTATCCCAAATTTGTTCACATAAAGGCTTGGCAAGAATTTAAGAGGGATGATGGAATCCAAGCCTATTCAAGCCTAGGCTTGGTATAATGCCTTTCACATGTTGACCAAAGTCTTGGCGACAGGCAGTCATGAGGCCAGTCTGGATTTGAAGATAACAATAGATCTACCTCTTAATCAAAGGAACTGCAAAGTCTCATTAAAACGTGGCATGCATTCAGGGAAAGGTGGGAACATGTGGCATGTATTTATTTATTTATCCATTTGTTTATTTAATGCATTTAACCACAACACATGAAGTTTCTAAGCATAAGATAATTTTGTATACAATTAATTAACTTTACTAATACAACCGAACTTTTATTACAAACGAAAACTTTAAGTAGAATATAAAGTAGGAAATTAGAAAAGATGAAGCTGGAGAGGAAACAATCCTGAAAAAGAAGGGTTAGCTTAACAAGAGGTGACACTTTTTGTAGATTATAGTATTTCCCAGCAAATTCAGACATGCAGAAATCTCCCGCGGAATAAGCTAGATACACACACACACACACACACACACACACTCAATTATTTGCTCAAAGACAAAAGGGAAAAACAACTTCATACTTTACCCGCTACTCTTAGAGATTTCCAAGATAAATTAATACACCATATCAATATACTGAAGGTGTCAAAGAGTCCTGCAAGAAAAAGAGAACTCTTTATTTTCATAAGAAAACAGTTATGCTTATTAAAACAAAGACTATTTTTTTTCCTGTTCACCAAATACTAATATTGAAAGGTGAATAATGCTTCTGAGGGGAAAGTAAAATATTTTAATCAGGTTGTTACAGGTAAAAGTTTTACTTTAGACAGATTACCCTGGCAGTGGGCTTGATGAAAGATAAAAAAAAAATGATTAAAACCAGCAAGATGAAAAATAGATGACTATTGTGATTATTTAAAAGAAAAAACAAACCACCAAATTTCCAATGTCTGACATTGATTGCAAGAATGAAGAATGGACAAGCAGATTTTAATAAAACATAACTTAGTCATAGATTGGATGTGGGGAGTGAGAAAGAATAGAATTTTGAATGACAATCAAGCTTCTAGATTGAGAGATTAATGTTATCACTAAGATAAGGAGCAGGAACACTTTTGATTTTGTTTGTCCACTAAACATGTGTTTTTACCCACTCTCAGACTCAAGATGAAATATGAAAGGAGATTTAGATTCTGCCCAACTAGAACTCGTATTCAAACTAAAAGTAGAAACTAATCAAAGAATTTGTCTTTTGGGAGCAACAATAAGAATGAGGTAGGTATGGTGAGAAAGAGAATTTCTTATAATATTTATCTTATAATTTTTAGTTTCTTTCCTACGCAAGTATTAATATGATTTTTTTTTTTTTTGGAAATGGAGCCTCACTCCATTGCCCAGACTGGAGTGCAGTGGCGCAATCTCAGCTCACTGCAACCTCCGCCTCCTGGGTACAAGGGATTCTCCTGCCTCAGCCTCCTGAGTAGCTGGGACTACAGTCACCCACCACCACACCCAGCTAATTTTGTATTTTTAGTAGAGCTGGAGTTTCACCACGTTGACCAGGCTGGTCTTGAACTCCTGACCTCGTGATTCTCCCGCCTTGGCCTCCTGAAAATTTTAATATAAAATAAAAGAACAAGAAAAGACTTTCTGCTTCATTCAACTGTGACTTTATTTAACATCATTGTAATTAAATACATATTAAATTTTTATACAATAAGTAAGAAACACATTAGCTAGAAGCAAGTTTGCTTATGTCTGGAAATTATTTTAAAACATGTCCAGGTTTAGATAGGAATCTATAGCCAAAGCAATTTTTGTGGCACATACTTTAGGATAGATTTGAAGATGTGTGGCCAAGGAGAGAATAAATACTATATGGGAGAAAGTGGATATGCTGTTTTATGACCTGAACCTGAGAAAGCAAATTATGGAGGGGGAAAAAAAAAAAAAAACCTTGAAATTTATTGACATAATCCACATTTTCCAAGAGTTTGCATCGTTGATGTTTCACATTTCAAAGACTAAATGCAAAATGTTTTCTAATGTATAAAATTCATTTAACTGATATAAATTTTTTCATATTAATATCTGTGCAAAAAGGCAGTACACATTATTTTATTTGTAGGGAGATCTTCTCTGTTCATTTTCAGGTAATAATGTCAATAATGCCCTAATACCAGGGTTTTGTATTATTTTATATACCAAGATCAATATCAATACAAAGGATCTTGATATTATTGACTGATTGGTTTAATAGTTTCTAAAAATACATATATCCAGAAATGCACCACATTGCATACACTATACACATTCGTGTGCAGGTCCACATATAGGCATATGTTAATTAGATACAATAACCAGAAACTACTTGCTTGAAGGCAAAAATTTTTATGTCATCCGTTTCTTAAAACAGTTTTCTGATACAACTTTGGCATTCACTGACAACCCAGAGTTATTCTTTTTTACACAACTGACTAACAAAATGGTTTCAAGTTTATTTAATATATTACTGACAGTAATTCAGAGACTCCTGGGATAAAGCAAATGGAATTCAGTGCAAAAGAATAATATGGTAGATTATTAGCTTATAAGTAACAAAAATTAGGACATATGCCTCTGCATTTAAAGAAAAAAAATCAGTTCAATGTCTAATCACGAGGCAATGACATTGCTGGTTTCCATAGCAACCAAGTCCTGAGTATTCTCCATTCATCTCTTTTCTACCGGAATCCATCTGATTATGGTAAAGAGAAAGTCAGTGTCATATCAATGAAAACTCTAATATTTATAGATCCAAATACATTTTTTCTGTCCAGGGCGACTAAGTAAAGATGCTAAAATCCAGCATTGGCTTGAAGAAGAAAAATGAGAAGAACTGAAGCTTTCTTGAATTTTACTTATGTATACAGCATTTGTTATTTGAGCATTCGAGAGAGATGTTTTTTTGCATCTACTTGGACAGGCTCAGCTCTTTGGAGAGTTTATTTTATCTCCCCTAGTCAGAAGTTGATTTCCATGGCACTTCTGCCTCAAACTTAAAAGTCAAAATACAAAAGAACTAGCACACTTATTCTCATCTAGCAAAGATAAGATTTATTCTGTGTGGTGTAAAAACACCTGACAAACTATCTACTTGATACTGAACTTTCAAAATACTTTCATACCACATTTTTGAACGGGAAAATATGTTAACATAATTGACTATGAGTTGCGTTTCCTGTGATTATGTATAAAGATATATACATTTTAGTTACAGCTATATTACATAATTTGACAACACTCCCATTTTGACTGATGCATTGATGGATTTTTTTTATCACAAGTTACAAAATAATTATTTTATTTTAGAAGCACAACTCCAATCTCTCTAGCTTTGTCATATACTAGTTACACAGTTCAAATGTGTGGTTTTGATGTACTTATCTTGTACAGTGTATCACATTCTGTGCATATTCTATTTCACTGGTGTATTTCCATAGGACTCTGTACAGTATTTTGCATAACCATTCAAATAATTCTTTTCTCTGGTTGTTGATCTAATATCTGTAATCCTCAGAATTCTCCAGGTTTCATGCAGGAAACAAGTCTCCTGTTTTATGCTGGATCTAAGCACTCAACATAGAGGCTGGCACACAAGAGAGGTCAATACATTTTAATGAATGAAAGAATGAATAATGAGCCAAAAATTTGCTGTTTATATTACTTGTTAATTATATAACCAAAGTCCAATGGCTCTATTATCATTATTGCCTTTAGATTTACAGTGCATAATCATTGCATTTTGTGTAAAGTCATAGGCAAGTGGGTATACACAGCTAAATAAAAGTATCCATCATGTCCATGACTTGCTACTGTTTATAGATATGACACAATACATAATATATGGGCGAACTGACTGGATGGAAGAAAAAATGTAAACTTATCTTGAAATTAACATTTTTAGCAAAGAAGGGAGAGAACCAATAAACCAAAGTAAGAGACTAATAGAGATCAAAAGTAAACAGCATGTTTTCTTCCAGTTTTCTCCCATGAAGGCTAGAAGTTTTAAGTAGAGTTCATAATCAACTTTGCATCAAGCAATTAGCTGAATAGATATCATAGACAGGTGCTTTGTATGATGCTTAGAGATGATATTAGTCCATTTTCTCACTATTATTAAGATGCTACCTGAGCCTGGGTAAAAAGAAGTTTAATTGACTTACAGTTCCGCATGGCTGGGGAGGCCTCAGGTAACTTACAATCATGGTGGAAGACAAAGGGGAAGCAGGTACCTTCTTCAGAAGGTGACAGGAGAGAGACAGCAAGAGAGAAAGAAAGTGGCACACTTTAAAACCATCATCTCTCCTGAGAACTCACTCACTATTGCAAGAACAGCATGGGAGAAACTGCCACCATGATTCAATCACCTCCCACCAGGTCCCTCCCTTGACACGTGGAGATTACAATTTGAGGTGAGATTTGGGTGGGGACACAGAGCCCAATCATATCAGAGACAATTTATTTATTCAGTATAAAGCATCAACTATGTAGCCAGCATTTTTCCAATTGCTTTGCTTCCAGCAGTAAACAAACAAATAAATTTTCCATTCTCAAGATTACTTTTTAGCGGTATTAAATTCCATGCATCTTAAAACTTTTTAAAGGAAATACACAGAAGAATGAGACTAGTAGAGAAAAAATGGAATGGGAGATATTTTATAAAGGGTCATCAAAAAAGCATCACTGATAAGATACAATTTGAGCAGAGAGCTCAGGAGGTAAAGCATTGAAATAGGCAGACATCTAAGGAAAAAACCCAGACAGAAAAAATAACAAACGCTGAGGTGAAAGTATGCTTAGCACGTTCAAGAAATAGTGACAGAGTCCTAGAGCCTGTATGACTTGTACAGAGTGAGGCAAGGGGAGAATATTAGAATGTGAGATCACAGATATAATGGTGAATCTCATCATCAAGGTCTTATAGGTCGTGGTTGGAAATTCAGGTTTGACTCTGAGTGAGTGAGATGAAAGCTGTTGGTTGGTTTTGAACAGAGGAGTGATATGTTCTGATAGACAATTTAATAGGATAATTTTGCCTGCTCTCTGGAAAGTAGGCTTTCTGAGGGCAAAGGTGGAAGGGGGACCATCCAACAAGCTATTGCAATAATCCAGTGGAGAGATTATTATGTTTGGGCTAGGATGGTAGTAGACCAAAGGTGGAAATGCGTTAGACTCTGGACATATTTTAAAGATAAAATGAAGAGTATTTGCTGATAGATTGGATGTGAGACGTGAGGGAAAAAGTAGAGACAAAAAAAAGTCATGGTTCTAGGTCTAAAAAATGAAAGACGAAGTGTCCATTAACTCATGAGGAAAAAGTAGTAAGTGTGAGGGCCATAACACACATCTTAAATTCGTTTTCATTACTGCTAAATTTGAGATGCTCATATATTTAAGTCAAAATGCCAAAGGAGTATTTTTCTATGTTTTATCAAATAATGAGAGGAACAAGGATAGAAGGGTAGAATTTGGAGTTTGAGTTTGGTTTTGGATATAGGATCCTGAATTCTGGGAAGTAAGGAAATGTTGATTTTTAAAAAGTTAAAACCACAGTGGCAAATAAAAAAGGTAGCCACAGCTATGCCACACTTCTTCACCCAACATAAATTGATGAAAGGCGGTCATAGGATGAAAATGTTCTGTCATGCAGTCATTTATCCAAGAACTGATTGTGGATTTACAAATCTATCATCCATTGTTTTTACTTTTCTTTCTTTTTTTACGGGGGATGACTGTTAATAATTCATGCATTCAGCATACATTCAGGTCCTAATTGCCTGATCATTATTCAACACTCTGAACCTCTGAATGCAGGCGATTTAACAAGACAGATCTATAAAGATTCTTACAAAACTTACAACTTTCTATTGGAGACTATAGACAAATAGTCATTATAAATGGCTGTACATTTTATGATAGGAAAAATAAAGTATTAGGAAAGGATCCGTAGCATCCATGTACTCCATCTAGGAAAAAAAAATCTTCCAGAACAAGTAGCTCTTAAATTAAAACTTACCCTCTGATTCTCATATGATTTTTAAAACTTCTACTGTCTCTTTTCTTACCCCTTCCAAGCTTATCAAAATTTGAGAATGTAAGAAATCTTATTATCTAAATTAAATTTAAAAGAAATTACAAATGCGTCTTTATTACGTTTTTTACTTGCAAACAAAATGTCGCCATTGTGTTATCTTGTTCAGTGAGAATTTTCTTACGTTGTTATGGACTGAATGTTTGTGATCTCTTCCCCAATTGCATATGTTGAAACTCTGCCCTTCAATGTGATGGTAATAGGATGTGGGGCCTACAGGGAGTAAAAAGTAGCTTTATTGTTGATATGGAAAATTAGTTTTAGGTGTCTGGATAGGAGATTAAATCAGCCACAACGTTCCCATAAACTCAAATCTGGAGCAAGACCCTAACTCTCTTCAATTCTGTGAGTTCCAGAGAGGTGAGAAAGCTTCAGAAGCAAGGTTGGAAGCTAGCAGAGACAGGTTCTTAAATTTTAAGAAAATAATGATTTCTATAACATAAAGTATAAGATGAATTAGCAAATGCTGGTATCGAAGCTCTACAGCAAGTTATCCAGGCAATCTAGCTAAGATCTTTGATGATGGCAACTACACTAAACAACAGATATTTAATGTGGACAAAACAGCCTCTACGGGAAGAAGACGCCATCTGGACTTTCTAGCTAAAGAAGGTAAGTCGATGCCTGGATTTAATGCTTAAAAAAACAAGCTGACTCTTTAGTTAGGGGCTCATTCAGCTAATGCTCATTTACCATTCTGAAAAATCCTAGGGCCCTTAGGAATTATGCTAAAATATACTCTGCCTGTGTTTATTAAATAGAACAAAGCCTGATGGCAGTACATTCGTTTACAACATGATTTACTAATTATTTTAAGCCCATTGTTGAGGCCTACTGCTCAGAAAAAAATTTTCCTTTCAAAATATTACTGCTCACTGACAATGTACCTGGTCACTCAAAAACTCTGATGGAGATGTACAAGGAGATTAATTTTGTTTTCATGCCTACTAATAAAACCTCCATTCTACAGCCCATGGATTAAGAAACAATGTCAGATTTCAAGTCTTTAAGTATAAAACTGTTTACAACTTAATTTTTTAAAATTCTTTTAACTTTTATTTTAAGTTCGGGGATATAAGTACAGATTTGTGACATACGTAAACTTATGTCATAGGAGTTTGCTGTACAGATTATTTCATCACCCAGGTATTAAGCCTAGTACCCATTAGTTATTTTTCCTGATCCTCTTCCACCTCCCAGCTTCCACCCTCTGAAGGACCCCAGTGTGTGTTGTTCCCCTCTATGTGTCCATGTGTTCTCATCATTTAGCTCCCACTTATAAATAAGAACATGCGGTATTTGGGTTTTCATTCCTTTGTTAGTTTGCTAAGGATAATGGTTTCCAGCTCCATCCATGTCCCTGCAAAGGACATGATCTCATTCTTTTTTATGGCTATGTAGTATTCCACGGTGTATATGTCTTATTATTTAAAGAACACATTTTGTAACGCTATAGCTGCCATAGACAGTGATTCTTTTAATGAATGTGAGCAAAGTAAATTTAAAGCCTTCTGGAAAAAATTCACCATTCTAGGTGTTATGAATAACATTCATGATTCATGAAAGGAGGTCCAAATATCAACATTAATAGGAATTTGGAAGAAGTTGATTCCAAACCTCATGAATGACTTTGAAGAGTTCAAGACTTTAGAGGAGGAAACGACTGCAGATGTGGTAAAAATAGCACGAGAACTAGAATTAAACATAGAAGCTGGGCTGGCACAGTTGCTCATGCCTGTAATCCCAGCACTTTGGGAGATGGAGATGGGCAGATCACTTGAGGTCAGGAGTTCAAGACTAGCCTGGGTAACATAGCAAGACAAAAAATATAAAAATTATCCACACGTGGTGGCACACGTAATTCCATCTACTCAGGGGGACTGAGGTGGGAGAATCACTTGAACCCAGGAGGCAGAGGTTGCAGTGACCAGAGATTGCAGCATTGCACTCCAGCCTGGGCAAATAAGTTTGGCATGATGTTGAGGCATCTTAAGTAACAGTGAATATTGATCACGTCAATACATTTTAATGTCAATATATTTTAAAAATATTTCCACCAGTAGCAATGTGAAAGATGAACTAAGAATGGAGAAGGAGATGTAATCAGGAGCTGAAAGCCCGGAATGGAGAGATCAATAGGAAGGTCGATATAGTAATTCCAGCAAGAAATCATATAATCTTAACCAAAGCAATGGCGTTGGAGAAGGAAAACTAAAAAGATCAGAAATATTTAAAAAGAAGAATACAAAAAAAAAAGGGTTACTACAATGAAATAAATATAGGAAATAAGCCAGGAAAAGTAAAAGCCACATGACTTGTCAAGTCATAAAATCAATTTACCAGATTTCAAAGTTGTGTCTAATAATATGAAGTACAATTTGAATGTGTCCTTTTTTTCCCCCTATTTTTTTATCCAGCTAAATCTCATTCACAATTTGGCTCTTAGTGCAAACATTACATCTAAATGGAAGTTTTGTTTAAATGCAATGGCTTATGTTAGGTCCACATTTGTTTGTTTCCATATTACCTTTCTCCAACTATAATCATAGTATTATATATATTTTTCAATTTTATTGTTCTTCACTGAAATATAAGTTCCATGAATAAAGGGTCTTTGTCTATATCAGTTCACTTAGATCCCCTAGTTGCTAACATGGCAATTTAAGCAGTATAATCACGATAAATATTTATAAAAGAAATAACTAATAAACTAAGAAATTAGAAAAAAAAAATCCTGAATATTGTAGATGTATAAATACTATAAATTATGCTTTTAAATGTAAGAGGCAAAATCTACATTTCCTGTGACTTAAATCTGAATAATAAATTCCTGTAATTTATACTTTGGGGGCAATCCTAAAAGGACATTTTGGACGGCTATGCCCATGATATATGTGATTTCTTTAATCATGTCTCCCCTGTGAGTTATATTACTTGCCTTAAAGAGTGTGGGGGCAGCCATTTTGCTTCTCAGAGCAGTCAAGTGTTAGTTTTGATATGTAGCTTAGTCCTTAGCTATCTTTAAGATCATTTTTCTTCACATATGCAGCTATAACCTTTGAGAATTTCGAGTGTTTCTAATCTAATATTCCTTGAATTAGAGAGCTGAGAGCTGAATGAGAAGTATTCAAGGAGAAAGATGCTTACCATAATATGATTCTTAGTTGAAAAATTCATTCATCCATAGCTTTAAAAGACCCAAGACACTGACCTTCAGGTCAGGGGAGCAAGTCACATTTTATTGAGAAGGACGATTTGAGCCTATAAAAATGTCCTGTAGTTTATCATTTCTCTTTAAAGAAATAATAGCTTTAAAACGTAGTAACTGTGGACCCAAAGGAAATATTTTTTTTTTTGGATCATTTTACCATAACATTTTTTAAAAGACCCAGAGAGTAATGGAAAGTAGATAACCCCCTCCTCCCCATATCTGTCTATTGAATAGACAGGCAAAACTGCCTCCTTCTTTATGTAGCAAATCATTATAAGTCTGATCAGCTTTCACTGGTATAATTGCTAAGAAATATGGTCTGTTTCTTTCTTTGTAGCTTTGAAGCCACAAAGGAATTTATTTCTTGATCAATTTTAACTATGCTAATAAGACAAAATAAGCAAAGTAACAAGGTTATAAATTTATTTTGAAAGTGTTAAGTAAGATATCCAGATATTTAGATATTTAAAAGCACCTGGATTAAAAACAAACAAAAAACATTACGTGTGTTATTTTCATGGGAATGTACAGAATTTGCATTTGAAAGACATGGCCCTAATCCTGATTTTCTTTGTTCCTGGCTGTTAAGTGGGTAAAATAAAATCAGTCCCACTTTTTTACTTTGTATAATAAGAGAAATTTATTTGTTGTGTCTAGTCAATCAATTTCTTAGTCATAAGAAATGAAACCTATTCTAGTTTGTTAACAAAAAAAGAAAAATATTGAAGGATATTATGTAATATACGTTATCACCATGAAGTCATGAGAATTATAGAGCCTCACTAGCTGGGAGTAATACCCCATTGCCACTACAGGAGCATCATTGCTATTGAGAACCAAATGGCACCATTTCTGTCTCTGCCACTGCTGTGTCTGAAAGAGGCGTGTCGGCTGGGCAGTGGTTCATGGCTGTAATCCCAGCACTTTGGGAGGCTAAGGTGAGAGGACGGCTTAAGCCCAGGAGTTCAAGACCAGCCAGGGTAACATAGCGAGATTCTGTCTCTACAAAATAATAATTTTTTAAAACGGAAAAAGAAGGGTCTCTGCCACTTTTACCAGAATGAGCTCCACTGTTGCTTCTGCCTCAAAATCTCACTCACTCACGAGATTAAAGAAGCCAGTTCACACACCTATGAACTACGTAAAGTAATTTTCTGGCCTATGCTTTGGGAAGGCATGGACTCAGGTGGCTATTTCTACAAATATATAAAGGGTGTTAGAAAGTTTTGGTGGCTACAAAACGCAAAGTCAAGCTTCACCGTACACCTTTAGTCCTAAAATTATGGGTATCTATTAATACATAAGGGATGTAATTTACATGTAATTAAAATTTTCACTTTGAATGGAGCTATTTTGACATCATAGAAATGCAATTTTGATCAACTACACTAGCTAGGACTTGGACATATAAAGAGGTTTTTGTGCTACCCAATACATTTTGCTACCTCAAGTTATGACAGTGCCAATGCACTCAATTGAATGGAAAAGCTGTCAACCAGTTCTTCTGTCAAATGCTTCCTCCAGCCAATTTAAGTAAAAGACAAAGGCAGATAGTTATCTATTAAATGATAAAGACAGTAATTTTAATTAGACTTAAAGCTAGGAGTAAAAAATTTTGATAAATATCCAGAACCCCAGAGCTGCATAAAGAATCACAAAATAAAATTCCTTTTTAGATTTTGATAGTTTCTAGTTTGTTTTTTAATTTTTGCACATTTTTGCATGTCAGGTAATCTATAAACATTTTTATGTTTTTTTAACTAGGATACTTTAATTAGTATAGTGAATAAAATGTAAAATTATGAGATTAATTTGAGTCTAGTTGGTAAAATTAGATTTTTTTCCTATTCTATGGAAATATTTACAATTGTTCTAAAACTACAAAGTAAATTTTATTTAGAATTTTCCTGTGCATATCAGCTGCATTTTTGCTAGAGTTGTGTGTTGCTCAGTTGGTATCAATTTGGGTCCTTGTGGGTGCCCAGCTGTTCTTCTCTTGTTGTACATCTTGCAGAGTGTATCTGAGCATGGAACTTCTTTGCAGCTAAGGTAAATCTCACGCTAGGACCAGTTCAAAGGTGTGTGTACTTCTTTCCCTCCTCTCTACATCACACCACTCTTATGCCTATACTTTTATTTTATATTAATTTCCAGAAATATTCCTGGCACAAAAATAAAGCCCATTAAGGCCTATATATGTAGTCTTTTAGTCAATTTAAAAATGTATCATTTTAAAGAATATCTAGCTCAAAATTTAATATTACAGATTGAGTTTGCAAATAAACTTTAAAATTATTCATACACACACATATATATACATATATATTTCAGATAAAAGAAATAACTACATCATTGGTTATATTCATAATTTAAAAAAATTTTTTTAATGGAGATCAGGGTCTTGCTATGTTGCCCAACCTGGTCTCAAACTTCTGGCCTTAAGCAATCCTCCCACCTCAGCCTCCCAAAGTGCTGGTATTCCAGACATGAGCCACCCACACCTGACCTGTATTCATACTTTCCATACTCCTTTTATGTATTTATATTGCAGGTAAATGAAATAATTGCATTATTGGTCATGTTCATACTTTATCATATTACTTTTATATATTTATATTTCAAATAAATTGAATAATTAAATCACTGGTCATATTCAATCTTTGTCTTACTTCTCATTTCAGCAATTATGCTGAATTCAATTGTCATTAAACATGAATCTTGGGTCCGAATTCTGACAGCCCCACTAAGATCATAAGAATAAGGAAGCTTAAGTAATGCTTAACTGACCGGGTGCGGTGACTCATGCCTGTAATCCCAACACTTTGGGAGACTGAGGTGGGCAGATCATGAGGTCAGGAGATCAAGACCGTCCTGACTAACACAGTGAAATCCCGTCTCTACTAAAAATACAAAAAATTAGCCGGGCGTGGTGGCGGCGCCTGTAGTCCCAGCTACTCGGGAGGCTGAGGCGGGAGAATGGCGGGAACCCGGGAGGCGGAGCTTGCAGTGAGCCGAGATCGCGGCACTGTACTCCAGCCTGGGCGACAGAGCGAGACTCCGTCTCAAAAAAAAAAAAAAAGTAATGCTTAACCAAATAGGCAAACAAACAGAAACAATATCCACTGTGTAATTTCTTTAGATATCCTTTCTTTATTTAATTGTTGCCTTCTTTTTCTTTTTCTTGAACTCCTGACCTCAGGTGATAGCACCTCGGCCTCCTAAAATGCTGGGATAACAGGTGTGAGCCACTGCGCCCGGCTGCCTTCTTTATATCTTTGTAGTAATCAGTGAAAAATCTTTGATTTTTTTTTTTTCAGGACGTGAGAGAGATTGTACCCTAGCAATGTAGTAAATTTTGAAGAGATTGGAGCCCTAAGAAAAGGGGCAAAATGAGGTAGGCCTGCAAAGGAGATGAAAACAGGTAGCGTCCTTGGATCTGTAAAGGAAATGGAATGAAAAGAAGTATTACAAAATATCATCCCGAGATATAGGAATGAAACCAGACGAAAACCAGCACACCAAGTTAGCTTTGTAAGAGGCTTAGTCTACTTCCAAATGTTTCCAAGCATGTAAAATTATTATTGTTATGAAATCTCTTCAAAAAGTGCTTGTATACACAATAAAAGGTGGCCGAATATGCCTGCAAAAATATACCGTTTTGGTATAAGAAATATTTTGAACTAAAGACATTTGAAAAACAACAGCTGCAAGAAGGACATTCTAATTTTCCTCATTGCTTCTTGAAAACAGATGAAATCTCCCATGTGGAAGATGCGCTTCCTGTATTAGGAGAACACATTCCTCAAGGGGAAGTCATAGTCAAGAGACTTCGGCACAATAAGACTTTGTTAAAATGATTCCTCTTTTCCTTTATCCTCCCCACATAATTTAGTTACTTTTCAACAGTTACCTCTCTTTACTCCATGTAATATAAAAGCTTTTGGGTTTTGCCACTTCTTTGGATCTTCATTTCCTTTTGAGTGATTCCATGTCATGTAAACTTGTATATTAAATGTGGATGTTTTTCTCCTCCTATCTATCTTACATGTCGATTTAATTCTCAGGCCTGGCCAAGAACTTTAAGAGAGTAAGTGTCAGTGTGTTATAGACTCAGTTGATGATTTTCCATTCCTTCCTTTAAGCATGCTAAGTTTAGCCTACACCTGCCTCCTTACATATTTTAAGTCTGGCTTGAAGGTTTCTCTGTACTTAGTGAACTGTAACTTAACTGGATGTATAAACAGATTGTAATTTTCTCTTGGGCCAATCACCATGTTTCAGCTGATCAGAGGCTCAAATTGTCTTCCAACAAGGCAAAGGCTGAGCAGTAAGCAGTCTGGCTGTTTCTGTTTTGTGTATGTCAGTTTTCTTTTTCTATTCATAATTCTTCAACCATGTGGAAACCCTGGAGTCTTTTTGAACCTATTCTGGATAAGGGCCTGCTCAATTCTCCAATCATTTTTTGCTCAGTTAAATACTGTGAAACCTGATTTGTCTAAGGTTTTTCTTTTAAAAAACTTAAATTTAGTTTTCCTGGTTTGAAATTGAGTGTAGAGAAAATATTTTTGGGTGTCTGCACAGTCATGGCTTTCCCAAAACATTTTCCTGAAAAAGTGGAATCCTGGTCTTATAGCAAGACTTGCAAGTTAATTCGCAGCTGTATTCATAGTGAAATAACTCCATGGAAATGTACTTAACTCCAAAGATATTTGTTTATATTTCAAGGACAAATGAGGCCCATTACCTTGGAGACAAATCTGGCTGGAGATACTGGACTTACTAGCCCTTTGGAAAATCTATTTTCTTACCAAGGACTGGAGTGAGGACCTATTCTCTGCACGTTTCCAAGGAGCACTCTCAGCAAATAAGGAGGTAGAATAGTCTTTTTGTCTTCAAAAAGCAAAGAACAATTCATTTTTTATTCTTTGTCCCTTGTGTAAGAAGGATCTGACCACTTGCATAAGAGATTGTTTCATTTGGTTTTCCTCATATCATACTACAGATAAAAATTAAGGCAAAAAGGATCAATAGTTATTAAAATGTAAATAATAATAATCTATGTCTAGCCCAGAACACTTTATGTTGACATTCACTGTAACATTAATATTGATGACTATTAATAACCCAATGTTTTGGGAAGAGGAGTGTCAGAAATGGTTGCTACATTAAAAAGTTTCAGCTATAGGACAGTTCTTATCAATAGAGGATTTAATAAAAGTTGCAATGGAATAAATTGTTTTGGACAGTAAAGCAAAAAAATAAATAAAGGTAGAGGAAGCAAACTATTCTCATGTAAATTAAGAATTTATTTCTTTATCGTATTAGAAGTTAATATCCAGAAATGAACAAGGTTTAGAAAGGTTGGGGAAGAAACTGGAGGGTGAATTCAGTCAGATGGAGACAGATCATGTGTGCACTAATAAATGCTTCAAATTTTTAAGATAATAAGGGCTAATATATAATAAAGATAATAATAATAATAAATAGTAAATAATGTTAGTGGCAGGAGGTAATCAAATGCCTAGACAGATTGAGGTGGGTCCCTGGTGAAACTCCACCTTCAAGCCAAAGACAGTTTAAAGTCTGAAAACCAAGCCATGAATCTCGGATGAATCTCTAAACTACATTGGGAACCTCTCTTCCAGTTTGGCATGCTTTCCTCAGTTTGATCCCCATCCTTCACCTATTTTACATATACTACCTGTCTCTAATTGGTTTTTAACACTGTCATGCCCACTTTTGAGTGGTGTCTTTCTTGGATACTCGCAGAACAATTAACACACACTCCCCCATTATGAGTCCATAAAAGCCTCAGACTCAGCCATACTTGGAGGGAGACTAGCTGCCTTTGGTCAAGGGACCACCTGCTTCGAGTCTCTTCTCCACTGTGAGCTGTTCTGTCACTCAATAAAACTCTTCTCTGCCCTTCTCACCTTTCAATTGTCAGTGTAACCTCATTCTTTTTGGACACAGGACAAGAACTCGAGGCCCATCGAGTGCAGGTACAAAAAAGGCTGTAACACTGTGGCTCTCTGTCCTCTGCCAGAACCCAGCAGCCACCCCACATGATGGGAAGCAGCAGTGGTGCCAGGCCAGCCCTGGAGTCATGGGCGAGAGTGGGGCAGTGGGACTGAAAGGGCTGTTAGCATTATGTAACATCCACTTTGGGGCTTCGAGGTCACTGGCATCCCTGTTCGGTTGCCACTGTGTTCCCCTTGTCTGGATGCCAGAGTCCCCCATGGGAGTTGCTTGTGACATGCCTGATCCAGTCACAAGTCCTGCACAGAGCCCACTCCTATGCCAGAGCTTGGAGTGGCCGGCTGGACCCTGCACTCACATGCTCACACACCCACTCCCACCGCAGGCTGAGCGCACAGTCATAGTGGCCACGGGATCCATGCTGGAGTGCAAGGTGGGCACAGTCTGGGGGGCCGAGTCAGCAGGGTACCTCTGTAGCAAGCCACGGCCTGAGCAAGTCCTGAGTGGACACATTGCCAGTCGCACTGGCCTCCAACTGGCAAAGCAGCACCAAAAAAAAATCCTGCATCAATAACAAACATACTAAGGACTTTTTAAAAAAAGTTTTGAGTTAATATTTATGATTCCAATATATGGAACTAATAATAAATAAACACTAACATATTTTTATATCAGTTTTCAAAGAGGTAGTAAAGTGAAAATTCTGCCATTTTTCAGAGAACAAAAATGTTAAATATACAGATTTATTTCCTAATCCATCAACTTCCTTCCCCCGTCTGCTCACAAAACTACTAGTCTAAGTCTGATGTTTGTATTTCCTATGCATTTCACTAACTGTACTAAATATATGGGTCAAAACCAATATAGAGTATAGGTTTTAAATGTAAAATTAACTGGTGGTATTTTATGGAAAATTTCTTTTGTAATTTGCTTTTCTACTCAAAGTAGACTTTTGGTTTGTTTTGTTTGGTCAAATATGGAAATGATCTAAGTTTCTATTTATTTATTCCATCTTTTTTGTTTTATTAATGTGTCTCTGATGAATGTTGGACCAAAGGGAGTAAACAGAACCCAAGACACCTAACAGGATGTTCCCAAGAATTAAGATGAACACCAAAGAGAACAGATAACTTTATGGAAACTCTGTTGGTGGGATCCACTTCCAGCTGTGTGGTAAAAGTCAAATAGAAATCAATTTGTATTTCAACATAAAAATGGAAGTCAATATTGAATAATAACAATTACCTGAGTAGCTGGGGATTTTGCTCTTTTCTATATTCATTTTTATTTAAAAAATTAGGATTATTGTAGAGCTAACATGTAGAAGTTATAAGAAGTTATAAGAAGTAATACTGAGAGAATACCCTTTACCCAATATTCCTCAATGGTAACATCCTGTAAAACTGTAGTACAGTATCACATCCAGGACATTAGCATTTAATAGTCAAGGTGCATAACAATAGAGTTACGTGAAAATACATATAAAGCAAATTATGCTTCCTTTAGACTTATTTTGCTCTTTTTGTTTTCTAGGCACTTGTCATGGTACCTTATATTTTGAATTGGAGACTTTCATTCTAATATATGCATAGATTTTCCTCTCTTTGTTGCTTTAGCTTTATTCAACACTTGTTAATGTTTTATTTTCATTTATATTCACTTTAATGTAATTTTCAGAAATTTTATCTAAGATTTTTTTTCTTTAACCCTTGGATTATTTATTTCTAACGCTGTCACAAAGATGAACTCAGAGTGTCTTCTCATAGCCTTGTTAGGGTAAAATTGTAGGTGACCCACTTGATTGTTTTTTCAAGGATGGAAGTTGGGCCATAGATATTTTCTGTGTTGTTTACCTGGGTAAAGATGTTATTCTCTAAAAGTTGTCTCTCCTGCTATGCTACCTGTTTCTTGGCCTTTTTGCTTCAAAAAAGGAGGCTTTTGGGGGGGATATTTCTCTGTTTTCATTGATGTTTACAGATTGCTGGTTTCTTCAATTTCAGGATTTTCATATATGATGAAAAAAAAAAACAAATCCAGTGGGCTCATCACTGTGTCATTCCTTTAGATCCAAGTTTCTAGTGGGTCCAGCTTCTCTCCACATTTCAGAGTCATAAGTGTCTTTTAAATTATTATTTATTTATATATAAATTAATTAAATAATTAAAAGACATTTAAGAAGACTTTGAATATATTTATTATTTTTAAGCTCCAGTGTTTTTAGCTGTACATCACAGAGGGAGTAAGAAAGATTACATCTACTTCATTGTCCCAGAGGGTGAATAATAAAGTTGCTCTTAGTATTGCTTTAAAATTTCAAAGAAACAACTGTCTCTTTTTGTTGTACTTTACCATACACATCTATTATTCTTTTTTTTTTCTCCCATCTTTACCCAAGGCTTAGAATTACATTTTACTTATGCTTTTCACAATTCAGTGAAGGTAAATTCTAAATCATGCATAGTCATTAAAATGCCTCCTTGCTGTACATGTTATTTTTCCCTTTTCCAATATGGAACAATATTAGTGTAAATTAGACATTAGTTTATTTCTTCCATAGTAAGATGTTTCTATAATTTTTATTATCTTATTTTGATCATTTATTGAAATATTATTTATGTCTGAGTAGGAAACGGAAAGAAATTTCTGAAACTTCTAATGACCCATACTTTGACTACAAATACTATCTTTAAATATTGCTGTCAATGTTTTATACACACAAACTACACAAGAAAAATATGAAAGACATTGATTTTGGAACCATTAGCAGGGTACCCGGCATATGGATGTTACAATATATTTAAAATACATTGTTACATTATCGCAAATGCAGAGGAAAAAAATGAGAAACTTCTACTTGCTTATTGAGAACTACTTCTAATGTTTATACAACTTGCTCTAAATTTACTACATTTGGTAGTAAATTATTTTGAGGACCCAATGTAAGGAAACTATGTTAACCTATTTTAAACATAAAGTTACAAAATATCCTAATAGTAAGTTTTCTGAACTACACTTTTGAATATAACTCAATGTACTATAAATATAAAATATTAGTGGAAAAATTATCCTAAGATTAGATTGAACCTCTTGTGAACATATGTAAGTGTACTAATGGCAAGCGTAGATTTCCATTTATTTCTATGTTTCAGTGGTAGATAGACAAATTTAAGATGTAATACCTGTTTTTATCTTATTTATTTCAAGTAATTTTTAGATGCAAAAATGTCCTATTTTTAATACTTGTGGTTGAAAATAGTATTCCATCAAAGACACAAATCACAGTTTTCTGTGTCTCAAACTTAAGTAAAGGGTTGTTATAGTAAATCAACCAAACATACTTTTTTTTCTATAAATATATGGAGTGGTCCTAGAAATAAAAGCATCATGGTGCTGGATAATATAGCTGGCCAAGTATATACATTTTAAGGTGTATGTAAGTTGGATTTCTATGAAAGATAGATGAATTGATAATAATAGGAAATAGAGGTAAACATTCTTTTGAGTAAATTTGCATTTATTCAAAATCGTAAAGTTAATTAGCAATTATGAAATTCTTTCAAAAATATGTATTCAATTCCTGTTTGTAGTGAAGATTGTGACTTCACTTCTAGAATTCCCAAATAATTGTTGGAAAGAACCACAGTAAACATAAACATAAGTCAAATTATGATGAGTTATGAAGGAAAGATGCAGATGGCTTTGAAAATATGTTCAAGGAGCATCTGCCATCCATGAGTAGATAATTAAAAAAGGCTTTCTTAAGATATCTAGAAACAGCATAACATAGTGATTAAAACATTAACAAAGCTGGAGTGGCTCATTTGGTACTCTGTGGTTCCTTACCATGGCAGCAGGCTAGGTTTCTTCATGTTACGGCCTAAGGGTTTTAGCGAGCAGGAGGATGACCTGTATTTGAATTCTAATTTTTTTTTCTTTTTTTCAGTTCGAGACCTTAGGGAGGGTATGAAATCCCTTCGTGCTTCCATTTTTATAATCTCTGAAAATAGAGGCAATAATACCTGGTTATTAGGATTGCATGGTGTAATATTTGTAAAACATTTAGAAATGTACCTCACATAGAAAATATCTTTTAAGTTCTGGATTAAAAAATAAAGCTGATCAGGACTTAAATCTAAGACCTGAAACTGTAAAAATTCTAGAAGATAACATTGTTAAAACCCTTCTAGACGTTGGCTTAGGCATGGATTTCATGACCAAGAACCACCCCCCTACCAAGAAAATGCAATAAAAAAAAGATAAATAGCTGGGACTTAATTAAACTGAAGAGCTTTTACACAGCAAAAGGAACGGTCAGCAGAGTAAAAGACAACCCACAAAGTGGGAGACAATCTTCACAATCTATACATATGACAAAGGACTAATATCCAGAATCTACAATGAATTCAAACAGATTAGCAAAAAAAAAAAAAAAAA
>NW_012102866.1:0-420 GCF_000951045.1 Mandrillus leucophaeus
GGCGTTCTCTGTATTTCCTGAATTTGAATGTTGGCCTGCCTTGCTAGATTGGAAAAGTTCTCCTGGATAATATCCTAAAGAGTGTTTTCCAACTTGGTTCCATTCTCCTTGTCACTTTCAGGTACACCAATCAGATGTAGATTTGGTCTTTTCACATAGTCCCATATTTCTTGGGGGCTTTGTTCATTTCTTTTTACTCCTTTTTATCTAGACTTCTCTTCTCACTTAATTTCATTCGTTTGATCTTCAATCACTGATACCCATTCTTCCACTTGATCAAATTGGCTACTGAGGCTTACGCATGCATCACGTAGTTCTCGTGCCATGGTTTTCTACTCCATCAGGTCATTTAAGGTCTTCTCTCCAAAGTTTATTCTAGTTAGCCTTCATCTAATCTTTTTTCAAGACCTTTAGCTTCTT
>NW_012102866.1:470-1048 GCF_000951045.1 Mandrillus leucophaeus
GTTTTCTACTCCATCAGGTCATTTAAGGTCTTCTCTCCAAAGTTTATTCTAGTTAGCCTTCATCTAATCTTTTTTCAAGACCTTTAGCTTCTTTGCGATGGGTTCGAACATCCTCCTTTAGCTCGGAGAATTTCGTTATTACTGATCATCTGAAGCCTTTGTCTCTCAGCTTGTCAAAGTCATTCTCCGTCCAGCTTTGATCCATTGCTGGTGAGGAGCTTCATTCCTTTGGAGGGGGAGAGGTGCTCTGATTTTTAGAATTTTCAGCTTTTCTGCTCTGTTTTTCCCCCATCTTTGTGGTTATATCTACATTTGGTCTTTGATGATGGTGATGTACAGATGGAGTTTTGGTGTAGATGACCTTTCTGTTTGTTAGTTTTCCCTCTAACAGTCAGGACCCTCAGCTGCAGATCTGTTGGAGTTTGCTGGAGGTCCACTCCAGACCCTGTTTGCCTGGGTATCACCAGTGGAGACTGCAGAATAGCAAATGTTGCAGAACGGCATATGTTGCTGCCTGATCCTTCCTCTGGAAGCTTCGTCCCAAAGGAGTACCCGGCTGTATGAGGTGTCAGTCGGCC
>NW_012102866.1:3858-5950 GCF_000951045.1 Mandrillus leucophaeus
CCCATCTTCAAGATCTAAGATTCTTTTTCAGCTTGGTCTATTTTGTTGTTAATATTTGCAATTGCATTATGAAATTTTTGTAGTGTCTTTTTTTCAGCTCTATTTAGTCAGTTATGTCCTTTTAATACTGGCTATTTCAATAGCTCCTGTATCATTTTATTGTGATTCTTAGATTTCTTGGATTGAGTTTAGACATTCTCCTGAATTTCAATGATATTTGTTCCTATCCATATTCTGTTTTCTGTCATTTCAGCCATCAAAGCCTGGTTAAGAAACCTTGCTGGAGAATTAATGTGGTTATTTGGAGAACAGAAGACACTATGCCCATTTGAGTTGCTGGAGTTCTTGCACTTCCTAATTTTCATTTGTGCATGTGGCTATTCCTTTAACTGTGCTGTAGATTGAGTACAGTCAGAATTATTTTCTGGAGGTTTTCAGAGGGCTGAGTCTTCGTGCAGGGTTTTTGTTTATAGCTAGCTTCTTGTCCTTGACTTCACATGGGGGTGTGTTAGCAAAGTATTTTGGGTGTTTAATTTTTAGGGTGAGATCCATTAGGTTAAACTTAAGTGTAATTATCAGTAGGTAGGTTCTTAGTGATGTGGCTTCTCTATATTTCCTCACAGTTGCAGCTGTGTTCATTCTCAATGCTCTGAAAGTGTGGGCTTCTCTTTCACTTCCATGCTGGCTGTAGTTCATGGTTTGGCACTCCCTGTCTCCACACTGATGCTCTGGGGCAATCTCAGGGTTTGTGCTCGCTCTCCAACTATAGGCAATAGAGGAAAGGAACTTAGCGGTGGTTGTGGCTGTTGGTTTTTCACTTTTCTCCTGGGGCTCCACCCCAGAGAGATGCAGAGCTGCAATCAATCAGTGCAATTGGGCTGTGATGAGAAGGTTGCACTGTGGTCCTAAGCTAGGGAAGCCCTGCCTAGGGACAAGCAGGGGAAATGGGTGTGACCTGTGGGAGACAGGCTGTTCTCCTCTACTTAGCATAACTGCAGCTTGTTTGAGGTGTGGATAGGGAACTTAGGGTCTTTGCTCTTCCCCAGTTTTAGGGCAGTAGGAGCAGTATCACTGCAAAGTCAGTGGTAGAGGGGATTTCAGCTGTCCCTGGGAGCTCCACTTCCAAGAAACATGGAACTGTTGCTACTGGGAGTGTTCAGCCAAGGTGTGGAGTGGCTACACTGATGGTCTGAGCTGAGCTGGGGGCTTCACTTTTAGGGGAGCAGGGGGTTAAGCGCTCACAAGGAGGAGAGGTTCATCTTCACTCCATATGGTGACCATGGCATGCTATAAGCTTGAGTGCAGCCCTCAGGCTTTCTGTTTCTTCCCCAGACTGAGGATATCAGGGGCAGAAATGCTGTTGTGACAGTGGCAGGGGAGTTGCCAGTTACCTCTGAGATCTTCTCCCCAGGGGAACTTAGAGCCACTACCAGTGAGTGTGCTTAGCCGTGAGTGAACTGGCTGTTCTGTGGTTCGGAGCTGGGGACCCTGCCTGATGAAGAGTGGCGGTTGGGGGTTTCCAGTGTAGAGGGATGGGACTCATCTCAATATGGTAGCTGCTTTGTGCTAAAGGTGCCAGCATAGTGACTTGGCTTTTTTTTTTTCCTTCCCCAGCCTGAGCGCAGTTAAGGCAGTAACACTGCAGCTGCAATAGTGAAGGGGTTGTGGATTGACTCTGTGATTTCCTCTTCAGAGAAATGTTGAGCTTCTTTGGACTGACATGTTCAGGCAGGGTCAGGGTGGTTGTGCTGGAGTCCTAGGTAGAGTAGTTCTGCCCAGTGAGAAATGAAGTCTGGGAACTGTGTGGAGGACAGTCTAACTAATTTTCCATGGAGAAGCTGCATGGTGCAGAAGGGTCCACACAAGCCCCTCATTCCCTTGGACTCTCTAGAACTTGGAGGGAGCAACAGTAAAGGCTGCAAAACAGCAATAATGGTGGCTCACCCCTTCCTCTGGGAGCTCTGTCTTAAGGAGGTATAGAGCCACTGCCAGTCTGAGAACACTGGTGGGTGTGGTTGAAGTCCCTGCTCAGAAGATCCCACCCAGTGAGGAGAAATGGGATCAGGGACCCATGCAAAAAACTGTCCGGCTG
>NW_012102866.1:8915-9770 GCF_000951045.1 Mandrillus leucophaeus
GATTGAATTCTGTTTTAGAAATTTTGTAAATATGCTTTTCTTCATGGTCTATTACTGAAGACATTGTATTCCATTGAGGGTGTCATGTTTCCTAGCTTTTTCTTTTCATTGTGTTTCTATATTAATATCTGATCATCTAGCAGAACAGTTGGTTTTTCCAATGTTATGGAGTAGTTCTTGTAAAGAGAGACTTTTTCCTGTAGATAGGTCCCAGGGTGTCAGTTGGGTATGGTGAATTGGCTTTGTTTTAGAATGGACTTAGAAGCTTACCTGAATCTCCATTAAGTTTCTTTAGCTGTAGTCCTTGTCAGCAATGTTAGCAATTGCCTCAGTGGCCTAGGCTACAGGAGTTTGTGATGGTGGTTACATGATTTTGCTGGGAGCAGATGCACTGAGCTGTTTGTCAGACATAGTACATGCAGTCATGGAAAACCAATAAGCTGTACAATAGAATTTCTCGGGGTGGGGGTGGAGTGTCTCTACTGTGCTGGTTGTCACTCTGGTTGTTCATGGGAGAAGTACGTCAGCAGGCTGTGTGGCTGGCTCTTCAGGGCTGCAAGGCTCCTGGAAGACACCACTGGGCCAGGCATGGATGCAGGTGTGCTGGTGGGCTGGCTGGCTGAGCAGTGCAGGCACATGTGGGCATAGCTAGACAGTTGGCTATAAGGAAGCTTCTCCACTGTTTAAGTCCACCTGTTATTGGAAGAGACTGTTGTGCTGCATGGATTTAGAAGCTGGGGCCTTGGTTGTTCTGTTGGGTCTAGGTTCCAGGCAGCCAAGATCTTGGTGCTACACTCATCAACATGAGTATGGTAGAATGACAATGGGGCCTAAGAGAGTCAGTGGCTACTTGCA
>NW_012102867.1:0-1335 GCF_000951045.1 Mandrillus leucophaeus
AATAGTACTCCATCATGTATATGTACCATGCTTTATCTGTTCATCTGTTGCTTCCAAATCTTGCCCATTGTGAACAATGCTGCAACAAGCATGGGAATGCAGAATATCCCTTTGATATACTGATTTCCTTTCTTTGGATATATACCTTGGAGTGGAATTGCTGGATCATGTGGTAGCTCTAATTTTAGTTTAGTTCGGTTTAGTTTACTTTAGTGTTGTTTTTGAGACAGAGTCTCGCTCTGTCACCTAGGCTGGAGAGTGCAGTGGTACGATCTCGGCTCACTGCAACTTCCATCTCCCCATGTTCAAGCTATTGTCCTGTCTCAGTCTCCCGAGTAGCTGGGATTACAGGTGCCCGCCATCATGTCCTGCTATTTTTTTTTATTTTTGGTAGAGACAGCGTTTTGCCAAGTTGTCCAGGATGATCTTGAACCCCTGACCTCAGGTGATCCACCTGCCTTGACCTCCCAAAGTGCTGGGACTACAGGTGTGAGCCACCCCATCTGACCTATTTTTAGTTTTTTTTTTTTTAATTTTGTGGGTTCATAGTAGGTGTGTGTGTGCGTGTGTGTGTGTGTGTGTGTGTGTGTCTGTATGGGGTACATGAGATGCTCTGATACAGGCATGCACTGTGAAATAAGCATATTATGGAGAATGGGATATCCATCCCCTCAAGCATTTATCTTTTGAGTTACAAACAATCCAATTACACTCTTTAAGTTATTTTAAAGTATACAATTAAGTTATTACTGACTATAGTCACCCCGTTGTGCTATCAAATAGTAGGTCTTATTCATTCTTAAACTGTTCTCCATAGTGATTGTTCTAATTTACATTCCCACCAACAGTGTGTGAGGGTTTCTTTCTCTCCATTTCCTCGCCAGCATTTGTAATTGCCTTTTAGATAAAAACCATTTTACCTGGAGTGAAATGATATCTTATAGTTTTAATTTGAATTTCTCTGATGATCAAATGATGTTGAGCACCTTCACATATTCCTGTTTCCCATTTGTGTGTCTTCTTTTAAGAAATGTGCATTCAGATATTTTGCCCATTTAAAAAACCAGATTATTATATATTTTTTTCCTATAGAGTTGTTTGAGCTCCTTATATATTCTTAAACTCTGAGTTATTTAAATGTGTTTTTGAAAATTTTATACACATGGAGTACTTTAGTTATCCTTTTGTTATTGAGTTTTTAATTTTATACTGCTGTGTGGTTAGTTTTTTAAATACATCTTACATTCTTGAAAACAATGTATATTTTCTAACTAAAGGAAGGAGGATAACTCTGTAGGTATAAAGACAGAAATATGGATATAAGATCAAACTTGG
>NW_012102867.1:1385-2963 GCF_000951045.1 Mandrillus leucophaeus
TAACAGAAAAAAAGATGGTGGGAGGATTAAAAGAAGTTTAGTAATAACAATTGTTTCATTTTTGGTGGAAGAGAGGCAATTCACACTAAAATTGAAAATGCAGTTTTTTTTAAAAAGGATAACACTAATTTAATTATCTTCATATAGTTCTTTTAATGTTAAAAGAGCTTAGAAAAAGTAATAGCTCTGGCATATAGAAATTTTTAATTCAAGTTTACAGATTCATTTCTGTCTTTTTTTCTTTAAGTAAAATTAAATGTTAGGTGTTTTATTAAAAATGGCTTAGAGCACAATTCCATCCTTATAAATTAATTTTATCTATTTATCCTCCTTTCTGATATTCTCTATATATTTGTTGTATTCAAATTTTATTAATTTTCTGCTGTTTTTTAGGGTTAAGATTTTCTTTTACTTGCCTCTACATTAGTATCATATTAGCTATATTCTAACGAATTACAAAATTTAGTATTTTCATTATTATTTTGTTGTAAATATATTTCTATTTTCTTTATGATTTCTCCTTTAAACCATAAGTTATTGTTTTTTAATTTTTTGAGCATCATTTATATTATTTATATTTTCTGTAGATGATTTTTAAAAAAATTTTTAAGTTTTTGTGGGTATATAGTAGATATATGTATTTATGGGGTACATGAGATGCTTTAGTACAGATATGCAATGCCTAATAATCACCTCATGGTAAATGGCATATCCATCTTCTCAAGCATGTATCTTTTGTGTTATAAACAATCCAATTATACTCTTTTAGTTCTTTTTAAATGTATAATTAAATTATTATTGACTATAGTCACTCTGTTTTGCTATCAAATACTAGGTCTTATTAATTCTTTCTAACTACTTTTTGTACTTATTAACCATCCTGACTCCCCTGCACCCCCATGCTTTACTACCCTCCCAGCCTCTGGTAATCATCATGAATTCAACTGTTTTGATTTTTAGTTCCCACAAATAAGTGAGAACATGCAATGTTTGTCTTCTGTGTCTGGCTTATTTCACTTGACGTAATGACTTCCAGTTCCATCCATGTTGTTGCAAATAAAAGAATCTCATTATTTTTTATGGCAGAATAGTACTCCATCATGTATATGTACCATGCTTTATCTGTTCATCTGTTGCTTCCAAATGTTGCCCATTGTGAACAATGCTGCAACAAGCATGGGAATGCAGAATATCCCTTTGATATACTGATTTCCTTTCTTTTGGATATATACCTTGGAGTGGAATTGCTGGATCATGTGGTAGCTCTAATTTTAGTTTAGTTCGGTTTAGTTTACTTTAGTGTTGTTTTTGAGACAGAGTCTCGCTCTGTCACCTAGGCTGGAGAGTGCAGTGGTACGATCTCGGCTCACTGCAACTTCCATCTCCCCATGTTCAAGCTATTGTCCTGTCTCAGTCTCCCGAGTAGCTGGGATTACAGGTGCCCGCCATCATGTCCTGCTATTTTTTTTTATTTTTGGTAGAGACAGCGTTTTGCCAAGTTGTCCAGGATGATCTTGAACCCCTGACCTCAGGTGATCCACCTGCCTCGACCTCCCAAAGTGCTGGGACTACAGGTGT
>NW_012102867.1:4328-5779 GCF_000951045.1 Mandrillus leucophaeus
TTTTTTCATAATTTCTTTTCTGACCTGCATGGTTTTATTTCAGTTGTGTGTCTTATAAGCTGCATATAGCTGGGTTTTATTCTTTTTTATACTATCTAAACTGTTAATCTCTATATTTTAATAGGTGACTTAATTGCATTTAGATTTATTTTCATTATTAAATTGTAGATTTATTCTTCTTATTTTGTGTTTTTCAGTTTATCACTATTTCTTTGCTTTATTTTTCCTTTTCCTGTTTGCTCTTGGATTAAAGTTCAATTTATTCCCCACTTCTTTTGTTAGTCCAGAAACTAAGTATTTCTATTTCTTTAGTGATTACCTTAAACTTTTTATTATTTTATAGTGCAGAATTAGGTCTAAACTTTTTAATGGTTTATAAAATTGCTCAGTATTTACATCCCACTCTCATATAATAGAATCCTAGCACTTTTTAACACCCCATTGACAAACTCTTCTAAAGTTTTTGTTTTACCGTTTTTAACCCACAAAAGCTTCTTGTTAGAATTTTTGTAGTCACATTAATTAATTTTCTGGTATGTTTTGCTAATTTTCATAACCTCTGTTGTTTTTTGCATTGCATGCTTTCCCTTTGGGTTCTCTTTTCTTCTAGGCTTCCCCTAATATTCAAAGGGCCTAGATTGAGAAGATAAAGAAGCTCACATACCATACATATAAATACATATTTTTTACATACACAGAATTTTTTTTTTCCCTACCACAAGGCCCTGTCTTTTCTCACTAGGATACCACCATTGCTTTTGCATTTACTAGACAAACTGGGACCTGAAATGTAAAAGCTAAAATATACATTGTGAACAACCCCTCACTATTATTTTTCCTAGACTGTAGTTTAGCTCTTTTCATGAGTGTTTGAAATTTGAGGGGCTTCTGAACTGTAGAGAGGCTTTTACCCTGTAGATGGACATTTGTACTATAATTCCATTCAGCCTTTAGCTGTTTGTGTGTTCCCTGTGTACTCTTTACATAGCTGTACTCCTGGGTTAATGGTTCTAAGTTTCTCTTTGTAGAGCTATTTGTTTCCACGCAACTGTACATAAAGCCCCACAAATTGTTACATACATGATGCTCTATCCTCTTTCTTGGCAAATATATCCTCCTAACAACCTAGAAGAACAGGTTCAAATTTAGATTTCTTAGACTTCTTAGACAAACCAGAAAGTCGTGGCTTGGAGAGAGTGGGCCCCTGACTTTTGTTTTGCAGCTCACACCAATTCTGTTCTCATCGTGGCTTTACCTCACACAATTAAGGGTCTCATACACATGTTTGTAGTTCTCTCCACACATATACATAGCTCCATCTAGAACTCTTGCAAACAGCTACCTCTCAGCTGCCTCTTCAGTTGAGAGGTGTGACCACTGGTGGTATCTCCCTCTGTTGAGACAACAGACTGGGGAAAGAGATCCATCCGGGACCTGTAAGGAGGCCCAGG
>NW_012102867.1:5829-6981 GCF_000951045.1 Mandrillus leucophaeus
CAATTGGAAATTTCCTTCAGGGTTGTACTCAATGTTCAAGTTCTCCCTGAAGATTTTCAGATGAATCTCAACCAATAACTAATTCGCTTTTCCTTATTTTGAAAATTCTCGTGTGTGTATGTGTGTGTGTGTGTGTGTCCTATATAGTTTATTGTTTATGGGGAATGAACTGAGACAGTACTGCAAATGTTAATGACATCCATTCCAGATGAAACTATATAGATTGCCTCCCAAAGAATTAAAATACAGCACAAACAGTAATCATGTTTTGATAAATATGAGGGGGGAAAAGTTTTCAGTATGGAGCATAAAATGAAACGGGGAATTATGGATTCTGGCTAGGGAAGAAGTGTAGCGGGGTTAGAACCCCCTTGAATGATCTTAAAAAGTGAAGAAATATCCTTTCAATAGAGAAGCTTCAAGTTCTGCCGGTGAGAACATTTTTAGCTTAGGATTGGGGGTGATTCAGAGTGATAGGCTGAAAGATTGGCTCCCATTCTTCACACTTGCTTGCTTCCATAATTAGCCATAGCCCCGTCATGGGTGGAGTGTGTTTTCTTGCTTCACAGACTTTGGGCTTGGCCATGTGACTTGCTTTGATCCTGGGGCAAGAGTGACAATGGGTCAGTTTCATACCGAGGCCTTAAGAGGCCTCATATACTTCTTCTTGCTCCCTTTTGTCTCTGCTCCCTCCATGAATGAAGAAGCGTGTCTGTTTCTGGGACTCTAGGATGACGAGAAATGTGAAGTAGAGCCTCCAGGCTGGCCCACAGACCTGTAGTGGGAAGCAATGGCATCTAGGGAGCCACAGCTTCAAGTAGATCCACCCAGTTGAACACAGCATCCATCCCAGTTCAGCCAACACACAGGCTCATGGAAATAAATGTTCTTTTAAGTCACTGAGTTTTGGGTGAAATTTTTACTGAGATATATAGTGGCAAAGGCTAGTTAACAATTGTTTGGGAAAGAAATGATGATGTGTGGAGTAGAAAGAGGATGAAGCTGGAAGCAGGTTTGATTCTGGCTGTCTTTCCCTGGTTCTTCACAATCTCTAAATAGAGGCAGCTATCCAGCAAATGGCTGGACAGCCAGCATTTGACTGCCTTCCCTGACTCATTGGAATTCAAGTCCTGCTTGCCTGACTAGAAACCC
>NW_012102868.1:0-750 GCF_000951045.1 Mandrillus leucophaeus
GGGTTGTAATAGTTCTTATAAAAATATTTTTGGCTGGGTTTGATGGCAAACACCTGTAATCCAAACACTTTCGAAGACCATGGTGGAATGATTGCGTAAGTCCAGGAGCTCAAGACCAGTCTAGGCAACATAGTGAGACTCGGTTTCTAGAATAATTTTAAAAATTGGCCTTGTGTGATGTTGCATGCCTATAGTCCCAGCTACTTGAGAGGCTGAAGTGGAAGGATCACTGGAGGTTGAGGCTGCAGTGACCCATTATTTGGCCACTGCATTCCAGCCTGGGTGACAGAGTGACACCTGTATGTGTACACACACACACACAAACATATACATACACCCACACACACACATATGCATATACATATATATACATATATGCATGTGTGTGTGTGTATATATATATAATCAAAATAATATGTATGTCGAAAGAAATTCAAGCACAGAAGAAAAATGAAAGACCATGGTGGGGAATGTGATAAAAGGTGAGTGTGACTCCTACAGCTCAGTGAGGCTTGGTTTCCATCTTAAGGAACTGCCCTCCCACACTGAAACCACAACCCAGCACATGCCAATTCTCACACTATTTATACTTTGCCCAAAAGCAACAGAAGGAGGTCAGCATCATCATTTGTGGCATGGAAGTCTATTCCCCACGGAGACCTTTTAAAAATGTTATTGTCTTAAACCCTCTTCCTTCTAATAAAGTCTATACAAATACATACATACAAGCCTGAAACTACTATAAATAAA
>NW_012102868.1:800-1191 GCF_000951045.1 Mandrillus leucophaeus
TGGTTTTTAAAATCCTCATCTACAAATAGAAAGTGCAGCCCGGAGGTGCCAAGGCTCAGGGTCTAGAGCTGTGCCACTTGGACTTCCTTGCTGGCCTGTGGCCAGGTGAACTCTGGGTGTGAGATGATTCCCACCCTGGACCTACAATCCCCACCACCTCTCCCCAGGCCCTGAGAAACCAACACAAGGCAGTGCTAGAGAGAGGGTGAGTGACAGGCATCAAGCCCAATCAGGAAGATTTGAATGCTCTCTGGGCTGAGGCTGTCGGCTGTAGGGACTATGTCTGCCTTGGCTTGTCATGGCCCCACCCACAGATGTGCCTGCCCTGTGCTGTTTCTCCAGCAGCCAGCGATCCATGGCCCTGAGCCTCTTGTACCATGCCTGCTTCTTC
>NW_012102868.1:6811-8068 GCF_000951045.1 Mandrillus leucophaeus
ACCTGATTCTTGCCACACAGCCCCTCCTACAGACACCGGCTCTGGGGGTGGTTGGGGATCCCTACAGGCCCGGGCTGCTCTCTGTCCCCACCTGCCCATGCTCCTTCTCTGTTTTGTTATTGTTGTTGTTGTTTGTTTTGTTTTGTTTTGTTTTTCAGATGGCAGTTTCATTGTTATTTCCCAGGCTGGAGTACAATGGTGCAATTTCAGCTCACAGCAACTTCTACCTCCTGGGTTCAAATGATTCTCCCATCTCAGCCTCCCGAGTAGCTGGGATTACAGGTGCACACCACCACGCATGGCTAATTTTTGAATTTTTAGTAGAGAAGGGGTTTTGCCGTGTTGACCAGGCTCATCTCAAACTCCTGACCTCAGGTGATCGGCCTGCCTCAGCCTCCCAAAGTGCTGAGATTACAGCCATGAGCCACCACACCCGGCCCCTATGCTCCTCTTTGCCTGCTGTGAGGGCCCTAATGTGAAGGAGAAGGCAGGTCCTCAGCCCTAGGTATAGCTGAATGTCTTTTGGAGTGTTTGAAGCATACTTTATGTCTTAGAAATTCTAAAAAGTAAAATGAATTCCAATAGTAATGTCTGTTAGTTTTCTTGAGTCAACTGGAAGAGGATTTTTCACCTGAAATTTTAAAATGACACCCAAGGAGAGCCACCAGTGTCTTGGCCATGGAAACCTCCTACGTGCTTCCCACCCCCAGTTTGATTTGCAGCCTCGTGATTGTGTTGTTCTGAACATACTTTCCTCTGGTGAATATGGTTCACATGGTTAACACCACTTCATGAGAGGGGGACATCATGTAGAGCTGAGAATGGATTGTCTTTAGTTCCACTGTGCCTCTTTGTCACCTGAGAGGCCCATTTTTCCTGGCTGATTCCATAAGTGTGTTAGTGTTGTCAGACACCTCTGGACAACTCGAATGACAAAGGGCTGTTGTTTTATAAAGAAAACAAAGGCTTTAGATGTGAAATCCTTCTTTTCTTTTTCCCTTCTTTTAGGTGAAATACTTCAATTTCTTTTTAAGGGTAAACAGTGGTATCTTAGCAGGTTTAGAGTGCAAATTGGCATGTGCTAGGTTGTGGTTTCAGTGTGGACGGGCAGTTCCCATGATGGAAAACCAGGTCTCACTGAATTGCAGGAGCCACACTTTCTCTCTTTCACATCCCCCACCGTGTGTGTGTGTGTGTGTGTGGGTGTGTGTGTGTGTACACATACAGGTCTCACTCTGTCACCCAAGCTGGAGTGCA
>NW_012102868.1:12268-13023 GCF_000951045.1 Mandrillus leucophaeus
CGATCTGGGCTCACTGCAACCTCTGCCTCCCAGGTTCAAGAGATTCTTCTGCCTCAGCCTCCCAAGTAGCTGGGACTATAGGTGTGTGCCACCACACCCAGCTAATTTTTGTGTTTTTACTAGAGACAGAGTTTCACCATATTGGCCAGACTGGTCTTGATCTCCTGACCTTTTGATCCGCCAGCCTCGGCCTCCCAAAGTCCTGTGATTACAGACCTGAGCCACTGTGCCCGGCCTGGAGTGAATTTTTTAAACAAAATTATTTATGGTCATCATCTAGACTGAGCATGTGCACTCATCCCAAACAGACCAAAACAAAACAAAATGAGTCACTCATGGTGAAAGTGAGCTTATCAAACCTAAAATTTAAGAAAATAGGTAGATCTTAAAACAGACCCATTTTTCTTTGGGAGGCCAAGGTGAGCAGATCACCTGAGGTCAGGAGCCTGAGACCAGTCTGACCAACACGAAGAAACCCCTATCTCTACTAAAAATACAGAATTAAGGCCGGGTGGCTCATGCCTGTAATCCCAGCACTTTGGAAGGCTGAGGCGGGTGGATCACCTGAGGTTGGGAGTTTGAGACCAGCCTGACCAACTTGGAGAAACTCCGTCTGTACTGAAAATACAAAATTAGCTGGGTGTGGTGGTAAACGCCTGGAATCCCAGCTACTTGGGAGGCTGAGGCAGGAGAATCACTTGAACCTGGGAGGCGGAGGTTGCAGTGAGAGGAGATCATGCCACCAAACTCCAGCT
>NW_012102869.1:0-697 GCF_000951045.1 Mandrillus leucophaeus
ACAACCTCCACCTCCCAGGTTCAAACAACTCTTGTGCCTCAGCCTCCCGACAGCTGAGACTACAGGTGTGCACTACCATGCCCGGCTAATTTTTGTATTTTTAGTAGAGATGGGTTTTGCCATGTTGGCCATGCTGGTCTCGAACTGCAGGCCTCAAGTGATCCTCCCACCTCGGCCCCCCAAAGTGCTGGGATTACAGGCATGAGCCACTGCACCTGTCCATCAGCAAAACAGGTATGTTGGAAACCTCACCCTTAGTATCTCAGATGTGACCTTATTTGGAGACAGTTTTTTACAGTGATAATCAAGTTGAAATTAGGTCATTTGGGTGAGCCATAGTCCAATATGACTGTTGTCCTTATAAAAAGGGGAAATTTGGACACAGAGACACACATAGAGAGATGATGTGAAGAGACACATGGGAAGACAGCCAACTGCAAACCAAGGAGAGGGGTCTGGAACAGAGCTCTCAGAAGGAACAAACCTGGCTCCCCACCTGTGATCCCAGCACTTTGGGAGGCGAGGCAGGTAGGAGACCTGAGCTCAGGAGTTTGAGAACAGCTTGGGCAACGTGGCAAAACCCCATCTCTATAAAAAAAAACCCAAAACTTAGCTGTGCATGGTGATGTGCAACTGTAGTCCCAGCTACTCAGGAGGCTGAGGTAGGAGGATTGCTTGAGCCCAGGAGGTGGGGGTT
>NW_012102869.1:2687-3989 GCF_000951045.1 Mandrillus leucophaeus
AAAATTAGCTGGGCATTGTTGCAGGTACCTGTAATCCCAGCTACTTGGGAGGCTGAGGCAGGATAATCGCTTGAACCTGGGAGGTAGAGGTTGCAGTGAGCCGAGATACCCCCACTGCACTCCAGCCTGGGCAACAGAGCAAGGCTCCATCTCAAAAAAACAAAACACAAACAAAAAAAAAAAACCATGAACAAAAGGAGAGGATTATTATTATTACTATATTATTATCATCATTATTATTATTATTATTTAGATATAGGGTCTCACTCTGTCACCTCCAGCTAGAGTGCAGTGGCTCGATCATAGCTCATTTGCAACCTTGAACTCCTGGGTTCCTGTGTCAGTGTTAGGATTACAGGCATGAGCCCCTGCACCCGGCCTAAAGAGAGAGTTACAAAGAAAATGTGTTAATGATAAATCATAGTTTTATGAATTTTCAGGAGAGCTTGTAATTGTAACTACCACTCAAGGACAAGAAGTAGACTGGCTGTGGTGGCCTATACCTAAAATCTCAGCACTTTGGGAGGCTGAGGTGGGACGACTGCTTGAGGCCAGGAATTCGAGACCAGCCTAAGCAACATAGCAAGACACTGCCTCTACAAAACAAAAAAACAAAAAAAACAAAAAAAAACCAAAAAAACTCAACAATTAGCTGGGTATGGTGGCATGCAGCTGTAGTTCTAGCTACTTGGGAGGCTGAGGTGGGAGGATCGCTTGCGCCCAGGAGTTTGAGGCTGCAGTGAGCTATGATGGTGCCACTGCATTCCAGCCTGGGCAAACTGTATCTCCAAACAAGAAAAAAATAAAATAAAAAATAAAAAAAAGAACTCTTTTCCAGCCCCTACAGAAACCTCCCCTTTGTCCTGTCTCAAATACAATGACCTTCCTCCTGCTTAAAGTACGCACAATCCTGACTTCAAATAAACCACTTCTTTGGGTTTCTTTACAGTTTTATTACTATCCCTTACCATGATAGTTTTCTCTTGCACTTTTGTTAACTTTAACATGTCTTTTAAGACTCTTTGGCTAGGTGCAGTGGCTCACTCCTGTAATCCCAGAACTTTGGGAGGCTGAGGCAGGTGGATCACTTGAGGTCAGGAGTTTTGAGACCAGCCTGGCCAACATGGAGAAACCCCGTCTCTACAAAAATACAAAAATTACCTGGGCAGGTGCCTGTAATCCCAGTTACTCAGGAGGCTGAAGCGGGAGAATCACTTGAACCTGGGAAGTGGAGGTTGCAGTGAGCTGAGATCGGGTCATTGCCCTCCAGCCTAGATGGCAGAGCAAGACTCTGTCTCAAAA
>NW_012102869.1:4039-4576 GCF_000951045.1 Mandrillus leucophaeus
AAAGAAAAAGAAAAAGAAAAAGAAAAAGAAAAGAGGGCCTGGTGGCTCACCCCTGTAATCCCAGCACTTTGGGAGGATGAGATGGGCGGATCACGAAGTCAGGAGATCGAGACCATCCTGGCCAACACGGTGAAACCCCGTATCTACTAAAAATACAAAAAAAAAAAAATTAGCCGGAGACGGTGGCAGGCGCCTGTAGTCCCAGCTACTCAGGAGGCTGAGGCAGGAGAATGGCATGAACCCGGGAGGCAGAGCATGCAGTGAGTGGAGATTGTGCCACTGCACTCCAGCCTGGGCGACTGAGTGAGACTCTGTCTCCAAAACAAACAAACAAAAAAAACTCTTTATCTAGAGGATCACCCTCAAATCCTTTCTTTTTACTTTATTTTATTTTACTATTTTTTCATAGAGACAGTATCTTGCTATGTTGCCCAGGCTGGTATTGAACCCCTGGCCTCAAGCAATACTTCTGCCTCAGACTCATCCCTTTTTATTCTTACAGTTTCATGATGAAGAGCCCAAGAAGTTTGACCTGTA
>NW_012102869.1:6268-6672 GCF_000951045.1 Mandrillus leucophaeus
GCTGGTCTCAAATTCCTGACCTCAGGTAATCCACCTGCCTCAGCCTCCCAAATTGCTGGGATTACAGGCATGAGCCACTGCATCTGGCTGCTAAATTTTTATTTTTTGTAGAGATGGGTTCTCACTATGTTGCTTGGGCTGGTCTCAAAATCCTGGCCTCAAGCAATCCTCCCACCTCAGCCTCCCAAAGTGTTGGGATTACAGGCGTGAGCCACCGCACCCCGCCCCTGTTTTTAATTAATAAGCATTTTATGGGGAAATATTTGAGAGAAATATTCTCTTACTACATTTTTACTCACTACTCTTAGCATCTAGTGATTGTTCTTGCCTCAACCAATAGCTACTATTTTTGAACACCAACCACATTCCAGGTGCTGCACTAAGGGCTCTGCATGCCTTGTGCC
>NW_012102870.1:0-1105 GCF_000951045.1 Mandrillus leucophaeus
CGTGCGCACTCGCTTGCCTTCGCACGGCGCGTGTGCGCATGCGCCTGGGGTACGAGGCGCGGGCGCAGGTGAGGAGACGGATGGATGAGGGCGGGGGGGTTGATGGTCTAGCACAGGTGGGCAGGGAGCCAGACTCCTGAGAGCCTGTGGTGCCCCAGGCTGGGGCTGAGACAACCCAAAAGACCCCAGAACAGTGGACGAGACCCACCCAGAGTCCATTTAATCTTTTTGGCAAGGGTGGACACATGCCCCGGCTCCCACCGCCTTAAAGTGTCAATTACTCCCCCTCTTTCATCCGAGCAAGGCCACTCTAAAGCATTTTTTTAAATTTATTTTAATTGACAAACAAAATTGCATGTATTGTTATGCGCATATTAAAACATTTTTATTATAAAATGCACATAATGGCCGGGCGCGGTGGCTCAAGCCTGTAATCCCAGCACTTTGGGAGGCCGAGACGGGCGGATCACGAGGTCAGGAGATCGAGACCATCCCCGTCTCTACTAAAAAAAAGACAAAAAACGAGCCGGGCGCGGTGGCGGGTGCCTGTAGTCCCAGCTACTCGGGAGGCTGAGGCAGGAGAATGGCGTAAACCCGGGAGGCGGAGCTTGCAGTGAGCTGAGATCGCGCCACTGCACTCTAGCCTGGGAGACAGAGCGAGACTCCGTCTCAAAAAAAAAAAAAAAAAAAAAGCACATAACATAAAACTTGCCATTTTCACCATTTCTAAATGCATAGCTCAGAGGCATTAAGCGACCACCATCACCATGTCCAGAAGTTTCTCATTTTCCCAAACTGAAACGATGTCCCTGTGAAACCTCACTCCCTATCCCCCTCCCCAGCCCCTGGAACCCACCATCCTACTTCCTGTTAATCTGATGATTCTAGGGACCTCATATGGGTAGGATCACACAGGTTTTGTCCCTTTGTGTCTGGCATATTTCACTGAAGGCCATGTCCTCAAGATGCATCCACGTTGGAGCCTGTGTTAGAATTTCCCAACATGGCTGGTCTAGGCATATTTCCAATCGGGTAGCCCTGCTCCAAAAAGGAGCAGAAGGAAAAAAAATAAAAGAAAAATTTCCTCCTTTTTTTTTTTTTTTTT
>NW_012102870.1:2287-2626 GCF_000951045.1 Mandrillus leucophaeus
GAGGCAGGAGAACTGCTTGAACCCTGGAGATGGAGGTTTCAGTGAGCCAAGATTGTGCCTCTGCACTCCAGCCCGGGCAACAGAGTAAGGCTCTGCCTCAAAAAAAAAAAAAAAAAAAAAAATTAGCTGGGCATGCTGGTGGGTGCCTTTAATCTCAGCTACTTGGGAGGCTAAGACATGAGAATCACCTGAACCTGAGAGGTGGAGGTTGCAGTGCGTCAAGATCATGCCACTGCACTCCAGTCTGGGTGACAGAGGGAGACTGTCTCAAAAAAAAAAAAAAAAAAGCCCGGGCGTGGTGGCTTATGCCTGTAATCTCTGCACTTTGGGAGGCTGAGG
>NW_012102870.1:2676-3416 GCF_000951045.1 Mandrillus leucophaeus
AATAAATAAATAAATAAATAAATAAATAAATAAATAAGCCGGGTGTGGTGGCGCGTGCCTGTAATCCCAGCTACTCAGGAGGTTGAGGCAGGAGAACTGCTTGAACCTGGGAGGCAGAGATTGTAGTAAGTTGAGATTATGCCATTGCACTCCAGGCTGGGCAACAAAGTAAAACTCCGTCTCCAATAAAACAAAACACAACCAAAAAAATTAATTTTTGGCCAGGCATGGTGGCTCACGCCTGTAATCCCAGGACCCTGGGAGCCTGAGGCAGGCTGATCACTTGAGGTCAGGAGTTCAAGACCAGCCCAGCCAACATGGAGAAACCCCATCTGTACTAAAAAGACAAAAATTGGGCTGTAGTCCCAGCTACACGGGAGGCTGAGGCAGGAGAACTGCTTGAACCCAGGAGGTGGAGGTTGCAGTGAGCCAAGATCACGCCACTGCACTCCAGCCTGGGTGACAGACCAAGACTCTGTCTCAAAAAAAACAAAACAAAGCAACAAACAAAACACTGCTCCTAGGGAAGCCTGCTGCTGGGTTTTTACAATCTGGGCCTTTCGGTTTGACTTCTCTTCACTCCCACCTGCTTGTCCAAAATTCAGATGGACGCTTATCTGGCCTCAAATAAAGACAGGCCCTTTCAGAGACCGGGGTATTTCCATGTTCCTTCTGTTCTGCCCAGCAATCATTCTCCCATTTTATCCTATTTTAAGTTTTTTTTTGAGACGGAGTCTCAC
>NW_012102870.1:3686-4483 GCF_000951045.1 Mandrillus leucophaeus
TGTTAGCCAGGATGGTCTCGATCTCCTGACCTCGTGATCCGCCTGCCTCAGCCTCCCAAAGTGTTAGGATTACAGGCGTGAGCCACCGCCAGGCCGGCTTTTTTTTTTTTTTTCAAGACAAGTTCTCACTCTGTCAGCCAGGCCCCAGGCTGGAGTGCAGTGGCACGATCATAGCTCACTGCAGCCTCCACCTCCCTGGCTCAAGCGATTCTCCCACCTCAGCCTCTCTAGTAGCCCTGGCTACAAACATGCACCACTATGCCCAGCTAATTTTTGTATTTTTTGTCCAGACAGGTTTTCTCCATGACGCTCAGTCTGGTCTCACACTCCTAAGCTCAAGCGATCCTCCTGCCTCGGCCTCAGCAGTGCTGGGACTACAGCTGTGAGCCAGTGCGTTCAGCCATTAATGCACAATTCTCCAAAGTTCAATTTCTTGAACTGTTACAAGTCTATACATCCATGTAACACTTGCCCTTAGTCCAGAAAGTTTGTTCACTGCCTTTTTAGTTCATTCTCTGCACCCAGCAGTAGTGAGCTGGTGAATGTTTAATGAGCTGGTAAATGTTTAACAATGAGCCATTAAAATAAGGAGAGGCCGGGCGTGGTGGCTTATACCTGCAATCCCAGCACTTTGGGAGGCTGAGGTGGGCAGATCACTTGTGGTCAGGAGTTCGAGTCCAGCCTGGCCAACATGGTAAAACCCCATCTCTACCAAAAATACAAAAATTAGGATGGTCGCGGGTGTTATCCCAGCACTTTGGGAAGCTGAGGTGGGCAGATCACGTGAGGTCAAGAGT
>NW_012102871.1:0-587 GCF_000951045.1 Mandrillus leucophaeus
AGCAGTTTCTCAGAAAGCTTCTTTCCAGATTTCATCTGAGGATATTTCCTTTTTCACCTTAGCCCTCTATGGGCTTCCAAATATCATTTTGCCCATTCCACAAGAACTGTCTTAGCGAAAGGCTTCTTGAGGGGAAAGCTGTAACTCCTTGGGATGATTTCACAGAAGACAAAGAAGTTTCTCATAAAGCTTCTTTCTCTTTGTTATCGCAGCATGTTTCCTTTGGCCTTATAGCCTTCAAAGGGATCCGAAATATCTGTTCTCAGATTCCACAGAAATAAGGCTAGCAAAGAAGTCCACGAAATACTGAAGTAACTCTGTGAGATGAATTAACAGAACACTCACCAGTTTCTCAGAAAGCTTCTTTCCTGATTTCATCTGAGGATATTTCGTTTTTCACCATAGCCCACTATTGGATACCAGATATCAAATTTCCAATTCCACAAGAACTGTCTTAGCGAAAGGGTTCTTGAGGGAAAGGCTGTAACTCTGTAAGATGATTTCACAGAACACGAAGAAGTTGCTCAGAAAACTTCTTTCTCTTTGTTATCGGAGGATATTTCCTTTGGCCCTATAGTCTTCAAAGG
>NW_012102871.1:637-1302 GCF_000951045.1 Mandrillus leucophaeus
GATCCGAAATATCTGTTCTCAGATTCCACAGATATAAGGCTTGCAAAGACATCCAAGAAATACAGATAACTCTGTGAGATGAATTAATAGAACACAAAGCAGCTTCTCAGAAAGCTTCTTTCCACATTTCATCTGAGGATATTTCCTTTTTCACCATAGCCTTCTACTGGCTTCCAGATATCACTTTGCCAATTCCACAAGAACTGTCTTAGCGAAAGGCTTCTAGAGGGGAAGGCTATAACTCTGTGAGGTGATGTCACAGAACAGACAGAAATTTCTCAGAAAGCTTCTTTCTCTTTGTTATCGGAGGATGTTTCCTTTGGCCCTGCAATCTTCTAAGGGATCTGAAATATCTGTTCTCACAACCCACAGAAATAAGTCTAGCAAAGAGATCCAAGAAATAAAGATGTAATTCTCTGAGATGAATTAACAGAACACTAAGCAGTTTCTCAGAAATCTTCTTTCCAGATTTCATCTCAGAATACTACCTTTTTCACCATAGCCTTCTATGGGCTTCCAGATATCACTTTGCCAATTCCACAAGAACTGTCTTAGCGAAAGGTTTCCTGAGGGGAAGGCTGTAATTCTGTGAGATGATTTCACAGAACACAAAGAAGTTTCTCAGAACGCTTCTTTCTCTTTGTTATCGGATGATATTTCCTTTG
>NW_012102871.1:7255-7566 GCF_000951045.1 Mandrillus leucophaeus
AGTTTCTCAGAAAGCTTCTTTCCAGATTTCATCTGAGGATATTTCCTTTTTCACCATAGCCCTCTATGGGGTTCCAAATATCACTTTGCCAATTCAACAAGAATTGGCTTAGCGAAAGGCTTCTTGAGGAGAAAGCTGTAACTCTGTGAGATGATTTCACAGAACACAAAGAAGTTTCTCACACAGCTTCTTTCTCTTTGTTAACGGAGGATGTTTCCTTTGGCCCTATAGCCTTCAAAGGGATCCTAAATATCTGTTCTCAGATTCCACAGAAATAAGGCTAGCAAAGAGATCCACGAAATACAGATGTA
>NW_012102871.1:7650-8410 GCF_000951045.1 Mandrillus leucophaeus
TTCTTTCCAGATTTCATCTGAGGATATTTCCTTCTTCACCATAGCCCTCTATGGCCTTCCAAATATCACTATGGCAATTCCACAAGAACTGTCTTAGCAAAAGGCTTCTTAAGCGGAGTGCTGTAACTCTGTGAGATGATTTCACCGAACACAAAAAAGTTTCTCAGAAAGATTCTTTCTCTTTGTTATCGGAGGATGATTCCTTTGGCCCTGAAATCTCCAAAGGGAACCGAAACATCTGTTCTCAGATTCCACGTAGATAAGGCTAACAAAGGGATCCAGGAAACACAGATGTAACTCTGTGAGATGAATTAACAGAACACTAAGCAGTTTCGCAGAAACCTTCTTTCCAGATTTCATCTGAGGATATTTACTATTTCACCATAGACCTCTGTGGGCTTCCAGATATCCCTTTGCCAATTCCACAAGAACTGTCTTAGCGAAAGTCTTCATGAGAGGAAGGCTGTTACTCTGTGAGATGTTTTCACAGAACAAAAAGAAGTTTCTCAGAAAGCTTCTTTCTCTTTCTTGTCGGAGGATATTTCCTTTGGTCCTATAGTCTTCAAAGGGATCCGAAATATCTGATCTCAGATTCCACAGAAAGAAGTCTAGCAAAGAGATCCAAGAAATACAGATGTAACTCTGTGAGATGAATTAACACAACACTAAGAAGTTTCTCAGAAAGCTTCTTTAAAGATTTCTTCTGGGGATATTTCCTTTTTCACCATAGCCCTATATGGGCTTCCAAATATCACTTTGC
>NW_012102872.1:0-21064 GCF_000951045.1 Mandrillus leucophaeus
ATTAGCCTTACACATCCTTTTTCTCATTAATCAAAACTTTACAGAGGATATAAACAGTGATTTTTATCATTCATTCTACCAGTTTGCACAGGGAGAGGAAGGCCAGAAGTCTGGCTAGTTAAAAAAAAAAAAAAAACAACCTTTTACCCTTTTGCCAGTATGTCAGGCTTCTGGGCTCCCTTCCCTTATCTGTGGAGCCCTTTTGTGACTCTGGAGTCTTGTAAAGGGGGAGCAGACAAAGAGGTTATTTGCATACTATAAAAATTGTCCCTCCTAAAGAGATTTGCTCAGTTAGACCTGTAATTTTTCCTGGCTCATTGTTAAGCCAAAAAGTTAAAGATTTGGGAAAATTAACTTTTCCCAGTTTTGGGATGCATCTGAGAGGAGTGTCCTGTGGTATGGAGAGTAGCTGAAGATAGTTGGTTATCCTTCTGGAAAGAGGGGAAAAGGTGTCCTTTAGTGCCTTTTTTTCCCCAAGCAAATACCCAGGGCATGTGAGGGAGAGAAAGAAAAGGCATCTTCTTTCTTCTGTCTTTGTATCCCTGAGTCTCAGCGAACTCAGCAGGGTGCTACCCATGGGTGCCAATGTGACTTTCACCCACGTGAAATCGGGCATCCTAGAGAGTAAGAATTATTTACATTCACCTACACATTGTCTGTTCTCCCTGCGATCGGTAACCTCATCTATGCCATTGATGCTAGCATGACCTCTATCCATGAAATGGTGAGGGGCCTCATTGGCAGGAATTAGTAATGCTCACCTGTGCTGTGTCCCTTGAATTCCATTGCCATATGCCTCTGGATTCCTCAGATCCAGTTTTCCTTTCTAGGGCTTTAACTTGAAGCTCAGAATTGAGTTTGGGACAAATAACTGCCTCAGGAGGGTGCATGGACTCATTAAATTAAGACCCTGGTGGCCCTTGCCAGACTGCAACAGCAGCCAATGGGGCTGCTCCTTTGCTGCCTCCTTATCATAAGCTGAATGCTAAGGTAAAGCTGTGGAACTGAGTCCTCCTCAAACAAGGGAGAGAAAGGGGGACCTGGCCCTTCAAAAGGAAAAAAGACACCTTTCAAAAGGAAAAAAAAAAACTCTCACGTAGAAAAGCTCCCTGTATTTGCAGGGCTGTGTTAACTTCCGACATGGTAGAGAAAAAGAAAAAGACAACAAGTGTGGGGTGGGGTAGGTGCTTGGGGGGAAAAGACTCTTGCTATATGCAAATGAGTTTCTAGTATAGGAAAAAACTCTTAAACACTGTACCCTTTTTGCCTCTAAGAACAGACAGAAACCACGTTGTTCTGAATTACATTTTTGATGACTGGACCCAACACCTATTCTACTCAGTAATATCTCTGTAGTTTGCAACAACACTCTTAACATTGTAAAAGACAACATAGGCGCCATGACAGCCCCAAAAACAAGAAGGAAAATATCATAGAAAAGACTGGATTGGAATGAGACTGACATTTCCAACTCCCAAGAGTGACAGAAGGGTCCTCTCCAGCATCCTGTCCTGTGTAGTTTTGCCATTCACTCTTAACTAGCTACACCAGAGGTTCAGTGCTTCATCTGCCTTCAGAAAAAAAGTCTGAGGACAAGAAGCCTCAGGGAAAGTGAAGCATCTTGGTTTGCATTTACTCATCCTTTGGGAATCCTGGGCAAGCTCCCTAAATGACACAGGATTTTTCTTGGCCCCTTTGCCAGACTCACAGCAGGGGCGCCTCATCTACTTGGCCCACCATGCTCAGCTTCTTGCAGAAGGGAGCACATAAGCGAGCAAGTGCAGGATCCGGCCCACCACTCTGAGCACTGACACAGGAACAAGCTCCATGTGGGTCCCATAGCCAGATCAGGCATGTCACCTTGAGGGCAATACAGTGGCACCCAGACAAGGGTGCTCACGATTTTGAAGCCTCAGAGTGGGTGTTAGTATGCTAATTAGCTCTTTTAGTTCTGCCATCCACAGCCCAATGGACAGCGACATGTTAGCAGCTCAGTTGGCCCCTGGATCCATTGCATGGGGCAGCTGCCCTCTGGCAAGGGCAAAGGGCCAGTGTGACAGCCTTTCTAGGTACCCACACTGGGTGGGTCTTGAGCCCTCGCCCAGCATCCAAAAAGAATGAGGTCATGCTGATGACTGAAAGGTGAGGATGGGTGGAGAAGAATTGTATTGAGTGACGGAATAGCTCTCAGTGGAGAGGGGATGTTGGGGGGTGGTACCCCACCCCTGCAGTCAGGTGGGTTTTTTGCCTCTCAGTGTGGCTGAGTCTGGGGCTTTTTATAGACTCAGAACAGGGAGCATGTGCTGATTGGTTTGTGAGCATGCAAAAATGTTTAAAGCAAAGACACCACTCAAAGGTGGGCACAACAGTGTAGAAAACCAATTAGGAAAGGGTAGGTATATGTAAAATAGGTGAAGGGTGGAGATCAGAGGAAAGCATGTCAAATGGAAAGACAGGTTCTCAATCAGTCCATGGATTTAAATTGTAGCTTGACTTTCAGGCTTTAAGCTGTCTTCAGCTTGGAGGTGGCGTTTCATTGAAGACCTGCTCCTATCTGCCTAGGCATTTGACTGCCTCCTGTCACTATCAATAATAAAGGGGTCATTTCAGCAAGAGAATATAACAATTTTAAATATATGTGCACCCAACACTGGATCACCCAGATATATAAAGCAAATACCATTAGAGCTAGAGAGAAAGACAGCCCTCAATACAATAATAACTAAAGACTACAACACTCCATTTTCAGCATTGGAAAGATCTTCCAGAAAGAAAACCAACAAAGAAACACTGGACTTAATCTGCACTATAGACCAAATGGACCTAATAGATATTTATGGAACATTTTATCCAATGGCTGAAAAAATACACATTCTTTTCCTCAGCACATGGATCATCCTCAAGGACAAATCCTTGACAGTGTTGGGTCACAAAACAAGTCAAAACATTAAACAAGATTGAAAGAATATCAAGCATTTTCACTGACCACAATGCAATAAAACTAGAAATCAACAACAAGAGGAATTTTGGAAACTATACAAATACATGGAAATTAAACAATGTGCTCCTGAATGACCAGTGGGGTCAATGAAGAAATTGAAAAGAAAATTGAAAATTTTCTTGAAACAAATCATAATGGAAGCACAACATACCAAAGCCTGTGAGATACAGCAAAAGCAGTACTAAGACGGAATTTTATAGCTGTAAGTGCCTACTTCAAAAAGAAGACAAACTTCAGATAAACAATAGAATGATACACCTCAAAGAGCTAGAAAAGCAAGAGCAAACCGAACCAAAAAATAGAAGAAAATTAATATTAATAATAAAGATCAGAGCAGAAATAAATGAAATTGAAATGAAGGAAATAATACAAAAGATCAATGGAAAAAAGTTGATTTTTTTGAAAAGTTAAACAAAATTGACAAACATTTAGCCAGACTAATAAAGAAAAAAAGAGAAAATATCCAAACTCAGAAAAGAAAAAGGAGACATTACAACTGATTTCACAGAAATTCAAAGGATCACTAGTGTCTACGATGAACAACTATATGCCAATAAATTGGAAAATCCAGAAGAAATGGACAAATTCCTAAACACAACCTACACAACCTACCTACCATGGTTGAATTTCTTCATGGTTGAAAAAATCCATGAAGAAATCCATGAAGAAATCCATGAAGAAATCCAAAACCTAAACATACCAATAACAAGTAACAAGATAGAAGCCATAACAAAAAGTCTCCCAGTAAAGAAAAGCCTGGGACCTAATGACTTCACTGCTGAATTCTACCAAACAATTAAAGAAGAACTAGTACCAATTCTACTCAAACTATTTCAAAAAATAGATAAGGAAGGAATACTTCCAAACGTATTATACGAGGGCAATATTACCCTAATACCAAAACCAAAGATACATCATAAAAATAAATCTATAGGCCATATCTCTGATGAATATTGATGTAAAAATTCTCAGCAAACTACTAGCAAACTGAATTCAAGAATACATCAAAAAGATCATTCATCATGACCAAGTGGCATTTATCCCACAGATGTAAGAATGGTTAGACATATGCAAATTAATCAATGTGATACATCATATCACCAGAATGAAGGACAAAAACCATATGATCATTTCAATTGATGCTGAAAAAGCATTCATAAAATTCAACATCCCTTCATGATAAATTCACTTGAAAAACTTGGCATAGAAGAAATATACCTCAACATAATACAAGCCATCAATGACAGACCCACCACTAGTATCATACTGAATGAGAAAAAACTGAAAGCCTTTCCTCTAAGAGCTGGAACACAATAAGAACGCCCACTTTCACCACAGTTATTCACATAGTACTGAAAGTCCTAGCTGGAGCCATCTGAAAAAAGAAAGAAATGTAGGACATCCAAATTGAAAAGGAAGAAGTCAAATTATCCTTGTTTGCAGATGATATAATCTTATATTTGGAAAAAACTAAAGACTCCATCAAAAAACTGTTAGAACTGATAAACAAATTCAGTAAAGTTGCAGGATACAAAATCAACATACAAAAATCAGTAGCATTTCTATATCCCAATAGTGAACAATCTGAAAAATAAATTTTAAAGGTAATCCAATTTCTGATAGCCACACATAAAATTAAATACCTAGTAATTAACTTAACCAAAGAAGTGAAAGATATCAACAATGAATAAAAAACACAAATGAAATGAATTAAAGAAGACACAAAAAATGGAAAGATATTCCATGTTCATGCATTGGAAGAATCAATATTGTTAAAAAGTCCAAAGCAATCTACAGATTCAGTGCAAATCTCTTATAAAATACCAATGACGTTCTTCATATAAACACAAATAAACAATTCTAAAATTTACACAGAGCCACAAAAGACCCAGAATAGCCAAAACTATCCTATGCAAAAAGAACAAAACTGGAAAAATTACATTACCTGACTAAAAAATATACTACAGAGCTATAGTAACCACAAGAGCATGGTACTGGCATAAAAACAGACTCATAGATCAATGGAACAGAATAGAGAACACAGAAACAAATTCACACACCTGCAGTGAATTTGGTACAAAGGTACCAAGAATATATGCTGGGAAAAAGATAGTCTCTTCAATAAATGATGCTGAGAAAATTGGATATCCATACGCAGAAGAATGAAACTTAGACCCCTATCTCCCATCATATACAAAAATAAAATCAAAATGAACTAAAGACTTAAATCTAAGACCTTAAATGGTGAAACTAGTGCAAGAAAACACTGAGGAAAATCTCTAAGACATCGGTCTGGGCAAAAGTATCATGAGCACAGGCAACCAAAGCAAAAATGAACAAATGGAATCAACAAATTGAAAAGTTTCTGAACAGCAAAGGATACAATCAACAAAGTGAGGGGACAACTCACAGAATGCGAGAAAATATTTGCAAACTACCCATCTAACAAGAGATTAATAAACAGAATATAGAAGGAGCTCAAATAACTCTATAGTAAAAAGTCCAATAATCCAATCAAAAATGGGCAAAAAATTTGAATAGACATTTCTCAAAAGAATACATACAAATGGCAAATAGGCATATGAAAATGTGCTCAACATCACTGATCATCAGAAAAATGGAAATAAAAAATACAGTGAGATATAATCTGTCCCCAGTTGAAATGGCTTATATCTAAAAGACAGCAATAACAAACGCTGGCAAGGATGTGAAGAAAAGTGAACCCTATACACTGTTGGTGGGAATGTAAATTAGTACAACCACTATGGAGAACAGTTTGGAGGCTCCTCAAAAAACTAAAAATTGAGCTACCATGTGATTCAGCTATCCCACTGCTGGGTAAAAACTCAAAAGAAAGGAAATCAGTCTATCAAACAGATAGCTGCACTCCTATGTTTGTTGCAGCACTGTTTACAATAGCCAAGATTTGGAAGCAACCTAAGTGTCATCAACAGATGAGTGAATAAAGAAAATGTGGTAAATATACACAATGGAGTACTTACTATTCAGCCATGAGAAGAATGAGATTCTGTCATTTGCAGCAACATGGATAGAACGGGAAGTCATTATGTTAAGGGAAATAAGCCATGCATAGAAAGACAAACATCACTTGTACTAACTAACTCTTGAGATCTAAAAATCAAAACAATTGAACTCATGGAGATAAAGAGTAGATGGATGGTTACCAGTGGCTGGAAAAAGTAGTGGGCTGTTGGGTGGGGTGGGGAGAGAGAGGGGTGTTTAATGGGTATAATAAATAGAAAGAATAAATATGAACTCATATTTGATAACACAGCAGAGTATAGTCAATAACAATTTAATTGTACATTTTAAAACAACTAAAAGAGTATAAATGGATTGTTTGTAACACAAAGAATAAATGTGTGAGGGGATGGATACCCTATTTTCCATGATGGGATTATTACACATCGTCTGCCTATATCAAAACATCACATTGACCCCGTAAGTATATACACCTACTATGTAGCCACAAAAATTAAAAATGAAAAAAGTTGTAAAAATGAGGAGAAGTAGTGTGGACACTACCACTTCTTCTCCCTCCAGGAAGCTGGGGACTGGAACCTTAGAGCAATCTGTAGGAGTGTCATAGGTTTCTACAACCTTCTTGCAGGAAAATTTCACTTACATTTCACCTCTAACTTTCTAAAAATCATATAAGTGCCGAATTGTATGATTGATATAACTGAATTCACATCCTAAACTCTGGCCACAGAGAAATCTGGGAAATGTGGTTTCTAGTTTTTCAACCTCTCCATGAGAAGACTGCTGAAATGGAGGCCGAGCGGCCCAATCCAGAGCATTCAGCACAGGTATTATTATCCCCATTTTGCAGAAAATGAGAGTCAAAGAGGGCAGGTAACTTAAACAAGTCCATACCTAGTAAGTGGAAGAATTGGGATTTGAAAATAGACGTCTAACTCATATTTATTTTACTCCATCACTCTAATATTCACATATCTGGGCAATTCATTTTTTCAAAAGTCCTTATATTCTGAACCCGGAGTAACTGCTGAAGTTCAGTAGCAATCCTCTGTGGAGTCTTACATCTTCCTGGTATCACTACACTTGTGCAGGATCCAGGAATGCAGAGGAGGAATGAGGAATGAATACACTAATACCAGTGGTTGTAACAATGCTATGCCTCCTCCATGGATTCAATCATTTATGCTAAACTCCACAGGTGTATCTCTGACTTCTCCCTCTGATATCTACTCTTTCCCATCCTGCTGGGTCTCAACCCCTGAAAGCGTTTTCAGCCATTCCATTCCCTATATATTCCTTCCAACCACCGTGAAACTTACATACTGATTTCAGCTTAAGCCTCTGGATGTGTGTTATTCACATACTCCTCCTGTGAATGACTGACCTTCCATTGTCATGATAACTTTCTTGGCCCTTGTTCTTCTCTGCCTGAGGGTCACCTATGACCATAGATTACATCAGTAGTATCTGAACAAATTAGTCCAGAGATAGGCTAGGCCAAATCTACCTACCCTGCTAGCCACAGAAGGAGTTTGAATTTTATTCTAAATGTGTTAAGAATTCATTAGATGGGAGTGTCATGATATGACTACATGTTGAAAAGACCATTCAGGCTGCTGTATACAGAAGAAACCATATGTGGGGTGTGTGTGTGTGTGTGTGTCTGTGTGAGTGTGTGTGTAAAAATAGAAATACAGAGACCTGTTAAGATGCCATCCTGATAAGAAATGACGATGGTGTATGCAGTGGGTTTAAAAGTGGTCGTCCCAATGATATGTCTACACCCTAACTCCTGCAACCTATGACCATGACTTTACTTGGAAAATAAGTCTTTGCAGATGTAATCAAGTTAAGGATCTCAAGGTGAGATCATTCTGGATTATCCTGGTAGGTCCTAAATCTAAAGACAAGTGTCCTTTTAAGAGATGGAAGAGAAGAAGACACAGAGGCAGTGGAGAAAGCCATGTAAAGATTGGAGCAGAGAATGATGTAACGGAGCTACAACCAAGGGATGCTTAGGCCCACCAGAAGCTGGAAGAAGCAGGAGGCAATCCTCCCTAGATCTTTCAGAGAGAGAGTGTAGCCCTACCAACATTTTTATTTCAGACATCTATCCTCCAGAACTGTTTGAGAACAAATTCCTGTTTTTTTAACCCACCTGGTTTGTAGTAATTTGTTATGGCAACCCTAGGAAACTAATAAAGTATATTATTTATCTATTGTTAAATAACAAATTATCCCCAAAATTTAAAGCTTAAAATAATAAACATTTATTATCTCACGTATTTATATTCCAGAAGTCACTTAGCTGAGTAATTCTGGTTCAGGGTTTCTCATGAAGCTACAGTCAAGGGGTCAGCCAGGGCTGACATTATCTGAAGGCTTGGCTTGGGCTGATGGATCCACTTCCAGGATGGGTCACTCACACAGCTGTTAACAGAAAGCCTCAGTTCTTCACAACTGGATTTCTCCAAAGGGCTGCTTGCACGTCGTTCTGACATGGCAGCTGGTTTTCCCCAGAACAAGCGATTTCACAGCCTCACTTCCACCACATTGCATCCATTAGAAATGAATCACTAAGTATAACTCACATTCAAGAGCATGAGAATTAAAACCCAAATTTTGAAGGAAGAGAAGCAAATAATTTTCAAGTTTGAAAACAACCACAAGTGGCACAGAATAAGATGGTTAACAGTGGAGATTAGGGTGAATAAAAAGATTTGGAATATATTTTGAAGACATAGTTGAATAATTGTATGTGAGGTATGAAAGAAAGAGAAGAGTTAAAATGCCTCCAAAATATTGACCTGAACAACCAGATAAATGGCAATATCATTTAATGGGAGATGAAGGGGTTTGGAAAGTGGTGGTTGACCAGGTTCTGACCTGGACCTGCTAAATTTATAATGTTTATTAAATATTCAAGCTTACCTATTGAGTAGACAGATTTACAAGTCTGGAAGTAGGGGAAGATGTCAAGACTTGAGATATAAATTTAGGAGATACCAGCATACAGATGATATTTAAAATCAAGCCATTATTTGAGATCACTTGGAAAATGAAAAGAGATCTTAAGATTGAATTCTGGGGAACTCCAGGATTTAATAACAGGAGCAAAAAAAGAAACTAACAAGGAGTGGCCAGAGAGGTAAGAGAAAAAAAACAGAGCGTGGTATTCCAAAATCAAAGCGAAGACATAGTTTTGAGAAGAAAGAAGTGTTGTTGAGGGTTGAGTCAGATAGTGAAAGAGAATTGACTCTTGATGATAGCAAGATGGAATGGAGGTGGTGGAGAACAGAACAGGAAGTGAAGATATGCAGAAATAAAGCATAGACAAGCCTTTCTAGGAGAGTTGCTTTTAAGGAAGACACAGACATGGATCATAAACTAGAATTGGTGTAGGGCCAAGGAGGGTTTCTAACAGGAATGATCCTTGTATGGAAGCAGGGGTTGCTCACCCTGGGGCAGAAAGGAGGCTCCTGCAGATTGGTTGGTGGATCTGGTGGTGATAAGATGAGGCAGTTCTCTTTGTATTGCTTCTATTTTCTCACTGAAATAAGAGGTGATATCATCAGTGGAGACTGGGCAGAGAGTTAGGGGTAGAGGTTTGCCAAGGGGGAGATGAGGACAAGTTGACTCTGAGTAGGAGAGCAATTGATGAGGGAAATGCAATAGAGTGAATGGGGGCCTATTTGAAATGTGTGGACATCAATTTAGAGCAAGACCAGTCTGCAAGGTAGTGTAAACACTCAGAGAAAGCCAAATGTCAGATTTACCAAGGGCTGAGGGTTTGCCAGATATGTAAATGGGGTGAGGGGGACATAGCAAGAGAATTACCAGTGTGAGCAAGGAACTATTATATTTACAGTGTTATTGACAGTTCATGGAACCATGTGGGATGAGGAGGGAAGTGAGTCCATGAGGGGAGAGGGAGGATGAAAAGTGGAAAAGTGGTAGAGTCAGTGGATCTTGATATGGTCAGAGAATTGTGCTAGTGGGGTTTTTGAGATAGGTCAGAGGCAAGTTTCTGGAAGAAAATTAATTTTTGTGATGACGGATTTTGTTTGATTTAGGGTATTCTAGGACAAGGGTCAGCAAACCACAGCGTACAAGCCAAATCTTGACCTCCACCTGTTTTTGTAAATAAAATTTTATTGGAATATAGAGACATGCCCATTAATTAATGTATTGTCTATGCATACTTTAGTGATACAGAGACAGAGATGAGTATCTCCCACTTTTGGGCAGTAAAGTCCAAAAAATTTGCTATCTGACCCTTTGCAGAAAATGTTTGATGATGCAGTGGCCCTTCCCACCCATGTTCCTATAAATTAAATCAGCCCTGAGCCTTCCTTACCACCCCCATCATACCAGGGGTTTTCATGTGCCTACTTTGCAGGTGCCTCAAGCATGTGTTTTATCTGCCTGTTGGAGTAATCCATCCAGGTGTTCTGCTAACATCAGCGGGCAAGCCGTCTGCTCTCTCTGATGTAGAACACAGCACTGCCTGTAATCCCAGCTACTTTGGGAGGATCGCTTCAGGTCAGGAGTTCAAGACCAGCATAGGAAACATAGCAAGACTCTGTAACTAAAAAAAATAATAATAAAAAAATAGAATGCAAGCATAGCTTTGTCAGTGCCAGGATAAGGATGAGGTAGGAGAAACGCTTGCCTTGGGCCTAAAATTTGAGGGGTTGCCCCCAAAATTTAGTAATTAAGACAAAAATTATTTTAATGCAATTTTTTTTTAGAAAAACAAAATCAAAGGAAAAAATCCAAGATAAACAAAATATCAGAATTTAAAAATAAAGACAGGATCCAACAGGGCCATGCCAAGCCTTACTTTTTTAATGATTGGTATTTTTCCAGAAGTAAATTTTAGGGATACTATTGATGTTTTTGCTTCCATCAGAGGCAGGAAAGTCAAATTATAATAGATTCTTTTTGGAATACAAATAAAATATTTAAATTTGCAACAATGTTGTAAGTTTTAATATATTTGTCTATCAACTTTTCAATATTTTTCAACTTCTTTAGTATTCTAAAATAAAATATCATCAAAGACAGATGAGAACATATTGATGGGATGCACATTTTTTCTTTAGCTCCAGGCACCCATATGTCTCTGCATGGTGCTGGCTTTGGTATAAGGGAATTAATGCAACTCAACTTCAGCAGGGGTGGCAGAGATGGAGGGGACAGGTCCAAAGGCCCCAGAAGCCATGGTTGTGGCTTTTCAAAGCCCTTAGGCCAACGGGGCTCCAGCCACAGAAAGCAGTGAGTGAAATCAGATGAGGAAAAGAAGAAACAGGAGGATATTAGAGTCACAGAAAGGACAGGCAAGAAACCTGCAGGGCTGGGTGGGTGCTTTTCAGGAGGCTGATGATCCAGTGTTGGGAAGTGAGAACAAGAGCCAGCAAAACAGGTTTAAAGTCACTAAGCAATTTGCTGTGGTATGACAGCAATTAGAACAGCCCACACACACCCAGCCTGGGTCTGATTTCCTGTCAAGAGTAGGTGGTGTGCTTCCTTCAAACCAGTCATTTTATTCTCTAATGCCCTGCTCTTCGGGTAGAATAGGATCAGGATGGCTTAAGTTTCAGGAGCTTTTCTCCCTACCCTTTCTCCATCACTTTCCCTTCCTACAAATTCCCACCACTCCAGGATTTCTTCTCTCCATTCATTGTAACCTGCCTCTGGTCTCCATATCTACATCCTTTCTTCTGTCTGTGGGAAAAATGGCAATAGAGTGGGGACCAATGTATGACTTTAACTACTGTACCAATAAATTGGATCCTTACATTTAATTCTTTAACAGATTTTCCATTCTCTAGGCTTAGAAAAGCATTTGGAAATGGGAGGTGGAGATTATTGTAGAAATTTAAGAATAAGACTCTTATTTACAAAAACTGCTTTATAGGAAGGAAGATGATACGTGTTTACCAGCTTTGGGCATTGACTACAGATACGGTTTTGCTGTGACCCCACCCAAATCTCATCTTGAATTGTAGCACCCTCAATTTCCACATGTCATGGGAGGGACCTGGTGGGAGGTAATTGAATCATGGGGGTGAGTATTTCCCACGTTGTTCTCATGATAGTGAATAAGTCTCACAAAATCTGATGGTTTTATAAAGGGGAGTTTCCCTGCACAAGCTCTCTTCTCTTGTCTGCTGCCATGTGAGATGTGATTTTCACCCTCTTCCATGATTGTGAGGCCTCCCCAGCCACATGAATTGTGAGTCCGTTGAACTTCTTTCTTTTGTAAATTGCCCAGTCTGGGGTATGTCTTTATCAATAGCATGAAAACAGACTAATACAACTACTAAACCCTCAGTACATCAACATTTCATTCCTATATAAACATAACCCAAGAATTATCTGAGAATTTCCTTGAAGTCATCGAGGGAGGAAGCCCTAGAAGGAGAGATGAAACTTCTTGATACTCAACAGAAAGGTGAGATTAGACTTTGCCACCATAAATAGTAGATACTTTCCAAACAGGCTATTTGAAATGGGAACTGAAAACATACATTCAAAAGAGGTTACATGTTTGCCCAATAAATATTAAATATCTATAAAACTTCACAGTATTTGTCTAAGAGAGTAACATATTGAAGTTCTATAAAAGAGTCAGTTTTTGTTTTGTTTTGTTTTTTTCTTTTTGATCCAGGGCATCCAATGATGAAGATCTCTATAAGAGTAAAAGTGTGTGTCCAGAGGAAGAAAACATTCAGGAGCTCGGTTGGTTGAGATTTTTATCTTTTGTAATCAACTAGGACTGGCATGGGAAAATTGTTGGGTTATTTTGGGGGATTTTTTTGGCCTTTGTTGTTGTTGTTTTGATGGCAAATTGAAATGTGAGGTCATGTTCCACATGTACCACATATAAGTGTGTAACTCTAACTCATTTACCAAGAAACCTGTAAGTCCAGATGTGAATTAAGCTGAGAGCAAGAGAAGACACTGCAATTAGTCCAATCAGTGAAAGCTGTCCAGCCACTTGGGCCGTATAATCTGGAAGATTTAGTGATGCACACTGTGTTTGTGGCAGATAAGGACACTGTATGGAATCTCTGGCTAACCCTAGTAGTAGTACAAACCTCTAAGGTTTTAAAGCAAAGTCATGTGATCCTCTTCAAATAATCCTTTGAGAAACAGCTTTCAGCTTACTGCTGAGCTCTAGTCGAGACTAAATGCCTGACCACAGAACCCAATGCCATTCAATCACTGCTGCTCATTATTAGCTGGATATTATCTGAAGCCCAGGTTATAGTGGTGGACATCCAGAGCAGCATACCATAAAAGAGTAGAAAGTTGGATGAACAGCTGGCTCAGTCTCCAGCAGTACCTGCTCCCACTAGAGGACTGCTGCGATTGTCATCACATCTGATCACATTTTTAAAAATGTGTAGTCATTCCGCAAGCCCCATCTGCCTTCTGGCCAGGTCAATAGGAACAATAAGAGGGGATATGGAAGGAATCACCATCCCTGCATCTTTCAAGTCTTTGGCTGGGGCACTGACTCTTGTAGTTCATCAGGTGTATGACATTCACTTTGGTTTACCATCTCAGGGACTTTTGCTTGAATCTTTCTACCTCAGTTGTCCTTAGTCCATAAATCAGGGACTCAACATAATAATTCTGCCAGTTACCCATAGGCCAATTCCAATCATGCATTCAAAAACTTTGGAAGTAACCCTGAGGAAGACTCAAAGACTTTCTAGACCCACTGTGAGATGGATTTAGACCAAAACTCCATCTGTCTCCCACCTCCATAAGCCCCAGCTCTGGCAGATCATGGATGTATTTCAGGTCACCAGAGATTAACGTTAATTCAAATGTATTATCTGCAATTCCTAAAGATGTTGTATTTCCCCTTCTTCAAGTCATTGTCATCCCGATATGTGGATGCAGGTCCTTTGGGGGAATCTTGCAGGAATATTTACACTAGAGAATTGTGGTGGCATCGTTTAGCACCTCCTCAAAGAGGTTCCATCTCTCATTCACTCAAAAGACTTAAAGTTTTTGAATTGGCTTGCCAGAGATTAGGGTGATAGGACACAACTCTACTGTGGTGACAAGCTGACAATATCAATGCCTGTTGTCCAGATTGCAAATATTTCTGATTATTAGTACTACTCCAACTGGTTGCCCATCTATGGGTCCTAAAGACACTGACCAAATAGCCACATTGGGTCACAGTATTCTGATTCCTGCTCCACCATTCTAACCATTTCAGTAACTGAGCCAATGTTGTCCCCAGTACTTAAGTGCTGCCACAAGGTCTCAGCCACTCTGGGGTGTCCTGTAATAGTGGCATATATCACTTTCACTTGCAGCTGGCAGGAGATGGACACTACAGAGCTTTATGGAATGATTATGCTTCTCTTGTCAATGCATTTCTTTTTCTTTCCCTTTTTTTTTTTTTTGAGACAGAGTTTCGCTCTGTTACCCAGGCTGGAGTGCAGTGGCGCGACCTTGGCTCACTGCAACTTCTGCTTCTGCCTCCTGGGTTCAAATGATTCTACTGCCTCAGGCTCCTGAGTAGTTGGGATTACAGGTACACACCACCACACTCAGCTAATTTTTGTGTTTTTAGTAGAGATGGAGTTTCTCCATGTTGGCCAGGCTGGTCTCAAACTCTTGGTCTCAGGTGATTCACCTGCCTCGGCCTTCCAAAGTGCTGGGATTACAGGCGTGAGCCAGTGCACCCAGCTACATTTCTTAATACTCTAGGCCTTCCTGCAGACACGATGAAGGAAATTTCACTTGAGAAATTTATTTCACCATTCTTCTCCCAAAGCCTTTGGATTCTTTCCTTTCCATTATACCAGAAAAGTTATGGCACCTTAACTTCATGGAATTAGGCTACCGTCAGCTCCAGATTTCAGTCAACTAAACAAACAAACTGACAGTAACCACTTCAGCTGCTCAAAATAATGCATAGATTTCAAAAGTTCTGGCAATTGAATCAATTTCAATAAATGTGGTTTGATCCAGCATTATGTGCTATTATCCTTGGTAGCTAGTACTGTATCAGTCAGGATTTAGGCAGGAGAAGAAAACCATCTTAGGTATTCTAAGCACAAAGTAATTTAATACCATGGATATTGTTTTAAAGTATAAAATAAAGACTAGAGAAACAAAATGGAAAGAAGGAAAGAGAAGTACCACCACCCAGAGAGCAGGTGCTGCAAGAAGCTACTACCACCTGTGGTTTCCTAAGGCAGCCATAACAAAGCACCACAGGCTGGGTGGCTTAAACAACAGAAATTTATTTTCTCTCAGTCTTGATAGCCAGAAGTCTGAGATCAAGGGTTGGTTTCTCCTGAGGTCTCTCTCCTTGACTCGTAGATGGTCTTTGTATCAGTCTGAGTTCTCCAGGGAAACAGAACCAATAGGATGGATGAAAAGTTTAATAGAGAGAGAGAAAAAGAGATTACAAAGAATAGGCTCACATGGCTGTGGAGGGTGAGAAGCCCTAAGATCTTCAGTCAGCAAGCTAGAGATCCAGAAAAGCAGATGATCTTGTTCCAGTCCAAGTCCAAAGGTCCGAGAACTTATGCAACTGTGTAAGTTCCAGCCCAAGTCTATGCCTGAAGGCAGGAGAAGACTGATGTCCAAGCTCAAAGGCAGTCAAGCCAAGAGTGGATTCTCCTTTACTCCGCCTTTTGCTCTACTCAGGCCTTCAGTAGATTGCGTAAGGCCCATCTACACCGGGCAGGGAAATCTGCTTTACTCAGTCTGCTGATTCAAATGTTAATTTCTTCCAGAAACACCTTTGTAGATGCACCTAGAATAATGTTAAACCAAATACCTGGGCACCCCATGATCCAGTCAAATTGACACATGAAATTTACCATCAAAGCCATCTTTTCCCTGTGTCTTCTCTTGGTCTTCCTTCTGTACACATCTGCAACCAAATTTTCTCTTCTTATAAGACATCGGTCATACTGAGGTAGGGCCCACTCTAGTGACCTCGTTTTAACTTAATCACTTCCTTAAAGACTCTGTCTCCAAATACAGTCACATTCTGACATAGCAGGGGTTACACCGCAATATGTGAACTTTGGCGGACACAATTCAGTCTATAACCCTTGAAGGAGTCCACAGAAATCTGCTTCACAACTCACTCTTTCTTACGGGAGACTGTACTGGTCTGAGTTCCATCTCCACAGGAGTCTGGAAAGCCATTCAAAGCTCCCTGGAATCCACACTTATCAGAGTCCAGGCTTCTCTCTCTCTCCATGCTGCTGTGCTCTTTCTACAGGAATCTATTACTTCCACTAATGCCACCAAGGTGCATAGGAGTCAACAGTCAGTGCTGTCATAGGTGAGATCACAGCCCATGGCATTCTGGAGCCACCTCCAAGAGTGACTCTGCTGGAGATGCCATCACTGCCAAAAATGGGGTAGCTTCTTTCTCCTTGCTTGTAATCTTGCATGACTCCCTCCCTTGGCAGAATGTAGCTGTAAGTCTGCTGGCAACAGAATCTGACTTGCAGCCCCTGCAACACAGGAGAGAACACAGAAGGGCAGCATGCATCTGAGCACAAACAGGGAGTGTCTGGCACAGAAGCTTTCCCAAAAACATAACATTAGAGCAGAAACCTGAAGAACATAGGAGCAAGCTGAGCAAGACACAAAGCTAGAGCATTTCCAGCAGAGGGGCTAGCAGTTGCAAACCACTGAGGTGGAATCAGTCTTATGAGTTTGAAAAATCCAGAAGACTCGAACGAGTGTACCTGGAATGGAATGGACAAGGAATAGTAGTAAGAGATGAAATCAGAGAGATAGTTGGGGGACCAGACCACGAAAGATCTTGTAACTTGAGTGACAATATAATTTATCATACAAACCAAAACATTTTGAGAATGAGAATGAAGGAGGTGGTGCTACTAATAATTATACTGGGACAACAGGTATAATGCAAATTATCCCAGACCAATCAAGACATAACCACTCTACTTATAAGCCATTGTAAGGATTGCTTTTCTTTTAAGCTGAGTGACAAGGGAAGACATTGGAGGTTTTAACAACAGTAATATGATCTGACTTACATTTTTAAAGAACCACTATGGGTTTTATGCTAAGAATGGGCCATAAAGCGGCCAAGGGCCAGAGCAGTTAGAAGCTTACTGCAATCATCAAGGTGAGTGATCATGGTGGCTGGAAGCAGGGTGATAGCTGGGGAAGCAGTTAGCAGAGGGATTTGTTGATGAATTAGATACAGGGTACAGGAGGAGCAATTCCTAACACAAAAGCTAGAGTGGCCTGGGTCCATGAACCTCTTCTTTTCTCTCTCTACACTCATACTCATAGAGATATCACCCAATTTCATGATTTTAATGCCATACATTTCTGTATATTTACCTCTGCTCATGAGATCCAATTCATATATAGTATCTCTAGACTTATAGATCCAACTGTCTTCCCAAATGTTTTACTCAAATAACCATATCCAAGTTATTCTACTTCAAACTGAACTTGTTTCTCTTCTACTTTTTCAAAACTTTCCCTCCTCTGATATTCCTCCATAACAGTAAATTGACAGTCTTTCAAGCAATTGCTCAGGTCAAAAAAAGTCTTGACATAATCTTTGACTTCTCTCTTTTTCTTACATATAACACCCAATCCATCAGCAATAATATTAGCTCTACCTGAAAACATAATCTAAATCCAACCACTTTTTATGCTCTCCATTGCTACCACCCTGGTTCTTGCCACGACCCTGCCTCAACTACCACAGCCCTAGCTGTCTGGCTGATTTCCTTAGTTCTACATTTGAGCCCTGATTTTCTATTGTCCACACAACAAGCAGAGTCGTTCTTTTAAAACAAAAGTCAGGTCATGTCTGGTGTCTTTCCACTCCCCCTCCTTACTGTATGGAACATATTGCCTCTCCATCACTCACCACTGGCATCTGGCTAAAGCAAAGAACAACAAAAAAAGGCTGCTAAACTCTTCAAAATTATCAAAGCATAAGCCTTGGCCTTCAGGAGGTCTGCAGATCTCCTCGGGCCCCAGGTTTGATTATCAGCCTTTTAAACAGATATTTCTTAGCCTTTCATCTTCTTAGGCCCTTTGAACCTCACACCTCCCTTGCACCAGTTTCTCAATAGCCCTGAATTAGTCATAATTCTCAAACTTTATGGCATGAAATGCAATAAGATATACAAATATGTGATTATAGTCAGTTCTCCATAAATACTTTCTTGTTTCCTTCCCTACTCCCTTTCCCACTCCCTTCCCCTAATATTTATTTACTTTTTCTTTCTTCTTATTTTATCCCCCTTTCTTCTTGGATCAGAGTCAACTTTGTGTACATTTACACAAAGGAGATCTTGTCCAAATAAAGTGAAAATTGAAGTGGATGCCCAAGTTGTTTAGAGACTCTCAAACCTTGCTTTTAATGATGTGAATGGAGACTCTCAGGTTAAAGCAGCAAATTGTGCTGTTTGAGGCCAGCTTGGTTCTTTGGCTTCTCTTGAGTTGAGGAGACCTGGTTGGTACTCCCCTACCTGTCCAGTCTAAGTTAATATAAGATGACCAATTTCTTCTGTTGCCAAAAGAAATGAGATCTCTAAAATATGGTGGCTCGGAGAGGTGAATTCAGTGTGGAGCTGATTTCATTTGATAAGATACTTAAACTTCACTGCCTGCGGAGAAACTCTATTTTGTTGAAATAGGAATGTATTTGGCTCACACCATATATTTATTTCTGCAATACAGTTTAGTATAGTGGAGAAGAGAAAAAAATACTATGTGTGAACCTTTTAAAAGAAATCTATTCTTAAAATGTGTTCCTCATTTTATGATAGGAAACCGGGGAGCAGTAGGTAAACTTTGGCAAGGGAATGAAGACCTGAAGAAATTAGGTTCCTGGAGACCTTTGTATCTAGCAAATATGATTGTAATTACAACCAGAAAGTTGCAGGCAGACATGGTGGCTGGGATGATTTGTGTCCTAGTTTTATCAAAGTGGAATCCTGATTACAACTGCAAACTGTTATTAGTGAACTGAGAGATTAAACAGATCACTACCATTTAATAGCAATTTTCTTCTTTTATAATCTATTCCTACATGTTATTCATTCCCTGATTTAAAAATATAATAATTTTTTGTTTGGGGTTTTCAAAAACACAGTTTTCTGTTTTTTTCAGGCTCAGATTGTGTAGCCTTGGGGTCCCTGTTATAGGAAAGGCTGAGACTGCCAAATGGTAATCAATGTTTCCAAAGCCTGGCACCATCTCTTCCCTGCAGGCGCAGCTCAGGAAGGTGATGAATCTCCAAGAAAGATGAATCTCCAAGAAAGTTTTCTCGGGGCTTGACTGTACTCCCACTGGAATAAGTCTGTGGTGTAGAACAGTGACACACAGTTCCTATCAAAACGAATGACCTGCAGAGCTTTATTCAGCAACAACTCATCTGACTCAAACAAATGAGCTGGACCAAGAGAGCAAAAATCACTATGCATATGTGGGTGACTCAATAATTGAGCACCCATGGGGTTTTTCCATGGTCCTTGAACTAAATATTTGCTAAGTAAGCTCTCTTTCTAAATACTGTGTAAGTACAAACTAATCAGGCAGCTTATATTCCATGCTGGTAATTAACAACAGCAGGGGACAAAGAGAGCTAACAGAGATACTAAAAGGAATTAGTCTTCAATCATGGGGAACTTGACTTCATTTTCCTGTACTCAGAGGTTGATTTGGAGAAATGTAAAGTCCACACTTTCTATACTATCACAGTGTGTATGTATATTTTTGGTATATGCAATTAATAATTCTGCAACATTTAAAAAATCAGCATGTTAACTCTAAGGCACACCTTACTACACAGTCTGTGAGAATAACAAAAAAGCTAAGCACGCCCCTGAGACCCCGAAGTTGGGGAGCAGCTGTGGTCCCACACCAGTCACTGACATGGTCAAAACAGGAGCACAAAATATGAAAAAGGGAGTATGAGCTCGCCTTGGGGCCACCAAGTTTTGGAGAGAAAATGAGTAGCTCAAGGACATTTTCCTGTGGGTCACACCAATAGTTGGGAGGCAAATAGGAAGAGGAGTGAAGACTGATAATTAATAGTCCAAGAAGTAGAAGGCAAACCAAGAGAGAGAAAAATCGGACACCAAAGTAGAAGAAGGGATTAAGGAGGGAGTGATCAGGTGTGGGAACGTGGTTTTCCAGACAAAGTGGTTCTCTAGCCCCAGTTGAACTTTGAGATGGTTGTAGTTCCAACTGGCAGCTTTATTGCAAGCTTGTGAGAAACCCTGAGCCAGCACCACCCAGCTGAGTCTCTCCCAAATTCCTGATCCTCAGAAAATGTTTGTTATTGCAAATTGCTAAGTATTAGGGGTAATTAGTTACATAGCAATAGACACCTAATACAGCAACAGCCATTTCAGTAGAGCAATGGGGTGGAATCCAAGACACATTGGGCTAAATAGTGATTTAGAAAAGAGGAAATGGGAAAAGGAAATGTAGAATTCTTTCATAAATCTTGATTGTGAGGAATTTATGAGTAATGACAAAAATAGCAAGGATTTGGCAGCAGGGAAGAGTTTGATTGTTTTTGTTCTTTAATGGGAACCATATTTTTACTTTGAGAGGAAAAAGTCAATAGATAACAGGGTTTGAAGATAAAGATCCTGTGGGGATCTTGATGCTGATGCCATCACAGTAATGAGGAAGGGGATGGGATTGTGCAGGTTACTGAAACAGTAGGAGGGGAAGAAGTGAAACACTAATGGCTCCAGCATTTATGACTCTATCTCTTGCTGGCTCTAGGTCATTCTGTAAACACACTATCTCTAAGTTTCCTAGTCTTTTCAAGTTCCAAGAACTCTTAGGTGCTTCTAACTGTCCAGCCAGGGGCCTTGGATATCAAACTGTAAGACAGGAATGAACTCACAATATGGACACTTCGGTTATGTTTTGGGCACTTAATTTCTTTTTTTGTTGTTGTTCACATTAAGACGAGAGAGATTTATTTTTTTTTATTTTTTTTATTTTTTTTCTTTTTTTTTTTTTTTTGAGACGGAGTCTCGCTCT
>NW_012102872.1:21947-38199 GCF_000951045.1 Mandrillus leucophaeus
TGCCACATTTTCTTAATCCAGTCTGTCACTGATGGACATTTGGGTTGATTCCAAGTCTTTGCTATTGTGAATAGTGCCACAATAAACATACGTGTGCATGTATCTTTATAGCAGCATGATTTATAATCCTTTGGGTATATGCCCAGTAATGGGATGGCTGGGTCAAATGGTATTTCTAGTGCTAGATCCTTGAGGAATCGCCACACTGTCTTCCACAATGGTTGAACTAGTTTACAATCCCACGAACAGTGCAAAAGTGTTCCTATTTCTCCACATCCTCTCCAGCACCTGTTGTTTCCTGGCTTTTTAATAATTATACTAACTGGTGTGAGATGGTATCTCATTGTGGTTTTGATTTGCATTTCTCTGATGACGAGTGATGATGAGCATTTTTTCATGTGTCTGCTGGCTGTATGAATGTCTTCTTTTGAGAAATGTCTGTTCATATCCTTTGCCCACTGTTTGATGGGGTTGTTTTTTTCTTGTAAATTTGATTGAGTTCTTTATAGGTTCTGGATATTAGCCCTTTGTCAGATGAGCAGATTGAAAAAATTAGGCATTTAATTTCATGTGATCAAAGCTAGAATTTCATACGGTGTAAGAGCGTAAGAGACATGCTGTTCTGGGGTGGTTTGCTACTGAACGTGGAAGGACCCTATGAGAACTACAATTAAGTCCTTCAGTAAAAGTTATGGGCCCATGATTTCAATGCCGTCAATTTGGATTTTGGGATAATTCCCTCCCAGCCTGAACTTTGAATCTTTTCATGCTTTTGCTTAATGTTTTCCTCTACCTGGTATGCTAGGCTCTGCATGGTCAAATTGTAACCAGTTCAGAGGTCACACACTTCATTCTTTGTTTCCTAATGCTGCCTGCTTGTTTTGACATCTCTTGTCTCTAATTCCTGTAGTGTCTTCTTTGTGCCTCTTATTTTTTGCATTGTGTCTTTTTTTTAGTCACTTATCTTCTTATAATAATGCCCCAGTTGCTCTATCAACACCTCTGACTCAGAGGCCAAGCTACATTGACCTTGGTATTCTTAATACTTGGCACAGCACCTAGCATATAGTAATCTGTCTGACACATGGTATGTAAAATGCTTTTGATGTAGTACTTGATGCATAGTAGGTTCTCCTTTAACTTCTGCCTTCCCTTTTGGTTGGTTGGAAGGATGAATGGCTGTTTGTATAGATGGACGTGTGAGCTGATCAATGGAGAAAGACACTCTGGCAGTTTTGCCTGTCCTTGAAGTACTCAAGTAAGTAAAATGCCGTATACCTTAGGAATATGTTACTTCGTTTTTTTCATATCTGTAGGGAACACTTGGGACTAAACGATTATTTTCCATATTATTAAAAATTATTTTCTGACAACTGTCATGATTGAGAACTGGTTTAAGGCACTCTAATTATGAAGATCCAATATGTCTGCAGTTTCAGTTCCTGGTTTCAGAGACCCCTGTGGCTGGGCAAGTGTTCCTACTATAACTCAAAAAAGTTTTGGTTAAATTTCATTCTGTGAAACATGTATATTCATTATGTTAGTAGCCTTTCACTTTTCTCAGAAACAATTACTTGTGTTTACAATTTTGTTCTTATTCAGACAGATCTCTTTTTTTAGCTTTGAAGTAGAGGAGAAAAGCAGAGAGGACCTAGAAGTTCTGAGGTATAAAGGAAGGGAAGGAAAATCTGCGCTAATGCACGTAAGCCTACAGTTATGAAGTGCCGACTCTGCCACACACTTGACGTCTACAATGTCACTTCGACCCTCAAACCAACACTGTAAGGCAAATATTGTGATCCTTATTTTACAAAAGTAAAATCTAATGATGTTGAGTTATTTGCTCCAAGTTACATAGCTAAAAAGCAGCTCTGTTAGGATTTGAATCTTTGACATATTACTTCAAAGCTTCAGCCTTTCCCACTGTACCAGACTGTATTTGCAGCTCATGGGTGTGAGTAGAACACCTTCCCTGTACTTTATTAGAGTGCAATATATTTATGGAGCCTTTGAAACTCAGTCTTTTTAAAAACTGCCTCACAAATGTAATTTTCTCATTTACTTTTTGTGATGAACTATTTTTAACTTAGAGAATATTTTTAACTATAGAGAATAATAACGCAAGCTGTATATAACAAAGTCTGACAATTTACCATTTTTGCTCCCAATCTTTTGTTTTGAAAAAATAAAACATTAATAACATAATTGAAATATCTAATATACCCCTTCCTAATCTCATTTTCTTCCTTCCATTCCCAGAGACAATTATTATTCTGAAATTGGTTTGCATCATTTCTGTTTGTATCATACTCTTACTAAACATGTATATACATAAGCATTTGTTATTTTTCTGAGGAGCTTTTAGAACAATAAATGAGTGGTATCACACTTTATGCAATATTCTATAACCTGTGTATTTTGCTTAACATATTCCACATAATATTCCATAACTTATATATGTGAGATGTTTTCATGCTTGTATATGTAGCTCTAACTTGTTTATTTTAACCACTGTATAGAACTTCATGGAAACAACTTATTCATTATCATGTTAATGAACAAAGAGATTGTGTCTAATCTTGTGATTGCAAACAATACTACCACAAGGATTCTTGTGCATTTCCTCCAGAGTAAGTGTGTTTCTCAAGACAAGCATTGTTCAATAGAAATATCATGCATGCCACATACGTAATTTAAAATTCTAGTAACCACATTAGAATAGAAAAAGAAACAGGTAAAATTTGAGTTCTAAAATTAGAATTTTTAATTCTAATACTACATTTTACTTAACACAACATATCTAAAAATACTACCATTTCAATAAGTAACCAACATAAAATTATGTATCAGATATTATACTAAGAAAATGTCTTTCTCTTGTACTAAGAAAATTATAACCAATTGAAACTTGTAAAAGAAAATATTTTTCTTTTAAATCTAGTGTTCTTTTTATACCTAGAGTACATTTTAATTTTTCAATTGCTCTATAACTACAAGTAACTAGAAGCCACTATAACAAGTAGTGTAACTACAGCCTACATACCTAAAAGAATTGTTGAGTTGTAATGCAAGCAAAGTGACAACTTTACCAAGTATTATAAAATTACTTTCAAAGTGGTTGTCCCAATTTCACTCCCAGCAGGAATGTGTGAAAGTTTCCACTTCTCTGCATCCTTACCAAACAACTAAGTTATTGAAAGATATTTCAATTCTTGGAAATTTGAAGTGTATGAAATATCTTATTTTTTTAAGTTGTTTTTCCCTGATTAATAGCTAGATTGAGCCTTTCATCACATATTAATTGTACATTCAGTATTCCCCTTCCATGAATTGCCTATTCAAGTTCTTTGCCATTTTGGAATTATCAGTTTGTAGGAGTTTTGGACACATGTATTGCAAAGAGGTCCTTTCAGACTATGGCTTACATTTACCTTCTCTACGGTATTCTTTTTTCTACAGAAGCTTTGTTTTTAGAGATAGTGTTATCAACGATATCCTTTCTTGTCAATTTTTAGTGATTCTTGAAAGAAATTCTTGCATATCTCTTTTTAAAAAACCTTTTATTTTAGGTACATGTGGATGTTTGTTATATAGGTAATTTCATGTCATGGGGGTCTGTTGTACAGATTATTTCATCAACCAGGTGTTAAGCTCAGTACCCAATAGTTATCTTTTCTACTCATCTTCCTCCTGCCATCCTCCACTCTCAATTAGATCCCAGTGTCTGCTGCTCCCTTCTCTGTGTTCATGGGTCCTCATCATTTACTTCCTACTTATAAATAGAACATGCAGTGTTTGGTTTTCTGTTCCTGCATTAGTTTGCTAAGAATAATGGCCTTCAGCTCCATCGATGTTCCCAGAAAAGACATGATCTCTTTTTTTTTATGACTGCAGAGTATTCCATGGTGTATATATGTACCACATTTTCTGCATCCACTCTGTCATTGATGGGCATTTAGATGATTCCATGCCTTTGCTATTGTAAATAGTGCTGCAATGTACATTCATGTGCATGTAGAATGATTTATTCCTCTGAGTGTGGGATTGCTGAGTCAAATACTAGTTCTGCTTTTGGCTCTCTGAGGAATTGCTATACTGCTTTCCACAATGGTTGAACTAATTTACACTCCCAGCAAGTGTGTAAGTGTTGCCTTTTCTCTGCAACCTGGCCAGTATATGTTTTGCTTTGTTTTTACTTTTTAATAATAGCCATTCTGACTGGTGTGAGATGGTATCTCATTGTGGTTTTGATTTGCATATCTCTAATGATTAGTGATGTTAGTATGTTTTCATATGCTTCTTGGCTGCATGTTTGTCTTCTTTTGAAAAATGTCTGTTCATGTCCTTTGCCCACTTTTTAATGGGGTTGTTTGTTTTTCTCTTGTAAATTTAAGTTCCTTATAGATACTGAATATTGGACCTTTGTCAGATGCATAGTTTGCAAATATTTTATCCCATTCTGTAGGTTGTTTATTTATTCTGCTTATAGTTTCTTTTGCTGTGCAGTAGCTCTAGTTTAAATAGATCACACATGTCAATCTTTGCTTTTGTTGTGATAGCTTTTGAAGGCTTTGTCATGAAATCTTTGCCCATTGTTATGTCCAGGATGGTATCGCCTAGGTTGTCTTCCAGGGTTTTTATAGTTTTAGGTTTTACATTTATGTTTTTTAATCCATCTTGAATTGATTTTTGTGTATGATATAATAAAGAGGTCCAGCTTCAATTTTCTGCATCTGGCTAGTCAGTTATCCCAGCACCATATATTGAATAGGGAGTCTTTTCCCTATTGTCAATATTTTGTTGAGAGTTTTTGTCAGCTTAGTCGAAGATCACGTGGTCATAGGTGTCCAGCCTTATTTCTGGGCTCTCTATTCTGTTCCACTGGTCTATGTGCTGGTTTTTGTACCAGTACCACATTGTTTTGGTTATGGGATCCCTGTAGTATAGTTTGAAGTTGGGTAACACGATGCCTCCAGTTTTGTTCTTTTTGCTTATGATTGCTTTGGCTATTCGGACTCTTTTTAGGTTCCATAAGAATTTTAAAATAGTTTTTTCTATTTTTGTGAAGAATGTCATTGGTACTTTGATAATAACATTCAATCTCTACATTTCTTTGGGCAGTATGGCCATTTTAATGATATTAACTATTCCTACCCATGAGCATGGAATATTTTGTCATTTATTTGTGTCTTCTCTGATTTCTTTCAGTGGTGTTTTGTAATTCTCATTGTAGAGGTCTTTCGCCTCCCTGGTTAGCTGTATTCCTAGCCATTTGTGTGTGTGTGTGTGGCAATTGTGAATGGGATTGCCTTCCTGATCTGACTCTTGGCTTGACTATTGTTGGTGTATAGGAATGCTAGTAATTTTTTTACATTGATTTTGTGTCCTGAAACTTTGCTGAAGTTGTTTATCAGCTGAAGCAGCTCTTGGGCAGAAACTATGAGATTTTCTAGATATAGAATCATGTCATCTGCAAACAGAGATAGTTTGATTTCCTCTCTTCATATTTGTATGCCATTTATTTGTTTCTCTTGCCTGATTCCTCTGGCCAGAACTTCCAGTACTATGTTGAATAGGAATGGTGAGAGTGGGTATCCTTGTCTTCTGCCAGTTTTCATGGGGAATGCTTCCAGCATTTGCCCATTCAATATGATGTTGACTGTAAGTTTATCATAGACAGCTCTTATTATTTTAAGATATGTTCCTTCAGTACATTTTTTATTGAGAGTTCTTAACATAAAGGGGTGTAGAATTTTATTGAAAGCCTTTTCTGTGTCTATTGAGATAATCATGTGGTTTTTATCTTTAGTTCTCTTTATGTCATGAGTCACATTTATTGATTTGCATATGATGAACCAAACTGGCATCCAGGGGATGAAGCCTACTTGATCATGGTGGATTAGCTTTTTGATGTGCTGCTGGATTCCGTTTGCCAACATTTTGTTGAGAGTTTTTGCATTAATGTACATCAAGGATATTGGCCTGAAGTTTTCTTTTTCTGTTGTGTCCCTGCCAAATTTTAGTATCAGGATGGTGACTGCCTCATAGAATGAGTTGGAGAGGAGGCCCTCCTCCTCTCTTTTTTGGTATAGTTTCAGTAGGAATGATAACAGCTCTTCTTTGTACATCTGGTAGAATTCAGCTGTGAATCCACCAGGTCCTGGGCTTTTGTTGGTTAGTAGGCTATTTATTACTGATGCAATTCTGAAGCTCATTATTGGTCTGTTCAGGGAATAAATTTCTTCCTGGTACAATCTTGGGAGGATGTATGTGTCCAGGAATTTATTCATCTCTTCTAGGTTTTCTAGTTTGTGTGCAAACAGGTGTTCATAGTGGTTTCTGATGGTTATTTTTATTTCTGTGTGCTTAGTGACAACATTCCCTACATTATATCTAATTGTGTTTATATGGATCTTCTCTCTTTTCTTCTTTATTAGTCTAGCTAGTGGCCTATTTTATTATTAAAAAAAAAAAAAACTAAAACATACTCCTGCTTTTATTTTAAACGTTTTGAAATTTTTTTTTATCTGTTTCCTTAGTTTAGCTTTGATTTTGGTTCTTTTCTTCTCCTAGCTTTGTGGTTGATTTGTTCTTGCTTCTCTGATTCTTTCAGTTGTGATGTTAAGTTGTTAATTTGAGATCTTTCTAACTTTTTGATGTGGGCATTTAGTGCCATGAATTTCCTTCTTGATACTGTCTTAGTTGTGTCCCATAGATTCTGGTATGTTGTATCCTTGTTCTCTTTAGTTTCTTGGTTGCTGCCTTAATTTTCTTATTTACCCAAAAGTCATTCAGGAGCATGTTGTTTAATTTCTATGTAATTGTATGATTTTGAGCAATTTTTTCAGTCTTGACTTCTGTTTTTGTCATGCTGTGGTCTGAGAGTGTGTTTGGTGTGATTTGGTTCTTTTGGATTTGCTGAGGATTGGGTTATGTCCAATTACATGGTTGATTTTAGAGTATGTGCCATGTGGTGATGAGAAGAATGTATATTCTGTTGTTTTTGGGTGGAGAGTTCTGCAGAAGTTCTGCAGATCCTTTTGGACCAATGTTGAGTTCAGGTCCTAAATATTTTCATTATTTTCTGCCTTGATGATTTGTCACATACTGTTGGTGGAGTGTTGAAGTCTCCCACTATTATTGTGTGGGAGACCATATCTCTTTGTAGGTCTCTAAGAACTTGCTTTATGAATCCGGGTGCTCCTGTTTTGGGTGCATATATACTTAGGATAGTTAGGTCTTCTTGCTGAATTGAACCCTTTACCACTGTGTAATGCCTTTCTTTGTCTTTTTTGATCTTTGTTGGTTTGATGTCTGTTTTGTCTTAAATTAGGATTGTGACCCCTGCTCTTTTTCTGTTTTGCATTTGCTTGGTAAATTTTCCTCCATCCCTTTGTTGTGGGCCTAGGGGTGTCACTACATATGAGAAGGGTCTCTTGAAGGCAGGATACCATTGTGTCTTTCTTTTTTATTCAGCTTACCACTCCTTGCCTTTTAAGTGGGGCATTTAGCCTATTTACATTCAAGATTAGTATTGGTATGTGTGCATTTTATCCTGTAATTGTGTTGTTAGTTGGTTATTATGTTGGCTTGTTTGTGTGGTTGCTTTACAGTGTCACTGGTCTGCATGTTTACATGTGTTTTTTTATTAGCTGGTAGCATCCTGTCCTTTCTATATTTAGCACTACTTTTAAAATCTCTTGTAAGGCAGGTCTGGTGGTAATGAACTCCCTCAACATTTGTTTATCTGAAAAGAATCTTATTTGTCCTTTGTTTAGGTAGCTTAGTTAGGCTTCAACCAAATTCTTGGTTGAAGATTTTTTTTCTTTAGGAATGTTGAATACAAGCTTCTAATCTCTTCTAACTAATAGGATTTCAGCTGAGAGGTCTGCTATTAGCCTGATGGGGTTCCCTTTGTAGATGTCCTGCCCTTTCTCTCTAGCTGCCTTTCTTATTCTTTCCCTTATTTCAACCTTAGAAAATCTCACAGTTATGTGTATTGCGGATGATCTTACTATATAAAATCTTACAGGGGTTCTCTGTATTTTCTGAATTTGACTGCTAGCCTCTGTGGCAAGGTTGGGGAAGTTTTCATGGATGATATCCTGAAATATGTTTTCCAAGTTGTTCTCTTTCTCCCCCTACCCTTTCAGGGATGCCAGTGATTCATAGATTTGCCTCTTTACATAATCCCATACTTCTCAGAGGTTTTGTTCATTCCTTTTTAATCTTTTTTCTTTATATTTGTGTAGCTGTCTTATTTCAGTAAGCCAGTCTTCAAGTTCTGAGATTCTTTCCTCAACTTGATTTATTCTACTGTTAGTACTTGTGATTGCATTGAAAAATTCTTGTGTTATTCAGCTCTGTCAGATTAATTAGATTCTTTTTTATATAGACTATTTTGTCCTTCAGCTCCTATATTGCTGTATTGTAATTCTTAGTTTCCTTGAATTGGGTTCTGCCATCTTCCTGAATCTCGATGATCTTCATTCCTATCCATATTCCGAATTCTATTTGTCATTTCAGCCAGTTCAGCCTGGGTAAGAACTCTTATCGAAAAACTGGTGCAATCATTTGGAAGACATATGATACTCTGGCCATTTGAGTTACCATAGTTCTTGCATTGGTTCTTCCTCATCTCTCTGTGTGGGTGTCTTTTTAACTGCATGTAGATTGAGTACAGTCAACAGACTTCTTTTCTGGTTATTTTCTCAGGGCCGAGGCTTTGGGCAGGATCTTTATTTGAAGCTGACTTTCCGTCTTTGGCTTTAGAGGAGGGTATGGTAGCAAGGTATTTTTGGTGTTGAAGCTTTGTGATGGGATCCAGTAGGTGGCACTTAGGTGTATGAGTCCGTTGGTGGACTCTTTCTTGGTTGTGTACCTCCACCTGTGTTTTCTCACAGTTGCAGCCATGTTTCCTCTCAATGCTCTGAAAGTGTGGTTTCCTCTCCCCCTTGAGTGCTGGCTGTAGGTTGCAGCTTGGTGTTCCTGGGCTGCCCACAGCAGCTCTGGGGCAATCTCAGTGTTCATGTTCCTCCCCTAACTTGGAGGCAGCAGAGGAAGCGACCTTAGTAATGGTTGTGGCCAAGGGTCATTTGCTTGTCTCCTGGGGGCTCCACCCCAAGGAAATGCAGGTCAGCAACTGCTCAGTGCAATCAGCCAGGATGGAGGGTCTGTGCTATGGGCCCAAGCTAAGAGTTCCCTGTCTGGTGACAAGCAGTGGGGGTGAGACCCACGGGGCATGGACTTGCCTCCTCTCCTTGGGTTGCTGCAGTTTGTTGGAGGTGTGGATAAGGCACTTAGGGTATTTGCTTCTTCATTAGTCTGAGGGTAGCGAGGCAGTTCCACTGCAGAGGCAGTGGCAAAGAGACTTTCAGCTGCCCCTATGGGCTCTGTCCAGGGAGTTGCCACGCTGCTATTGACTCAATAGCTCTGGTCAGAGGTGGCTGGAGGCCCAGACCTAGAGGACCTGCTTGATGAGGAGATATGGGAATGGGCATCCATGTAATAGCCTGGCCACTTTTCCATAGACCTGCTGCAATATGCTAGGGCCCCGCTCCAGTCCCTAGTCACCTTGGACTTTCCAGTACCTGAAGGTAACAACAGTGAAGGCTGCAAAGCAGTAAAAATAGCAGCCTGCCCCTCCTTCTGGGAGCTCCATCCCAGAGAGATATGGACCTGTTGCCATCTCAAACGCAGTCATAGGAGGTGGCTGGAGACCCTGGTTGGGATGGGAGTTCCTGCCCAGTGAGGAGGAATGGGATAGGGACCTGCTTTAAAAAGTCTGGCCACATTTTCATAGAGCAACTGTGCTGTGCTAAGGGACTGCTTCTGCCCGCAGTTGCCCTGGACTCTCTGAGGCCTGAAGGCTGGATGGCTAAGTCACCCAAACAGCAAGGATGATGGCCTGTCCCTCCTTCTGGGAGCACCATCCCAGGAAGGTTTCAAAACTCTGTTGGCCAAAAAACACTGGAAGGGATGACTGAAGGCCCCAGTTGGGAGGTTCCGCCTAGTGAGAAGGAAGGAGATCAGGGACCCATTTAAACTAAGCAGTCTGACCACGTTTTCGTAAAGCAGTTGCACTGTGCTGAGGTACTGCTTCCGCTTCCGCTTCCCACTCACCTTGGACTCTCCAAAGCCTGAAGGCTGGAATAGCTAAGTTGCCTAAACAGTAAAGATGGCCTCCTGCCCCGCTCACTGAGAGTGCTGTCTCAGAGAGGTGCAACACTGCTACTCCTGGCCGGCGGGAATTCCAAGCCAGTGGGTCTTAATCCTGTGAGGTGCCGTGGAAGTGGGGCCTGCAGACTGTCACTGCTCAGCCCCCTGGATTCAGTCCCTTTCCTAGTGGTACATGAGGAGTCTAACCTCCCACTTTTCCAGAGTGCAGCTGCTTTTGCAGGGAAACCCACAAAGCCCAGGTCTCTAAGGCTCCCAGGTCTCTAAGGCTGAGCAGTTGCTCTGCTGAGACTCCACGTAGCTCCATGTGTCGGACTGAAGGCCCTGGTGGAATGGGTTCACGAGGGGATCTCCTGAACCGAGGGTTGCAAAAATCCATGGGAGATGTGTGGGTTCCCAGAGTCGCACATTTACTCACCACTTCCCTAGGTAGGGGAGGTTGCCCTAGCTCCGCGTTGCTCCCGGGTGAGCCATCATCCTGCCTTGATTTTCTTCCTTCTCTATGGGTGAACTTGTTTCCTTGATTAGTTCCAATGCCTGTACCTGGATATTTTAGTTGAAATTGCTGTATTTACTCACCCCTTCCATTCTTCTCCAAGAGAGCCCACACACTAGCTGCTCCTAGTAAGCCATCTTCTTTCATATCTCCAAGTCACAAATATATTCTTTTATTTTTTGAGACAGAGTCTCACTATGCTGTCCAGGCTGGTCTCAAACTGCTGTGCTCAAGTGATCCTACTGCCTCCACCTCCCAGGTAACTGGGATTATAGGTGCGCACCAGCACAACTGGCAGACTATATTCTATAGTTTTTTCTAAAAATCACCTTTCACACATTTAGGAATTTAATCTATCTGTAACTTACTTTTTTTGTGGGAAGTGTTATTATTCTAGCTTTTTCCCAAGTGCACAGTCAGTTGTCCCAGAAAAATATACTGTAGTACATATTTTTCCCCCATGTCTTATAAGAGCTGCCATTTTGAGATGACTTCCTCGTCATCATCATGAATTTGTTATTTGTTTCAGTGTCTGTATTCTATTCCAGCAACATCATTATTTCTAAGTCAATAGTATGTTTATCTTAAGATCTATACCTTCAAAATAAATTGTATTTTTGCTTAGAAAATACCTCTAGACTCTTCACAATTATCTTTGCTCTTATTGACCTTTCGTGTTTCCTGTGAATTTTAGGATCATCTCATAAAGTCGCACAAAATATCCTGCTGGGGTTTTTCTCAGAAATGCACTGAATTTATGAAGGGATATGTACAGACTTGACATATTTGTATTATTGAGTCTTCTCATCTAAAACCACAGTATGTTTCTCCATTTATTCAGGAATAATTTGGCCTTCAGTATGTTTAGTAATGTTCTCTATAAAGGGCTTGTACGTTTTTCATGTTTAATAAAATTTATTCCTAAATACCTTTTCAGTTTTCGTGCCATTGTGAATGGCATATAATTCTACTACATGTTGATTGCTGCTAGTGCAAGGAAAGATTATTAATTTTTGTATGTAAATCTTTTAACCAACAAATTTGATGAATTCATTTTTTTATTTCCACTTATTTGCTTTCAGTATTTTTGAATTTTCTATGTATACAATAATACACCTAAAAATAAAGATTATTTTGTATTTTTTATTTCAATTCCTGTACCTTTTCTTGTCCTATTTTATTTACTATGACTAATACTATACTAAATTGTAAAGACAAGCACACTTTTCTTACTTCTGAGTCTTAGCTATTAAATATGATGCTGATGTAGTATTTAAAGGATATTATTTGTCAAGTTAAGAAAATTCCTTTCATTCCTAGTTTAGTAAGAGTTTCTTTTTAGACATTAATCTGTATTAAAATTTTTCAAATGCTTTTTATGTATGTTTTAACACCATCATATAGCATTTCTATTAATCTGTTAATGTAAAGGATTACATTAATAGACTTCGACTGCATATAGTATTATAAATATATGGTAGGCAAACATCTTGAGATTTTTGCATCTATACCTATAAGCTGACTATTTACAATTTTAATATCAAGGTTATTCCAGCATTATAAAATGAGTTATGTAGTATTTCATTTACAACAATTTACATAAGATAGAAATCATCTGTCCCTTGAAAGTTCAGTAAAACTTGCCTGTAAATCCTTCTGGCTATGATATCTTTTGGGTGCAGAGATTTTAACTAGCAATTCATTTAAATAATGGTCATTGCCAGTGTTTCAGCTTTGGCCATTATAAACAATGTAACTATATTAGTCATTCTGGGCCTCAGTTTCATCATTTATACCTACTCTACACCATTTTTATTTTTTATTTTTATTTTATTTATTATTATTATTATTATTATTATTATTGAGACAGAGTCTTGCTTTGTTGCCCAGGTTGGAGTGCAGTGGCATGATCTCAACTCACTGCAACCTCTGTCTCCTGGGTTCAAGCAATTCTCCTGCCTTAGCCTCCCAAGTAGCTGGGATTACAGGTGCACACTACCATGTGTGACTAATTTGCTTGTATTTTTAGTAGAGATGGGGTTTCACCATGCTGGCCAGGCTGGTTTTAAACTCCTGACCTCAAGTGATCCACCTGCCTTGGCCTCCCAGAGTGCTAGGATTACAGGCATGAGCCACCGCTCCCGTCCTATTCATTTTTTTTTTTTTTTTTTTGAGACGGAGTCTCACTCTGTCACCCAGACTGGAGTGCAGTGGCATGATCTCAGCTCACAGCAACCTCCACCTCCCAGATTCAAGCTATTCTCTGCCTCAGCCTCCCAACTAGCTGGGACTACAGCAGTGTGCCAACACACTCGGCTAATTTTTGTATTTTTAGTAGAGACAGGGTTTCACCATATTGGCCAAGCTGATCTCGAACACCTGACCTCATGATCTGCCACATCAGCCTCCCAAAGTTCTGGGATTACAGGCGTAAGCCACTGCACTCGGACCCTATTATTCATTTTTAAATCTTCTTTCTTTTTGAGACAATTTTGATTTTTTTATTTAAAATTTTTCATATTTATTGGCCTAAATGCTTTTTTGTTATTTGTCATATTACTTTTTAATTTGTAACTATGTCTCTTTTTATTGTTAAAAAATATACATATTTTTGCAGGATGGCCAAACAGGAACAGCTCCAGTCTGCAGCTCCAAGCAAGATCGATGCAGAAGGTGGGTGATTTCTGCATTTCCAACTGAGGTACCTGGTTCATCTCACTGGGACTGGTTGGACAGTGGGTGCAGCCCATGGAGGGCAAGCTGAAGCAAGGTGGGGCATTGCCAAGCAAGGAGGGATTTCCCTTTCCTAGCCAAGGGGAGCTGTTACAGACTGTAACTGGAGAAACGGTACACTCCTGACCAAATACTGTGCTATTCCCATGGTCTTAGCAACCGGCAGACCAGGAGATACTCTCCCGTGCCTGGCCCGGTGGGTCCCACGTCCTTGGAGCCTTGCTTACTGCTAATACAGCAGTCTGAGATCAACCTGTGATGCTGCAGCTTGACAGGAGGAGAGGCATCTGCCATTGCTGAGGCTTGAGTAGCTCACAGTGTAAACAAAGCATAAGGGAAGCTGAAACTGGGTGGAGCCCACTGCAGCACAGCAAGGCCTATTGCCTCTCTAGATGCCACCTCTGGAGACAGGGCATAGCAGAACAAAAGGCAGCAGACAGCTTCTACAGACTTAAACATCCCTGTGTGACAGCTCTGAAGAGAGCAGTGGTTCTCGCAGCATGGTGTTCAAGCTCTGAGAACAGACAGACTGCCTTCTCAAGCAGGACCCCTGACCCCTGTGTAGCCTTCCTGGGAGATACCCCCCAGTAGGGACCGACAGACACCTCAAACAGGTGGGTGCTCCTCTGGGATGAAGCTTCCAGAGGAAGGATCGGGCAGCAATATTTGGTGTTCCACAGCCTCCACTGGTGATACTCAAGCAAACAGGGTCTAGAGTGGACCTCCAGCAAACCAACAGACCTGCAGCTGAGGGGCCTGACTGTTAGAAAGAAAACTAACAAACAAAACATCAACAAAAAGGATGTCCACAGCAAAACCCCATCTGTAGGTCACCAACATCAAAGACCAAAGGTAGATAAAACCACAAAGATCGGGAGAAACCAGGGCAGAAAAGCAGAAAATTCCAAAAATCAGACAGCCTCTTCTCCTACAAAGGATTGCAGCTCCTCACCACCAAGGGAACAAAACTGAATGGAGATTGAGTTTGACAAGTTGACAGAAGTAGGCTTCAGAAGGTCAGTAATAACAAACTTCTCCAAGCTAAAGGAGCATATTCTAACCTATCACAAGGAAGCTAAAAACCTTGACAAAAGGTTAGACATAGCTAACTAGAATAAACCGTGTAGAGAAGACCTTAAATGACCTGATGAAGCTGAAAATCACAGTACAAGAACTTCGTGACACATGCATAAGCTTCAATAGCCTATTTGATCAAGTGGAAGAAAGGATATCAGTGATTGAAGATCAAATTAATGAAATAAAGCAAGAAGACAGGATTAGAAAAAAAAAAGAGTGAAAAGAAATGAACAAAGTCTCCAAGAAATATGGGACTATGTGAAAAGACCAAATATATGTTTGATTGATGTGCTGGAAAGTGATGGGGAGAATGGAACCAAGTTAGAAAACACTCTTCAGGATGTTATCCAGGAGAACTTCCCTAACCTAGCAAGGCAGGGCAACACTCAAATCCAAGAAATACAGAGAACACCACAAAGATATTCCTCAAGAAGAACAACCCCAAGACACATAATTGTCAGATTCACCATGGTTGAAATGAAGAGAAAAAAATGTTAAGGGCAGCCAGAGAGAAAGGTTGGGTTACCCATAAAGGGAAGCCCATCAGACTAATAGTGGATCTCTCAGCAGAAACACTACAAGCCAGAAGAGAGTGGGGGCCAATATTCAACTTTCTTAAAGAAAAGAATTTCCAACCCATAATCTCATATCCAGCCAAACTAAGTTTCATAAGTGAAGGAGAAAAAAAATCCTTTACAGACACACAAATGCTGAGACATTTTGTCACCACCAGGCCTGCCTTACAAGAGCTCCTGAAGGAAGCACTAAACATGGAAAAGAACAACCGGTACCAGCCACTGCAAAAACATGCCAAATTGTAAAGAATATCAATGCTATGAAGAATCTGCATCAATTAACAGGCAAAATAACCAGCTAACATCATAATGACAGGATCAAATTCACACATAACAATGTTAACCTTAAATGTAAATGGGTTAAATGCCCCAATTAAAAGACATAGACTGGCAAATTGGATAAAGAGTCAAGACCCATTGGTGTGCTGTATTCAGGAGACCCATCTCATGTACAAAGACTCACATGGCCTCAAAATAAAAGGACGGAGGAAGATCTACCAAGCAAATGGAAAGAAAAAAAAAAGTAGTGGTTGCAATCCTAGTCTCTGATAAAACAGACTTTAAACCAACAAAAATCAAAAGAGACAAAGAAGGCCACTACATAACAGTACAGGGATCAATTCCACAAGAAGAGCTAACTATCCTAAATATATATGCACCCAATATAGAAGCACCCAGATTCATAAAGCAAGTCCTTAGAGACCTACAAAGAGAATTATACTCCCACACAATAATAATGGGAGACTTTAACACCACACAGTCGATATTAGACAGATCAACGAGACAGAAGGTTAACAAGGATATCCAGTACTTGAACTCAGCTCTGTACCAAGTGGACCTAATAGACATCTGCAGAACTGCCTACCCCAAATCAACACAGTATACATTCTTCTCAGCACCACATTGCACTTATTCTAAAATTGACCACATAATTGGAAGTAAAACACTCCTAAGCAAATGTAAAAGAACAGAAATCACAACAAACTGTCAGACCACAGTGCAATCAAATTAGAACTCAGGATTAAGAAACTCACTCAAAACCCACAACTATATGGAAACTGAACAACCTGCTCCTAAATGACCACTGGGGTAAATAACGAAACGAAGGCAGAAATAAAGATGTCCTTTGAAACCAATGAGACCAAGACACAATGAACCAGAATCTCTGGGACACATTTAAAGCAGTGTGTAGAGG
>NW_012102872.1:38249-38995 GCF_000951045.1 Mandrillus leucophaeus
TTTATAGCACTAAATGCCCACAAGAGAAAGCAGGAAGATCTAAAATTGACACCCTAACATCACAATTAAAAGAACTAGAGAAGCAAGAGCAAACAAATTCAAAAACTAGCAGAAGGCAAGAAATAACTAAGATCAGAGCAAAACTGAAGGAGATAGAGACATGAAAAACCCTTCAAAAAATCAATGAATCCAGGAGCTGTTTTTTTTTTTTAATTAGCAAAATAGATAGATCACTCGCCAGACTAATAAAGAAGAAAAGAGAGAAGAATCAAATAGTTGCAATAAAAAACGATAATGGGGATATCACCACTGATTCCACAGAAATACAAACTACCATCAGAGAATACTATAAACAACTCTACGCAAATAAACTAGAAAATTTAGAAGAAATAAATAAATTCCTGGACACATACTCCCTCCCAAGACTAAACCAGGAAGAAGTTGAATCTCTGAATAGAACAATAACAGATTCTGAAATTGAGGCAATAATTAATAGCCTACCAACCAAAAAAAGTCCAGCACCAGACGCATTCACAGTCAACTTCTACCAGAGGTACAAAGAGGAGCTGGTACTATTGCTGCTGAAACTATTCCAACCAATAGAAAAAGAATGAACCCTCCCTAATTCATTTTATGAGGCCGGCATCATTGTGATACCAAAGCCTGGCAGAGACACAACAAAAAAAGAGAATTTTAGACCAATATCCCTGATGAACATCGACGCAAAAATCCTCAATAAAATACTG
>NW_012102872.1:39270-49069 GCF_000951045.1 Mandrillus leucophaeus
TGGAACATATCTCAAAATAACAAGAACTATTTATGGCGGACCCACAGCCAATATCATACTGAATGGGCAAAAACTGGAAGCATTCCCTTTGAAAACCGGCACAAGACAGGGATGCCCTCTCTCACCACTCCTATTCAACATAGTGTTGGAAGTTCTGGCTAGGGCAATCACACAAGAGAAAGAAATAAAGGGTATTCAGTTAGCAAAAGAGGAAATCAAATTGTCTCTGTTTGCAGATGACGTGATTGTATATTTAGAAATCCCCATTGTCTCAGCCCAAAATCTCCTTAAACTGATAAGCAACTTCAGCAAAGTCTCAGGATATACAAAACCAACGTGAAAAAATCACAAGCATTCCTATACACCAATAACAGACAAACAGAGAGCCAAATCATGAGTGAACTCCCATTCACGATGACTACAAAAAGAATGAAATACCTAGGAATCCAATTTACAAGGGAGGTGAAGGACCTCTTCAAGGAGAACTACAAACCACTGCTCAATGAAATAAGAGGACACAAGCAAATGGAAGAACATTCTATGCTCATGGATAGGAACAATCAATATCATGAAAATGGTCATACTTTTTTATAGATTCAATGCTATCTTCATCAAGCTACCACTGACTTTCTGCACACAACTGGAAAAAAACTACTTTAAAGTTCATATGGAAACAAAAAAGAGCCCGCATAGCCAAGACAATCCTAAGCAGAAAGAACAAAGCTGGAGGTATTATGCTACCTAACTTCAAACTATACTGCAAGGCTACAGTAACCAAAACAGCATGGTACTGGTACCAAAACAGATATATAGACCAATGGAACAGAACAGAGGCCTCAGAAATAATGCCACAAATCTACAACCATCTGATCTTTGACAAACCTGACAAAAACAAGCAATGGGGAAATAATTTCCTGTTTAATAAATGGTGCTGGGAAAACTGGCTAGCAATATGTAGAAAACTGAAACTGGATCCCTTCCTTACACTGTATACAAAAGTTAACTCAAGATGGATTAAAAACTTAAACATAAGACCTAACACCATAAAATCCCTAGAAGAAAACCTAGGCAATATCATTCAGGACATAGGCATGGGTAAAGACTTCATGACTGAAACACCAAAAGCAATGGCAACAAAAGCTAAAATAGACATAGGGGATCTAATTAAACTAAAGAGCTTCTACACAGCAAAAGAAACTATCATCAGAGGGGACTGGCAACCTAGAGAATGGGAAAAGTATTTTGCAATCTACTCATCTGACAAAGGGCTAATATCCAGAATCTACAAAGAACTTAAACAAATTTACAAGAAAAAAACAACCCCATCAAATAGTGGGCAAAGGATATGAACAGACACTTCTCAAAAGAAGACATTTATGCAGCCAACACATGAAAAAATTCTCATCATCACTAGTCATCAGAGAAATGCAAATCAAAACCACAATGAGATACAATCTCACACCAGTTAGAATAGTGATCATTAAAAAGTCAGGAAACAACAGATGCTGGAGAGGATGTGGAGAAATAGGAATGCTTTTACACTTTGGTGGGAGTATAAATTAGTTCAACCATTGTGGAGGACAGTGTGGTGATTCCTCAAAGATCTAGAACTAGAAATACCATTTGACCCAGAGATCCCATTACTGGGTATATACCCAAAGGATTATAAATCATGCTACTATAAAGACACACGCACACGTGTGTTTATTGTGGCACTATTCACAATAGCAAAGACTTGGAACCAGCCCAAATGTCCATCAGTGATAGACTGGATTAAGAAAATGTGGCACATGTACACCACAGATTACTATGCAGCCATAAAAAAGGATGAGTTCATGTCCTTTGCAGAGACATGGATGAAGCTGGGAAACCATTCTCAGCAAAATAACACAAGAACAGAAAACCAAACACCGCATGTTCTCACTCATAGGTAGGAGTTGAACAGTAAGAACACATGGACACAGGGTGGGGAACATCACACACCAGGGCCTGTCCAGTGGTAGGGGGCAGGGGAAAGAATAGCATTAGGAGAAATAGCTAATGTAAATGATGAGTTGATGGGTGTAGCAAACCAATATGGCACATGTATACGTATGTAACAAACCTGTAAGTTGTGCACATGCACCCTAGAACTTAAAGTATAATAATAAAATATATATATATACACATATGTTTTACTTCCCCCACAGTCAGTCTTGCCTAAGGTTTGTCTAGTTTTTCTCTTCAAATAACTGATTTTTAGTATTGTTAAGCCTAAGTTTTGTTTATTTTCATAATTCATTACTTAATTATTTCCTCCTTTCTGTGTTTACACAGGGCTTCTACATAAATATCAGTAGCAACTTTATTTGTAGCAGACAAAATGTGGAAACAATTCAAACACCCATCAACAAGTGAATGAACAACATATTATGGTATCACAATTTGTCATTGAAGTACTACACATGTAAAAAAACTCTATTAATATACCCAACAATATAGCCATAACTCAAAAACATTATGCTATTTGCTAAGTGAAAATAAAGCTTTTATTGTATGATCCTATTCATATGAAATTTCAGAAAAGACAAACTAATCAAGAGTGACAAAAACACATCAATGATTTTCTGAAGCTGAGATGAGGATGGGGTCATTATTTAGTGGCAAAGGGTAAGAGAGTGATGAAAATATTCCATATCTGATGTATTAGTCTGTTTTCACACTACTGATAAAGACATACCTGAGACTGGGTAATTTACAAGGAAAAAGAGGCTTAATGGACTCACAGTTCCACAGCTGGGGAGGCCTAACAATCATGACACAAGGTGAAAGGCACATCTTACATGGTTGCAGACAAGAGAGAATAACAGAGCTTGTGCAGGGAAACTCCCCTTTATAAAACCATCAGACCTGGTGAGACTTATTCACTATTATGAGAATAGCACAGGAAAGACCTGCCCCCATGATTCAATTACCTCCCACCAGGTCCCTCCCATGACACAGGGGAATTGTGGGAGCTTCGATTCAAGGTGAGATTTGGGTGGGGACACAGCCAAACCATATCATCTGGGTTGTGGTGGTAGTTCCATAGGTACATACATTTTCAAAACTCATCAAACTGTACACTTAAAACTAGCGTATTTTATTATGTGTGAATTAAACCTTTATAAGCTTATTTTTAAAAACTATAATGAGATGCCTTTTCTAGCCCACTTGAATGGTTAATAGTAAAAAGACTGACAATACAAATGTTGAGAATGTGGAGCAGCATTCTCATACACTGCTGATGAGAGTGTAAAATGGTACATTCACTTTGGAAAACTCATTGGTGATTTCTAGTAAAGATAAATGCTTGCCTTTCTTCTTATCTAGAAGTATGAATCTAAGAGAAATGTAAACATATTTACAAAAAGACTTTTCCAAAAATGTCCATAGCTGCTCTTTCTCCCAGTAGTCAAAAATGGAAGACAACTCAAATGTTCATCAACAAATAAAAGAAGATAAATAAATTGTGGTGTATCATACCATAAAATAATATGCATCATTGAAACAATAATGAATTACTTGTACACACAAGCACATGGGTGAATCTGTATATAATTCTATACCTGTGTGAATCTGCATTGGCAGTGTATAACTGGTCACATCTTTAGCAACTTTGAATACAAGCTCTCCATTTCTACCATCCTTCTTGGGTTTTGGTATTCATTGTCTTGTGAGTCCATTTTTTGTCTGGCTTGTAAGGTCATCCCGGAGTTTCCTCTTGTTTGGAAATCCCCATTTCCTATCCCCCAACTAGCTGGAAAAGTTTGGATACCATGATAATAACGTACATATAAATTGACTTAGGTGACGTCTGAGCCAGATATCAACAAGAAAATCCTTTCATCTCTTAGCCTTTCATGTATTCTTCCTTGACTTTATCTCTTGTCACCTTTTCTCACCTAGGAGGCTGAAAATAGTGAGTCGCCCAAGCCAAGGGGATCAAAAAGTCTCCTCTACCTGCTTGTCAGAAGTAGCCCTGTCTGAAGCTGAGCAATCAGTCCAGCTCACCAAGTATTTGAGAGAAAAACTGGAATAGTACATACAACGTGTTTGCCTGGAGTTTTTCTCTGTATAGTTACATGTGATGGTCCAAGTGGCTAACCTTCAGAGATCCTGGGAGCTGGCAAAAGATCATCACAGTCGAACAAACAGCTGTCCTAGTCTCATGTTCATTATTACAATACAAACACTATGAGGACAAAAATGCCATGCCCCAAGCCCCTTAGAGTTGTCCGGCTCTCTTCCAAAGCACATTTTTTCTCTTGTCTACCCCAGAAGGCATTGGATTAGGCAATCTCTTGCCCATTCAAAAGCCCTAAACTGACCCTTCTGAAGAGGATCAATGAGCAAACTAGCATTAGACTACTCTTTATTTCAGGCTACATCAGAATGAGGCATCCATTGATAAATGGTTATGACCAATAGAAAGACTTGGAGAATCAATTAGTTGTCCAATTGATTATAATTTTCTTTGCACAAAATATGGATCCAATTTCTGGTATTGAAGACCAACTCAGTAGAAAGAAGCCTGAGAGGGTTATGTCAGATTTCCCTTTATTAGATCCTTTGCTCTCCACAGAAGCTTCAGATATATGTTGGAGAAAACCTTCAGTAAGCCATGAAGAGCCTTTGAACATCCATCCCTCCTGGTTGCAATATTCTGAGCAGATAAGACACGTAATTAACTTGGTACAGAGATACAGTTAGGGGCAGGAAGCCTGGCATGATTTTAGGCTCTTGGTGAAGGAGAAGGTAAAACAACTCAGCTTATACAAGACAGACAACATGTTACAAGAACACACATAATCCCACTCACTACCCCATTGGGTATAGTCTTGTTCAGTCCTACATTTCCAGAAGGGAACAGCTTTGCTGTTTATACCTGTGGGAGGCATACTGAGGCCTAGTCTACCACAGGTATTAGATCTATATGTAGTTAGCAGGAAAGTGTCCATAAATTTGCAAATCCTTCAGGAATTCACCCTATGTTTACACCTAGATTTAGAGTTGAGTTCAAAGCTGATGGATATAAGTTTAGCCCAAATTCAACTGAACCTGAGATTATGGATCCTGCCATGATTGAAGGGTAAGAAAAAGAGAAGAGCAAAGATCAAGAGAACAAGAGTGAGTTCAAGGAGTTCTGGAGCAACCTATCAAATTAACAGTATTTACTTAGCCTTGTGAGGCTCCACCCAATGCTTTGCGTTAAAGGATTCTTAAGTGTGAGACATAGACCTTGGACCACAGAAGAGACAAGACATGCACCCATGAGAAGACCAAGAAATCATGCTAGGCAGTGCATAATTCAGGACCAAGTTGTGTGTGATTGCTGGTGAATACATCAACAACAAATCAGCAAAGAGAGAGAGTCTGTGGCCTTCCTCCAGAGATCAGGGAAGCTTTAAAGGAGGGAGTGAGACTTAAGAAGCATTCTCAAAAAGGATTTGGATTAGCTGAGGAGAAGAAATGGAGAGAGGGAGACATTCTTGCTTTGGATGGAAAAGGAAAAAAAGCTTGGGAGGGAAGAGTGAGTGCAAAACGTTCATGTGACAAGAAGGAAGTAGAGAAAGGGTGAGATAAGGTTCATAAGATAAGAGCCAAACCATGGAGGGTCTTGTAAGCTGATGAGTTTGTTTGATTTAATGTGTTAAGAAATGCAACACTGTATTAATAAGTCTATCCACTCAGCTACTGACAGTGCAGGATCAGGTGAGGCAGGTGAGGTAAACAAAGTACTTGCCTCCAGTGCAAAATTTAAGGGAGCACCATAAAACTCAATAATCGAGATAAACAGTGTTTTAATGCAGCATTTAAAAGATAAAATTCATGTAGAAAATTCATAATTAATAAAATATCAAGATTGTAAACAAAGACAGCATCAGTAACAGTGGCAAGCTAAGCCATATTAAAGCCTGAGAAAAAAGGAAAGCTAAGTAATACTAACTTTGTCCTCTTTTTGGAAACTCAAAACACATATTAGTATATTAGGGGCTTTGAAAAGTACTGCAAAAAGTTCTATTCAACTCTTTTCAGTGCTACATATCCCAAATGCATTTAACCGCACGTTTTTGCAAGGAAAATCTTTAGAATATTTTTCAGGACAAGCTAATATATTTTACCATTTTTTGACTGATAAAGAAACCAAGGCACTGAGAGTCAGCAAGATCTTTCTAATTAGGAATAAATGAATGAATAATGTTGTGAGTGTATCCATTCTTTTCTTGTATGATTAAGTGTGGTATAAGGAATAGCTTTTAACCTTTAATTATTTTTTACAAATGTTAGGTAACTATAATTACAAATTAATAGAGAACTGTCTGTGAATATGATTGCATAAATTGTAAGGAATTGTGTTAAATCTGTGCTGACTTCAGAGTAAAAACAATACCCTTCACTGTATGGGAAATAAGCATCTAAAAAACTGACCTTGCTGCCAACAGGAGTCATAAGATCTAGACAAAATACAAAAACAACTACACAAGACTCTGGAGACTGAACAAAAGCAGGCAGTTTTTGGAGGGGAACTAAAGCCTACAGCAAGGAACACCATGGAACACAATGAGTTTTCACTTTATGTGGCTTTCCTCTGAAGGTAATAACAAGAAGATGAATCAATAAGAAGCATAGAATCTGAACAACAGGAAAAAAGAACACAGCCTCACTGATCTATGGAACAACTTCAAAAGATCTAGCATAGTGGAAATGTAGTCAATAAAGGAAAGGAGAAAAATAATAGGACAGTAAACATATTTCAAGAAATCATAGCCAAAAATTTCCAAAAATCTGGTTAATGACTTAAATTTACCAATTAAACTAGTTCCATGAATCTCAAACAGGATAAACTTGAAAAGAATCATGCTTAGGCACATCATAGTCAAACAGCTGAAAACCAAAGATAAAGAGAAAATTATGAAATCACCCCAAGAAAATGACCCACTATATTCAACAGTATTTGAATAATGATGGCTTCTCATCAGAAACCAAGGAAGCATACAGTAAAACAATAACTTTAAAGCATTGGTAGAAAAAAAAACCCTATTAACTAAGAATTTCATATTCTGCAAAAATGTCTTTTAAGAATGAAGCTGATATAAAGATATTTTCAAATAATGAAAAACTAAGGGTATTCATTGCCACCAGACTTGTACCACAAGAAATGTTATACTGAGTTTTTTAGGCTGAAGGGAAATGATACCGCAGGAAAATTCAGAAAAGAATAAACATAAGGATACTTATAAAAGACTATTTCTTCTCTCAATTTATTTATAATACAGATGACTGTTTAGAAACAAACTTTTAGCATTGCCTTATAGAATTTACAATGTATGCATATGTAATACATACAGTAACCATAATGTAGACATGGTAGAGGCATAAATGAATAGACATAAATAATTACAAGGATTATATATTTTCTATAAAGTGGTATAAAACTAACTTTAAATTACTAACTCTAAATTAACTCACACTATGAAAAAGCTAACCATAGTACATCAACTAGAAAGATTACACCAAGAAATATTCCTAAAAATCTAATATAGAACATTAAAATTGAATTCTAAAATACATACAAGTAATGCAAAAGAAAGAAGAAAGAGAACAGCAAGGGAAAAAATGGGTAAAGAGAACAACCAAATCAATAATACATTGGTAGGACTAAATCCAATCATGTCAGTAATTTCATTAAACACTAATGTACTAAGCATGCCAAAGATTATCAGAATGGATTATTTTAAAGGCAAGATTAAATTTATGTTGTCTATAAGAAACATGTTTTAAATATGAAGACATAGACTAAATATAAAGATGGACAGTAAATAGAAGAAAAAAGAAATACCATGTAAATAACTTAAGAAGACTGAAATTGATATATTAAAATCAGATAAAACAGACTTTCAGATAAAGAGTAAAAAATACAGTATTATCAAAGATAAAGAGAGTGCTTCATAATGATAGCATTATCTATTGGGGCCTTTTTAGCTCAATTAACTGGTAAGCTTTAATAATCAAAAATGTGTATACATGTAAAAGTAGAGACTCGAAATACAAGAAGTGAAAATTGATACAACTAAGGCAAAAATAGACAATAGAAAAATTATAGTAGGAAAATGTAACACTCCTCTCTCAGGAATTGATAGAACAACTAGACAAAAGAAATCAACAAAATGTGATATCTCATTGTACTTTTGATTTGCAATTTCCTGGTGATTAGTGGTGGTGAGTATCTGTTCAGATATTTTTTGGCCACTTTTATGTCTTCTTTGGAAAAACGTTTATTTAAGTCCTCTGTGCATTATTTAATGGGGTTATTTGTTCTTTTGCTATTGAGGTATATGAGTTCCTTATATATTTTGGATATTAACTCCTTATTGGATACGTAGCTTGTAAATATTTTCTTCCATTATATAAGTTGTCTTTTCATTTTGTCAAGTCCAAAAAATCATTTCTGTGACAGAAACAGAAAAACAATAGAGAAAAATCAATGAAACAAAAAGTTGGTCTTAGAAGAGATCAATAAAATTGATGACCCTGTAGCAAGACTGACCAAGGGAGAAAAAAGAAAACACAAAGACATTAAAAGAAAAATAAGAAGATATAACAGACAATTCTATGTCCAAAAATTTGATAATTTACATAATTAGTTCAATGTCTTGAAAGATATTACCTACCAGAACTCACTGAAGAAGAAATAAATAACTCAGATAATACTACATTTATTTTAAATTGGATTTGCAATTAAAAACCTTTCAACAAAGAAAACTACAGGCCTAGATTATTTCACTGGTGAATTCTACAAAACATTCAAGGAAGAAATAATACTAATTGTATACCATCTCTTCAAGAAAACAAGAGAGAGAAAACTTCTTAACTAATTTTATGTGGTCAGCTTTACCTTAAAACTCAAACTAGACAAAGACATTACTAGAAAACAAAACTATAGACCAATATCCCTCATGAACATAAATGCAAAAATCCTCAATAAAATATTAGGAAATCAAATTCAGCAATAACTACATATGATAATATATCATAACCTATGGGGGTTTATACCAGGTTTGGTTTAACATCCCAAAATCAGTCAATGTAAGTCACGATATTAACAGACTAAAGAAGAAAAACCATATGATTATGTTAATAGATACCAAAAAAAATTTGGTAAAATTCAACATCTATTTATGATTTTAAAAAAACCTTTCAGGAATCTAAAAAAATAAAGAAACTTCCATACTGATAAATGGCACAACAAACAAACAACTATAGCTATTAATGTTGTAAAGCTAAGTACTTTTCTCCTAAGCTTAGAAACAAGGTAATGATGCCCCCTATCACCACTCCTATTCAGTATTTTACAAAAACTCCAGCCAATGTAGTAAGATTATTTTAAAAGATGATTGAAAATAGACCATGCCTGGCCAAGCATAGCATCTTAATACTTACCTATATTAGATGGCCGAATAGGAACAGCTCCAGTCTCCAACTCCCAGCGCGAGTGACACAGAAGACCGGTGATTTCTGCATTTTCAACTGAGGTACTGGGTTCATCTCACTAGGGAGTGCCCAACAATCAGTGCTGGTGAGCTGCTGCAGCCCGACCAGCAAGAGCTGAAGCAGGGCAAGGCATCGCCTCACCTGGGAAGCGCAAGGGGAAAGGGAATCCCTTTTCCTAGCCAGGGGAACTGAGACACACAACACCTGGAAAATCAGGTAACTCCCACCCCAATACTGCGCTTTAAGCAAACAGGCACACCAGGAGATCATATCCCACACCTGGCCG
>NW_012102873.1:0-1487 GCF_000951045.1 Mandrillus leucophaeus
TCCTTTGGGAGGCCAAGGCAGGCGGATCACTTGAGGCCAGGAGTTCGAGACCAGTCAGGCAAACATGGTGAGCCCCCCATCTCTACTAAAAAGACGAAAATTAGCTGGGTGTGGTAGCGCACACCTATAATCCCAGCTACATGGGAGGCTGAGGCAGGAGAAACTCTTGAACCCAGGAGGCAGGGGTTGTAGGAGATCACGCCACTGCACTCCAACCTGGGCAACAGAGCAAGATTCTCTCTCAAAAAAAAGTAAATAGACCGGGTGCGGTGGGTCACGCCTGTAATCCCAGCACTTTGGGAGGTCAAGGCAGGTGGATCACGAGGTCATGAGATTGAGACCATCCGGGCTAACACAGTGAAACCCCGTCTCTACTGAAAATACAAAAAATTAGCCAGGCAAGGTGGTGGGCGCCTGTAGTCCCAGCTACTCGGGAGGCTGAGGCCGAGAATGGCGTAACCCGGGAGGTAGAGGTTGCAGTGAGCCGAGATCACGTCACTGCACTCCAGGCTAGGTGACAGAGTGAGACTCTGTCTCAAAAAATAAAAAAATAAATAAATAAATAACCAAATAAACAAAAATAAAAAAGGTAGGCCAGGCGCAGTGGCTCATGCCTGTAATCCCAGTACTTTGGGAGGCCAAGGCAGGTGGATTACGAGGTCAGGACATCAAGACCATCCTGGCTAACACAGTGAAAACCCGTCTCTACTAAAAATTCAAAAAATTAGCCTGGCGTGGTGGCGGGCGCCTGTAGTCCCAGTTACTTGGGAGGCTGAGGCAGGAGAATGGCGTGAACCTGGGAGGCGGAGCTTGCAGTGAGCCGAGACTGCACTACTGCACTCCAGCCTGGGGGACAGAGTGAGACTCCGTTTAAAAAAAAAAAGGAAGGGGTCAAAGAAGTAGGATTGCCCAACCTGTTGGACGGCAGCCCAAGAGAACAGACTCCATGAGCAGAGCCCTCTCGTCTAGGATCACGGGCCCTCATGGAGCACCGGCAAATTAATAGGCACTTCACGTTACTCCCCCAGTGTTGATTTAGTGTTGGCATTTTCCCTCCATGCTGGACCTCAGCAATGACCTAGAAAAGGCAGATGGCTGGGCGAGGGGCTCATGCCTGTAATCTCAATGTTTTGGTAGGTTGAGGTGAGAGAATTGCTTGAGACCAGACTGGGCAACATAGTGAGACCCCATCTCTACAACAAATTTAAAAATTAGCTAGGCATGGTGATGTGCATCTGCAGTTCCAGCTTCTTGGGAGACTGAAGCAGGAGGATTGCTTGAGCCCAGGAATCTGAGGCTGCCTGGGCAACATAGTGAGACTGTGTCTCTAAAACAATACTTTAAAAATAGCCAGGTGTGGTGGCACATGTCTGTAGTCCAGCTACTTGGGAGGCTGATGTGGGAGAATCTTTTGAGCCCAGGAGGTTGAGGCTGCAGTGAGCTATGATCATGCCACTGCATTCCAGCCTGGGTGACAAAGTAAGATC
>NW_012102873.1:1829-2295 GCF_000951045.1 Mandrillus leucophaeus
CCTTTTATTCTGTTCAGTTTCTTCTTTTTGGAAATATTCATCGTCTTTTATGGCTTTAAGAAACATTGCATAAATAGAAATCAGGTTCTCCTTTATCATGTGGCTTTTAGTATTTGGTTCTCAAGCTGATACAAGGCAAATGTGTTAGTCCATTGTGCGTTGCTATAAAGGATGCCTGAGGCTGGGAGTGGTGGCTCACGCCTGTAATCCCAGCACTTTGGGAGGCCGAGGCCGGTGGATCACCTGAGGTCAGGAGTTCGAGACCAGCCTGGCTGACATAATGAAACCCTGTCTCTACTGAAAATACAAAAATTAGCCGGGCGTGGTGGCTCATGTCTGTAATTCCAGCTAGTTGGGAGGCTGAGGCAGTAGAATTGCTTGAACCCAGGAGGCAGAGGTTGCAGTGAGCTGAGATTGCGCCACTGCATTCGAGCCTAGGTGACAGAGCAAGACTCTGTCTCAAAAA
>NW_012102873.1:2345-3488 GCF_000951045.1 Mandrillus leucophaeus
AAGAAGAAGAAGAAGAAGAAGAAAGAAAGAAAGAAGAAAAAAAAAGGATGCCTGAGACTGGATAATTTATAAAGAAAAGAGGTTTATTTGGCTTTGGGGTCTGCAGGCTGTCCAAGAATAGTGCCAGCATCTGCCCAGCTTCTGGGGAGCCTCAGGGAGCTTTCTTTTCTGTTTTTGGGACAGAGTTTCCCTCTGTTGCCCAGGATGGAGTACAGTGGCGAGATCTCTGCTCACTGCTGTTTCACGTGTCCGTGTGAAGAGATCACCAAACAGGCTTTGTGTGAGCGACGTGGCTGTTTATTTCACCTGGGTGTAGGCGGGCTGAGTCCAAAAAAGGAGTCAGCAAAGGCTGGTGGGATTATCATTAGTTCTTATAGGTTTTGGGATAGGCGGTGGATCTCACAAAGTACATTCTCAAGGGTGGGGAGAATTACAAAGAAACTTCTTAAGGGTGGGGGAGATTATAAAGAACACTGATCAGTTAGGGTGGGGCAGAAACAAATCACAATGGTGGAACGTCAGTTAAGCTCTTTTCACTTCCGTGGATCTTCATTTGCTTCAGGCCATCTGGATGTACGCGTGCATTTCGCCGGGGATATGATGGCTTAGGTTGGGCTCAGAGGCCTGACAACTGCACCTCCAGACTCAAGCAACTCTCCTGCCTCAGCCTCCCAAGTAGCTGGGATTCCAGGTATGTGCCATCATTCTTGGCTAATTTTTGCATTTTTAGTACAGAGGGGGTTTTGCCATGTTGGCCAGGCTGGTCTTGAACTCCTGTCCTCAAGTGATCTGCCCACCTCAGCCTCCCAAAATGCTGGGATTACAGGTGTAAGCTGCCACGCCCGGCCTCTCAGGGAGCTTTTATTCATAACGGAAGGTAAAGGGAGAGCAGGTATGTCATACGGTAAGAGAGGGAGCAAAAGGGTTGCCAGGCTTTTACATTTTTAAAATCATCATTATTATTATTTTTATTTATTTATTTATTTTTTGAGATGGAGTCTGGCTGTGTCACCCAGGCTGGAGTGCAGTGGTACAATCTCGGTTCACTGCAACCTCCACCTCCCGGGTTCAAGTGATTCTCCTGCTTCAGCCTCCGGAGTAGCTGGAATTACAGGCACCCGCCACCATGCACAGCTTTTTTTT
>NW_012102873.1:7579-8115 GCF_000951045.1 Mandrillus leucophaeus
GATCACTTGAGGCCAGGAGTTCGAGAGCAGCCTGCCAACATGGTGAAACCTCATCTCTACTAAAAATACAAAAATTAGCCGGGTGTGGTGGCACGCGCCTGTAGTCCCAGCTACCCGGGAGGCTGAGGCAGGAGAATCGCTTGAACCCCAGAGGTGAAGGTTGCAGTGAGCCGAGATCGTGCCATCGCACTCCAGCTGGGCAACAGAGAGAAACGCCATCTCAAAAAAAGAAAAAAAAGAATTGAATTGAATTGGCCGGGTGCTACAGCTCATGCCTATAATCCCAGCACTTTGAGAGGCTGAGGTGGGAGGATCACTCGAGCCCAGGAGTTCAAGACCAGCCTGGGTAACATAAGAAGATTCTGTCTCTACAAATAGAATTTTTAAAAAATTAGCCAAGTATGGTGGTGCGGTAGTCCCAGTTACTTGGAAGGCTGAGGCAGGAGGATTGTTTGGGTCTGGGAGGTCAAGGCTACACTGAGCTGTGATTGCACCACTGCACTCCAGCCTGGGCCGCTGTCCAAAAATAAATAAAT
>NW_012102874.1:0-278 GCF_000951045.1 Mandrillus leucophaeus
CTGTGTAGTTCTTATCCCAGACCAAATTAAGCCTTTTTCTAAAGTTCTACAATTTACAGTTGGTAGATAAGAGTGGTTCTCAAAAATAGAGTCTCTGAACCAGGAGCACCTGGGAATGTCTTATAGATGTAAATTCTCAGGCCCCTCCCTAGACCTGATGAATCAGAAACTCTGGAGTAGGGCCCAGCAATCCACGCTGCAATAAGCCCTCCAGGTGTTCAGGAACCGCTGGCATACAGCAGGTAGAAAAATGTGTTTCCTTCTGTAGGTCCAAAGCC
>NW_012102874.1:488-1803 GCF_000951045.1 Mandrillus leucophaeus
GTAATATTGTAGAAAAGGATCTTCACAATGTAAGACTCGGGCACACTAGAAGTTCTATGATAAAAGACCAACTAGATCTCAATGTCCAAACTTACTAGAGAAGAAAAGTGGAATCACTCGATCTGCTGACCTCGTCCTCTGCCCGCCTTGGCCTCCCAAAGTGCTGGGATTACAGGCATGAGCCACGGCGCCTGGCCTTATTTTGTTTCGAGGAGTGCCTTTTGGTAAGGGTGCCCAGGAGGAGGATGACGGTGGAGATGGGCAGGTGCCCTCCCTGGTGTGCAACTGGCTGACGTCCTGGCCCGGGGCTCTGCCCAGGACTGCCGTGTGCCCTTTTTGCAGTTCCCTTGGCGGTGGGTGAGCCCAGTGCTCTCCACCAGCTGAGGCCCAGGCTGCAGTGGTTCTGGCCAGAGAGAAGGGAGTTAGCGGCCCGGGACCTGCGGCAATCCACAGCAGGAGTCAGAGCCTGACTTTCCCGTCTGGGGAGTGAGACGGTGGCTGTCTCTTATACACATCTAGATGTGTATAAGAGACAGAGCCTCGACCTCCCCAGCTCACATGATTCTGCCCCCTCAGCCTTCCAAATAGCTGGGACCACAGGTGGGCACCACCATGCCCGCCTAATTTTTGTATTTTTTGTGGAAATGGGATTATGCCATGTTACCCAGGCTGATCTTGACTTCAGGGCTCAAGTAATCTCTCTGCCTCCACCTCCCGAAGTGCTGGGATTACAGGCGTGAGCCACCATGCCCAGCCCTGCTTTAAATTAAAGTGTATTTCACTTGATATTAGTACAGCCACTTCGGCGGTTTTTTGCTTACTATTTAAAGGTTGTATCTTTGTATCCTTTTACTTTCAATCTGTTTATTTTAATTTAAAATGTTTATCTTGTAGATAGCACATTGATGGATCATATTTTCTTTTTTAATCCTTTCAGCCAGTCGGCTTTTCTTTTTTTGTGGGATAGAGTTTTGCTCGTCACCCAGGCTGGAGTGCAATGGTGCGATCTGGTTCAAGCGATTCTACAGCCTCAGCCTCCTGAGTAGTTGGGATTACAGGCGCCTGAAACCATGCCTGGCTAATTTTCGTATTTTTAATAGAGACAGGGGTTTCTTCATGTTGGTCAGGCTTGTCTGACTCCTGAACTCAGGTGATCCACCACCTCAGCCTCCCAAAGTGCTTAGTTTACATGCGTAAGCCACCCCACCCGGCCAAAGTGCATTTTTTTTTCTCAGAAAATCTATTCCATTCTTTTTCCAGAAACCAAGTTTGTACAACTAAAATAAATATTTATACTCTAATTTTTTTGTTCTGA
>NW_012102875.1:0-8966 GCF_000951045.1 Mandrillus leucophaeus
CAACATGGCACAAGTATATATATGTAACAAACCTGCACGTTATGCACATGTACCCTACAACTTAAAGTATAATAATAATAAATAAATTTAAAAAAATAAAAAAAGAAAAACAGTGTAATTCTGTGACATGAATTCACACATCAGAAACCAGTTTATCAGAAAGCTTCTTTCTAGTTTTTATCTGAGGATATGTCCTTTTTCACCATAGGACTGAAAGCACTCCCAAATATCCCTTTTCAGATTCCACAAAAAGAGTGTTAGAAAACTTCTCCATGAATAGAAAGGTGTAACTGTGACATGAAATAACACTTCACAAAGAACTTTCTCAGAAAGCTTCTTTCTAGTTTTTACGTGAGGATATTTCCTTTGTTACCTCGGGCTTCAATGCGATTCAAAAAATCCCTTCTCAGATTGCCAAAATGAGTGCTACCAAACTGATCTGTGAAAAAAATCATATAACTCTGTGTTATGAATTAATACATGACAAAGCAGTTTCTCAGAAAGATTCTTTCTCGATTTTATATGAAGCTATTTCCTTTGTCAAAATAAGCTTCAATACCCTCAGAAATATCCCATTGCAGATAGATTCCAAGAAAACAGTGTTAGCAAACTGCAAAATGTAAAGTACAGTGTAACTCGGTGAGATGAATTCACACATCACAAAGCAGTTTCTCAGAAAGCTTCTTTTTAGTTTTTATCTGAGGATATTTCCTTTCTCACCATAGACCTCAATGCTCTCCCAAATATCCCTTTGCAGATTCCATGAAAACAGTGTCAGCAGACTGCTCCATGAAAACAACAGTGTAACTCTATGACATGAATTCAAAAATCACAAAGGTGTTTCTCAGAAAGATTCTTTCCAGTTTTTATATGAGGCTATTTCCTCTTTCACCATAGCCTTCAATGCGATCCAAAATGTCACTTCTCAGATGCACCAAAAACCCTGCCCCCAAACTGATCCAGGAAGAGAATCCTGTGATTCTGTGAGATGAACTCACACATCACAAAGCCGTTTCTCAGAAAGTTTCTTTGTTGTTTTTATCTGAGGATAATTCCTTTATCACCATAGACTTCACTGAGCTCCCTAATATCCTACTGAAGATTCCCTGAAAACCGAGTTATCAATCTGCTCAGTGAAAAGGATGGTGTAACTCAGTGTGATGAATTCACACATCACAAAACAGTTACTAAGAAATCTTCCTTTCGGTTTTTATCTGAGGCTATTTACTTTGTCACCATAGGCTTCAATGCAATCCAAAGTATCCCTTCTCAGATTCCCCAAAAACAGTGCTACCAAACTGCTCCTTGAAAAGAATCATGTAACTCTGTGAGATGAAATCACACATCACAAAGAACTTTACCATAATGCTTTTGTCTAGTTTTTATCTGAGGACATTTCCTTTATTACCATAATCTTCAGTGCAATTAAAAATATCCCTTTCCAGATTCCCCCAAAACAGCACTACCAAACTGATCCATGAAGAAAATTGTGTAACTCTGTGAGATGAATTAACATACCACAAAGTGGTTTCACAGAAGCTTCTTTCTTGTTTTTACATGAGGATATGTCGTTTGTCACCATAAGCTTCAATGCACTCCAAAATATCCCATTGCAGATTGCAAGAAAACACGACTAGCAAACTGCTCAATGAAAAGAACTGTGCAACTCTGTGAAATGAATTCACACATCACAAAGCAGTTTCTCAGAAAAGTTCTTTCTAGTTTTATCTGAGGATATTTCCTTTGTCACCATAGGCTTCAATGCAATTCAACATATCCCTTCTCAAATTCCCCAAAATCACTGCTACCAAACTAAACTATGAAAAGAATCATATAACTCTATGTGATGAATTAACACATGACAATGCAGTTTCTCAGAAAGCTTATTTCTTGCTTTTATATGAAGATATTTCCTTTGTCACCATAAGCTTCAATGCGTTCCCAAATATCAGACTCCAGATTCCCTAAAAACATTGTTATCAATCTGCTCAATGAAAATAAAGGTTGAACTCTGTGAGTTGAATGCACACATCACAAAGCAGTTTATCAGAGAGCTTCCTTCTAGTTTTTTTCTGAGGATATTTCCTTTTTCACTATAGCCCTCAATGTGCTCCCATATATCCCTTTGCGGATTCCACAAAAACAGTGTTAGCAAACTGCTCATTAAAAAGAACAGTGTAACTCTGTGAGACGAAGTCACACATCACAAAGCAGTTTCTCAGAAGGCTTCTTTTTGGTTTCTATCTAAGGATATCTACTTTGTCACCATAGGCTTCATTGCACTCCCAAATATCACTTTGCAGCTTCCACGAAAACAGTGTTAGCAAACTGATCCTTGAAAAGAAAGCTGTAACTGTGTGAGATGAAGTCACACATCAGCAAGAACTTTCTCAGAAAGTTTCTTTCTAGAATTTATCTGAGGATATTTCATTTGTCACAATAGGCTTCAAAGTGATCCAAAATATCCCTTTTCAGATTCCCCAAAAACACTGCTACCAAACTGATCCAGGAAGAGAATCGTGAAACTGTGAGATAAATTCACACATCACAAAGCCGTTTCTCTGAAAACTTATTTATAGTTTTTATTTGAGGATGTTCCCTTTGTCACCATAAGCTTCAAAGCACAACAAAATATCCCAATGCAGATTCCAAGAACACAGCATTAGCAAACTGCTCAAGGAAAAGAATATTGTAACTGTGTGAGATGAATTCCCACATCAAAAAGCAGTTTCTTAGAAAGCGTCTTTCTAGTTTTTATCTGAGTATATTTCCTTTTTCACCATAGGCCTCAATGGGCTCCCAAATATCTCAGTGTAGATTCCTCAAAACAGTTTTGACAAACTGCTCTGTGAAAATAATGGTGTAACACTGTGAGATGAATTCACACATCACAAAGATTTTTCTCAGAAAGCTCCTCCTAGTTTTATTGGAGGTTATTTTCTTTGTCACCATAGGCTTCAATGCGATCCAAAATATCCCTTCTCAGATTCCCCATTGCAGTGCTACCAAACTGATCCATGAAAGACATTTTGTAAGTCTGTGAGATGAATTATCACATCACAAAGCGGTTTCTCAGAAAGCTTCCTTCTTGTTTTTATATGAGAATATTTCCTTTGTGAACTTAAGCTTCAGTGAGTTCTGAAGTATCCCATTGCGGATTCCAAGAAAACACTGTTAGCAAACTGCTCATTGAAAAGAATGGTGTAAATCTGTGAGATGAATTCACACATCAGAACGCCATTTACAAGAAACTTTTTTTCTAGTTTTTGTCTGAGGATATTTCCTTTGTCACCATAGGCTCCAATGTGATCCAAAATATGCTTCTCAGTTTCGCCAAAATCAGTGCTACCAAGCTGATTCATGGAAAGAATCACATAATTCTGTGGGGTTAATTAACACTTGACAGATCTATTTCTCAGGAAGCTTCTTGCTAGTTTTTACATGAGGATATATCCTTTGTCACAATAAGCTTCAATGCAGCTCGATATATCCCATTGTAGATTCCAAGAAAACTGTGTTAGCAAACTGCTAAATGTAAAGAACAGTGTAACTCAGTGAGATGAATTCACACATCACAAGGCAGTTTCTCAGAAAGCTTCCTTCTAGTTTTTATCTGAAGATATTTCCTTTTTCAATGTAGACATCAATGCGCTCCTAAATATCCCTTTGCAGATTCCACAAAGACAGTGTCAGCAAACTGCTCCATGGAAACAACAGTGTAACTCTGTGATGTGAATTCATACATCACAAAGCAGTTTCTCAGAAAGATTCTTTCCAGGTTTTTATGAGGATATTTCAGTTTTTACCATAGGCTTCAAATATCCTTTCTCAGATTCAAAGTAAACAGTGTTAGCAAACTGCCCAATGATAAGAAGAGTGTAGCTCTGTGAGATGAATTCACACTTCACAAAGCAGTTTTACAGAAAGCTTCTTTTTCATTTTTATCTGAGGATATTTCATATGTCACCATTGGCTTCAATGCTCACCCAAATATCCTACTGCAGATTCCAAGAAAACAGTGTTATCAAACTGATCAATGAAATGAACGGTGTAGCTCTGTGAGATGAATTCAAACATCACACAACAGTTTTTCAGAAGTATTCTTGCTAGTTTTTATCTGAGGATATTTCTTTTGTCACTCTGGGACTCAAAGTGCTCCCAAATATCTGTTTGCAGTATTCAGGATAAAAATGTTAGCAAACTGCTCCATGAAAAGACAGATGTTACTCTGTGAGGGGAATTCCCACCTCACAAAGACGTTTCACAGAAAGTGTCTTTCTAGTTTTTGTCTGAGAATATTTTCTTTTTCACCATAGGCCTCAATGTGCTCCCACATATCCCTTTGCAGAGTCCAAGAAAACAGTGTTAGCAAACCGCTCCATAAAAAAAAAGGTGTAATTCTGTGAAATGAATTCACACATCATGAAGAAGTTTCTCAGAAAGCTTATTTCTAGTTTTTATCTGATTATATTTCCTTTGTCACCATAGGCCTCAGGACAATTCAAAATATCCCTTCTCAGGTTCCCAAAAAACAGTGCTACCAAACTGCTCCAGGGAAAGGGCCGTGTAACTCTGTGAGATGAATTCACACATCACAAAGCAGTTTCTCAGAAATCTTCTTTCTAGTTTTTGTCTGAGGTTATTTTCCATGTCTCCCTAAGCTTCAATGCACTCCAAAACATCCCACTGCAGAATCCAATAAAACTGTGTTAGCAAACTGCTCAGTGAAAATAACAGTGTAACTCTGTGAGGTGAATTCATGCATCACAAAGTCGTTTCTCAGAGAGCTTCCTTTTGAATTATCTATGAGGATAATTCCATTGTCACTATAGGCTTCAATGAGCTCCCAAATATCCTATTGCAGATTCTTTAAAAACAGTGCTAGCAAACTGCTCCATGAAAAGAGTGGTGTAATTCTGTGAGAAGAATTCACATATCACAAAGCAATTTCTCAGAAAAATTCTTTCTAGTTTTTATCTGAGGATATTTTCTTTTTCACCCTAGGCCTCAATGTGCTCCCAAGTATCCCTTTGCAGGTTACACGAAAACAGTGTTAGCAAACTGCTGCATGAAAAGAAAGGTGTATCTCTGTGAGATGAATTCACACATCACAAAGATCTTTCTCAGAAACCTTCTTTCTACTTTTTTTCTGAGGATATTTCCTTTTTCACCATAGGCCTCAATGCGCTCCCAAATATCCCATTGCAGATTCCAAGAAAACAGTGTTAGCTAACTGCTCAATGAAAAGAATGGTGTCACTCTTTGAGATGATTTCATGCATCACAAAGAAGTTTCTCAAAGCTTCTTTTTGCTGTTTATGTGAGGATATTTCCTTTGTCACTATAGACTTCAACGTGTTCCCAAATATCCTATTGCAGATTCCATGAAAACAGCGTTAGCAAACTGCTCCATGAAAAGAAAGGTATAACTCTATGAGATGACTTCACACATGACAGAGAACTCTCTCAGAAAGCTTCTTTCTAGTTTTTGGCTGAAGATATTTCCTTTGTCATCATAGTATAGGTTTCAATGCGATTTCGAATATCCCTTCCTAGATTCCCCAAAAACAGTGCTACTAAATTGATCCATGATAAGAATCGTGTAACTCTGTGAGATGAATTAACACATCTCAAAGCCGTTTCTCAGAAAGCCTCTTTCTAGTGTTTTTATGAGGATATTTCCTTTGTCACCATAGGTTTCAATGAGATCCAAATTATCCCTTCGCAGATTCCCCAAAAGCATGGCTCCCAAACTGCTCCATGAAAAGGATGATGTAATTCTGTGAGATGAATTCACAAATCACAAAGCAGTTTCCCAGAAAGCTTCTTTCTAGTTTTTGTCTGAGGATATTTCCTTTGTCATCATAAGTTTCAATGCGCTCTAAAATATCCCATTGCAAATTCTAAGAAAACAGTGTTAGCAATCTGCTCAATGTAAAGGACATTTAACTCTGTGAGATGAATTCACACATCACAAAGAAGTTTATCAGAAACCTTCTCTCTAATTTTTATCTGGGAATATTTACTTTTCCACCACATGCCTCAATGAGCTCAGAAATATCCCCTTGTAGATTCCATGAAAACAATGTTAACAAATTGCTCTGTGAAAAGAAAGGTGTAACTCTGTGAGATGAATTCACACATGACAGAGAACTCTCTCAGAAAGCTTCTTTCTAGTTTTTAGCTGAAGACATTTCCTTTGTCACCTTAGGCTTCACTGCAATCCAAAATATCCCTTCTCAGATTCTCAAAAAAGAGTGCTACCAAATTACTCCATGAAAAATGTCGTATAACTCTGTGAGATGAATTCACAAATTGCAAAGCAGTTTCTCAGAAAGCTTCTTTCTGTTTTTTACTTACGATATTTTATTTGTCACCATAGGATTCAATGCACTTCCAAATATCCTATGGTATATTCTACAAAAAGAGGGATATCAAACATGTCAATGAAAAGATCAGTGTAACTATGTGAGGTGAATTCACACAGCATAAAGCAGTTTCTCATAAGGCTTCTTTTTAGTTTTTGTATGAGGATATTTCCTTTGTCACCATTGTCTTCAATATGATCCAAAATATCCTTTCTCAGATTCCCCAAAAACAATTCTACTAAACTGATCCATGAAAAGAATCGTGTAACACTGTAAGATGAATTAACAAATCACAAAGTGGTTTCTTAGAAAGCTTCTTTCCAGTTTTTATTTGAGGGTATTTCCTTTGTCATCATACGCTTCAATGCACTCTCAAATTACCTATTGCAGATTCCATGAAAACAGTGTCATCACACTGTTCAATGAAAAGAACGGTGTAACTCTGTGATATAAATTGTCCCATCACATAGTAGTTTCTGAGAGAGCTTCTTTCTAGTTTTTATCTGAGGATATTTCCTTTTTCACTACAGTCCTCAATGCCCTCCTAAATATCCCTTTGCAGATACCACAAAAACAGTGTTTGCAAACTGCTGCATAAAAAGAAAGGTGTAACTCTGTGAGATGAAATCACACATTACCAGGAACTTTCTCAGAAAGCTTCCATTTTGTTTTTATAGGATTATATTTCCTTTGTCACTGTAAGTTTCACTGTGTTCTGAAATATCCCATTGCAGATTCCAAGAAACCATTGTTTGCAAACTACTCCATGAAAAGAAAGGTATAACACTATGAGATGAATTCACATATCGCAAAGAACTTTCTCAGAAAGCTTCTTTCCAGTTTTTATCTGTGGATATTTCCTTTGCCACCAGAGGCTGAAATGCAATCCAAAATATCCCTTCTCAGATTCCTCAAAAACATTGCTACCAAACTGACATATGAAAAGAATCGTGTAATTCTGTGAGATGAATTAACACATCACAAAGCAGTTTCTCAGAAAGTTTCTTTCTGGTATTTATATGAGGATATTTCATTTGTCACCATAAGCTTCAATGTACTCCGAAATATTCCATTGCAGATTCCAAGAAAACAGTGTTAGCAAATTACTCAATGAAAAGAACATTGTAACCCTTTGAGATAAATCAGACATCACAAAGCTGTTTCTCAGAAAGCTTCTTTCGGTTTTTAAGGCAGGATATTTCCTTTGTCACCATAAGCCTCAACTCACTAACAAATATCCATTTGTAGATTCCACAAAAACAGTGTTAGAAAACTGCTCCATGAAAGGATGATGCAAAATATCTCTTTTCAGATTCCCCAAGAAGAGTGCTACCAAACTGCTCCCTGAAAAGAAAGATGTAACTCCATGAGATGAATTCACAAATGACTAAGAAGTTTCTCAGAAAATTTTTTCTAGATTTTGTGTGAGGATATTTCCTTTTTCACCATAAGGTTCAATGCACTCTGAAATTTCCCTTTGCACATATCAAGAAAACTGTATTAGCAAACTTCTCCATGAAAAGAACAGTGTTACCCTGTGAGATGAATTCACATATCATACAACAGATACTCAGAAAGTTCCTTTTTGTTTTTATCTGAGGATATTTCCTTTGCCACCATAGGCTTCAATGTGATCCAAAATATCTCTTCTCAGATTCCCCAAAAAGAGTGCTACAAAACTGATCCATGAAAAGAATCGTGTAACTCAGTGATATGAATTAACATATGACAAAATGGTTTCTCAGAAAGCTTCTTTCTAGTTTTTATATGAGGGTGTTTCTGTTGCCACCATAAGCTTAAAATGCACTCCGAAATATCCCATTGCAGGTTCCAAGAAAACAGGGTTGGCAAACCGCTCAATAAAAAAAAACAGGGTAACTCTGTACAATGAACTCACACATCACAAAGCAGTTTCTCAGAAACTTTCTTTCTAGTTTTTATCTGAGGATATTTGCTTTTTCACCATAGACCTCAATGTGCTCCCAAGTGTCCCTTTGAAGATTCCTCGAAAACAGTGTTAGCAAACTGCCCCATGAAATAAAGTTGTAACTCTGTGAGGTGAATTCACACATCATAAAGCAGTTTCTCAGAAAGTTTCTTTTTGGTTTAATCTGAGGATGTTTCCTTTGTCACCATAGGCCTCAATGCACTCACAAATATCACGTTGCAGATTCCATGAAAACATTGTTAGCAAACTACTCCATGAAAAGAAAGGTATAATAATGTGAGATTAATTCATATATCACAAGGAACTTTCTCAAAAAGCTTCTTTCTACTTTTTGTATGAGATTATTTCCTTTGTCACCATGGGCTTCAATGTGATCCAAAATATCCCTTCTCAGATTCCACAAAAAACATGCCTCCAAACTGCTCATGAAAAGAATCGTGTAACTCTGTGAGATGAATTCACAAATCACAAGGCAGTTTCTCAGAAAGCTTCTTTCTAGTTTTTTCTGAATATATATGCTTTTTAGCTGTAGTCATCAATGTGCTCTGAAATATCCCTTTACAAATTCCATGAAAACAGTGTTAGGAAGCTGCTCCATGAAAAGAAAGTTGTACCTCTGTGAGATGAATTTACACATCACAAAGAAGTTTC
>NW_012102875.1:10936-12064 GCF_000951045.1 Mandrillus leucophaeus
CCATGAAAAGAAAAGTGTAACTCTTTGAGATGATTTCACACATCACAAAGCAGTTTCTCAACAACTTTCTTTCTAATTTTTACCTGATGATATTTTCTTTGTCACCTTAGGCTTCAATGTGGTCCAAAATATCCCTTCTCAGATTCCCCAAAAACAGTGCTATCAAACTGCTTCATAAAAAGAATGGTGTATCTCTTGGAGATGAATTCACAAATCACAAAGTAGTTTCTCAGAAAGCTTGTTTCTAGTTTTTATTTGAGGATATTTCCTTATTAATCATATTCCTCAATGCGCTCCAGAATATCACATCCTAGATTCCATGAAAAAAGTGTTAGCAAACTTCTCAATGAAAAGAATGGTGTAACACTGTAAGATGAATTCACACATCACAAATAAGTTTCTCAGAAACTTTCTAGGTTTTATCTGAGGATATTTCCTTTCTCACCACAGGCTTCAATGTGATCCAAATACGCCACCTCAGATTCCCCAAGAACAGGTCTACCAAGCTCCTCCATGAAAGGAATCGTGTAACTCTGTGAAATGAATTCATAAATCACAAAGAAACTTCTCAGAAAACTTCTTTCTAGTTTTTCTCTGAGGATATTTCCTTTTTCACCATTTGCCACAATGCGTTTGCAAACAGCCCTTTGCAGATTCCACAAAAATAGTGTTAGCAAACTGCTCCATTAAAAGAAATGTGTAAATCTGTGAGATGAATTCACACATCACAAAGCAGTTTCTCAGAAAGCTTCTTTTTGGTTTTGGTCTGAGGATATGTAATTTGCCAACATAGGCTTCAAAGCACTCCCAAATATCCATTTGCAGATTCCAGGAAAATAGTGTTATCTATCAAATTGCCAGTGGAAACAACAGTGTAACTCTGTGAGATGAATTCACAGAAAGATTATCTCTCAGAATGCTTCCTTCTTGTTTTTATCTGAGGATATTTCCTCAATGTGCTCCCATATATGCCTTTCCAGATTCCACGAAAAGAGTATTACCAAACTCTTCCTTGAAAACACAGGTGTATTTTTGTGAGATGAATTCACATATCACAAAGAAATTTCTCAGAGGGCTTCTTTCTAGTTTTTATCTGAGGATAATTCCTTTGTCACCATAGACTTCAAT
>NW_012102875.1:13604-15574 GCF_000951045.1 Mandrillus leucophaeus
CTTTCTAGTTTTTATCTGATTATATATCCTTTGTTACCATAGGCTTCAATGTGATATAAAATATCCCTTCACAGATTCCCCAAAAACAGTGCTACCAAACTACTCCATGAACACAAATGTGGAACTCTCTGAGATGAATTCAAAAATCACAAAGCAGTTTCTCAGAAAGCTTCTTTCTTGTTTTTGTCTGAGTATATTTCCTTTGTCACCATAAGTTTAAATGAGCTCCAAAATATACCATTGCTGATTCCAAGAAAGTGTTAGCAAACTGCTCAGTGTAAAGAACAGTGTAAACGTGTAAGATGAATTCACACAACACGAATCAGTTTCTCAGAATGTTCTTTTTGGTTTTTATCTGAGGATATATCTTTTGTCGTCATAGCCTTCAATGTACTTCCAAATATCCTATTACAGATTCCACGAAAACAGTATTATCAAACTGCTCAATGAAAACAACAGTGTATCACTGTGAGATGAATTCACCCATCTGAAATTTGTTTCTAGGAAAGATTCTTTCCAGTTTTATCTGAGGATATTTCCTTTTACACCATAGGCCTCAATGCGCTCCCAAACATCACTTTCCAGATTACCCGAAAAGAGTGTTTGCAAACTGCTCCATGAAAAGAAAGGTGTAACTCTGTGAGATGAATTCACACATCACAAATAACTTTCTCAGAAGGGTTCTTTCATGTTTTTGTCAGAAGATATGTATTTTGTCACCATAGGCTTCATCGTGATCCAAAACATCGCTTCTCAGATTCCTCAAAAAGAGTGCTACAAAACTGTGCCATGAAAAGAATGGTGTAACTCTGTGAGATGAATTCACACATCACAGAGCAGTTTCTCCAAAAGCTTCTTTCTAGTTTTTATCTGAGGATATTTCCTTTTTCACCATTGGCCTCAATGCGCTCCATAATATCCCATCGCAGATTCCATGAAAAAAGTATTAGCAAATTTCTCAATGAAAAGAACGGTATAACTCTGTGAGATGAATTCCCACATCACAAGGAAGTGTCTCAGAAAGTTTCTTTCTAGATTTTATCTGAGGATATATCCTTTGTCACCATCGTCTTCAATGCGATTAAAATTATCCCTTCTCAGATTCCACAAAAAGAGTGCTATCAGTCTGCTTCATGAAAATAATCATGTAACTCTGTGAGATGTATTCACAAATCACAAAGCAGTTTGTCAGAAAGCTTCCTTCTAGTTTTTGTCTAAGGATATTTCCTTTTTCACCATTTGCCTCAATGCACTTGTGAATATTCCTTTGCAGATTCCATGAAAATAGTGTTAGCAAACTGCTCCATGGAAAGCAAGGTGTAAATCTGTGAGATGAATTCAAACATCAGAAAGCAGTTTCTTAGAAAACTTCTTGTTGGTTGTTGTCTGAGGATATTTCATTTGCCACTATAGGCTTCAATGCACTCTCAGATATCCCTTCTCAGACAACACAAAGAGTGTGATGCCAAAGTGCTCCCTCAACAGAAACGTTTTGCTCTATGAGACGAATGCACACCTCACAAAGGAGTTTTTCTGAAAGCCACTTTCGAGATTTTATCTGATGTTATTTCCTTTTTCACTATATTCCTCAATGTGCTCCCAAATATCCCATTGCAGATTAAATGAAAAAAGTGTTAGCAAACTTCTCAATGAAAAGAGCAGTGCTACTTGGTGAGGTGAATTCACACATCACAAAACAGTTTCACAGAAAGCTTCTTTTTGGTTTTTATCTGAAGATATTTTCTTTGTCACCAAAGATTTCAATACACTTCCAAATATGCTATTGCAGATTCCACGAAAACAGTGTTATCAAACTGCTCCATGAAAAGAAAAGTGTAACTCTTTGAGATGATTTCACACATCACAAAGCAGTTTCTCAACAACTTTCTTTCTAATTTTTACCTGATGATATTTTCTTTGTCACCTTAGGCTTCAATGTGGTCCAAAATATCCCTTCTCAGATTCCCCAA
>NW_012102875.1:16429-40186 GCF_000951045.1 Mandrillus leucophaeus
TTCTAGTTTTTATCTGAGGATAATTCCTTTGTCACCATAGACTTCAATGAACTCCCCCATATCCCATTGCAGATTCCAAGAAAACAGTGTTAGCAAACTGCTCAGTGAAAAGAACAGGGTAACTCTGTGAGATGAATTCACACGTCACAAAGCAATTTCTCAGAAAGTCTGTTTTTGGTTTTTATCTGAGGATATTTCCCTTGTCATCATAGGCTTCAAGGCACTCCCATAGATCCTGTTGCAGATTCCAGGAGAACGTTGTTGGCAAACTACCCCATGAGAAGAAATATGTAGCTCTGTGAGTTGAATTCATACATCACAAACCAGTTTCTCAAAAAGCTTCTTTCTAGTTTTATATGAGGATATTTCCTTTGTCACCTTGAGCTTCAATGCGCTACCAAATATCTTCTTGCAGATTCCACGAAAACGGTGTTAGGAAACTTCAACACGAAGAGAAATGTGTAACTCTGTGAGATGAATTAACACACTGCAAACCTGGTTCTCAGAAAGCTTATTTCTCGTTTTTAACTGAGGATATTTCCTTTGGCACCATATGCTTCAAACCGCTCCCAGGTATTCCATTGCAGATCTCAAGAAAACAGTGTTAGCAAACTGCTCAATGAAAAGAACAATGTAACATTGTGAGATGAATTCACACATCACAAAGCAGTTTCTCAGAAAGCTTCTTTCTAATTTTTATGGGAGGATATTTCCTTTGCAGGCATAGTATTCAATGTGATCCAAAATATCCCTTCTCAGATTGCGAAAAAGAGTGCTACAAAACTGCTCCCTGAAAAGAATCAAGTAACTCAGTGAGATGAATTCACACATCACAGGGCTGTTTCTCAGAAAGCTTCTTTCTAGTTTTTGTCAGAGAATATTTCCTTTTTCACCATAGGCCTCAAAGCAATCCCAAAAATCCCATTGAAGATTCCAAGAAAAACGTGTAAACAAACTGCTCAATAAAAGCAATGGTGAAGCTCTGTGAGATGAGTTCACACATCACAAAGCAGTTTCTCAGAAAGCTTCTTTCTAGTTTTTATCAGAGGATATATTCCTTGTCACCATAGGCCTCAATTCACTCTCAAATATCCCTTTGCAGATTCCAGGAACACAAAGTTAGCAAACTGCTCCATGAAGAGAAGCAAGTAACTCTGTGAGATGATTTCACACATCACAAAGTAGTTTCTCAGAAAGCTTCTTTCTAGTTTTTGTCAGAGGATATTTCCTTTGTCACCATAGGCTTCATTGTGACCCAAAATATCCCTTCTCAGATACCCCAAAAGCAGTGCAACCAAAGTACTCCATGAAGAGAATCCTGTAACTCTGTGAGATGAATTCACACATCACAAAGCAGTTTCTCAGAAATCTTTTCTCTAGTTTTTATCTGAGGATATTTTCTTTGTCACCATAGGCTTCCATGTGTTCCCAATATCCTACTGCCGACTTCAGGGAAACAGTGTTAGCAAACTGCTCCACGAAAATAATGGTGAAACTCTTTGAGATGCATTCACACATTACAAAGCCGTTTCTCAGAAAGCTTCTCTGTAATATTCTTCAGAAGATATTTCCTTTTTCACTGTAGGCGTAATACGCTCCTAAATTTCCTCTTGTAGATTCCACGAAAACAATGTTAGTAAACTGCTCCATGAAAAGACAGGAGTATCTCTGTGAGATGAATTCACACATTATAAAGAAGTTTCTTAGAAGGCTTCTTTCTAGTTTTAATCTGAGGATATATCCTTTGCCACCATAGGCTTCAATGTGCTCCCAAATATCCCATTGCAGATTCTAAGGAACCAGCATTAGCAAACTGCTCAGTGAAAAGAACAGTGTAACTCTGTGACATGAATTCACACATCACAGAGCAATTTCTCAGGAAGTCTCTTTTTGGTTTTTATCTGAGGATATTTCCCTTGTCATCATAGGCTTCAAGGCGCTCCCTAGATCCTGTTGCAGATTCCACGAGAACGTTGTTAGCAAACTACTCCATGAAAAGCAATGTGTAACTCTGCAAGATAAATTCATACATCACAAGGCAGTTTCTCAGAAAGTTTCTTTCTAGTTTTTATATGAGGATATTTCCTTTGTCACCGTGAGCTTCAATGTGCTCAAAATAACCCATTGCAGATCCCAAGAAACCGGTGATAGGAAACTGCTCAATGAATAGAACAGTGTAACTCTCTGACATGAATTCACACATCACAAAGCAGTTTCCAGACAGCTTCTTTCTGGTTTTTATCTGAGGATAGTTCCTCTTTCACCTGAATAGGCCTCAATGCGCTCATGACTATACCTTTGCAGATTCCACAAAAATAGTGTTAGCAAACTGCTCAACGGAAAGAAAGGTGTAACTGTGGGAGATGAATTCACACATCACAAAGCAGTTTCCGAGAAACCTTCCTTTTGTTTTTTACCTGATCGTATTTCATTTGTCACCGTAGGCTTCAATGAGCACCCAAATATCCTATTGCAGATTCCACAAAAGCGATGTTAGGAAACTTCAGCATGAAAATAAGTGTGTAATTCTGTAAGATGAATTCACACATGACAAAGAAGTTTCTCAGAAAGTTTCTTTCTTGCTTTTAATGAGGATATTTCCTTTGTCACCATATGCTTCAAAGTGCTCACAAATATTCCATTGCAGATCCAAAGAAAACAGTGTTAGCAAACTGCTCTATGACAGGAACAATGTAACTTTGTGAGATGAATTCACACATCAATTAGCAGTTTCTGAGAAAGCTTCTTTCTAGTTTTTATGTGAGGATATTTCCTTTGTCACCGTAGTCTTGAATGCAATCCAAAATATCCTTTCTCAGATTCCCAAAACAGAGTCCTACCAAACTGCTACATGAAAAGGATCGTGTAGCTCAGTGAGATGAATTCATACATCACAAAGCTGTTTCTCAGAAAGCTTCTTTCTAGTTTTTTTCAGAGAATATTTCCTTTGTCACCATAGGTCTCAAAGCGATCCCGAATATCCCATTGCAGATTCCAAGAAAAACGTGCTAACAAACTCCCGAATGAAAAGAATGGTGTAATTGTGTGAGATGAATTCACACATCACAAAAAAGTTTCTCAGAAAGCTTCTTATATGAGGATATTTCCTTTCTCACCGTGAGTTTTAATGCGCTCCCAAATATCCCATTGCAGATCCCAAGAACACAGTGTTAGGAAACTGCTCAGTGAAAAGAACAGTGTAACTCTGTGAGATGAAATCACACATCACAGAGCAGTTTCTCAGACAACTTCTTTCCAATTTTAATCTGAGGATGGTTCGTTTTTCACCTGAATAGACCTCAATGCGCTCATGAAAATACCTTTGCAGAATCCACACAAACAGTGTTAGCAAATTGCTCAATGAACAGAAAGGTGTAACTGTGGGAAATGGATACACACATCACAAAGTGGTTTCCCAGAAAGCTTCTTTTTGGTTTTTAGCTGATCATATTTCCCTTGTCATCATAAGCTTCAATGCGCTCCCAAATATCCTACTCCAGATTCCACGAAAACGGTGTTAGGAAACTTCAACATGAAAAGAATGTGTTGCTCTGTGAGATGAATTCACACATGACAAAGAAGTTTCCCCGAAAGTTTCTTGTTTTGAACTGAGGATATTTCCTTTGTCAAAATATGCTTCAAATCGCTCCCAAATATTCCACTGCAGATCCCAAGAAAACTGTTAGCAAACTGCTCAGGGAAAAGAACAATGTACCTTTGTGAGATGAATCTACACAGCACAATGCAGTTTCTAAGAAAGCTTCTGTCTAGTTGTTATCTAAGGATATGACCTTTGTCACTATAGGATTCAAAGTGCTCCCAAATATCCTATTGCTGATTCAATGAAAATGGTGTTAGAAAACTGCTATATGAAAAGAAATGTGTAACTGTGAGATAAATTTACACAGCAAAAAACAGGTTTCTCGGAAAGCTTCCTTCTTGTTTTTAACTGAGGATATTTCTTTTGACACCATAGGGCTCAATGTGCTTGCGAACATACCTTTGCAGATTCCAACAAAATAGTGTAAGCAAACTGCTCAATGAAAAGAAAGGTGTACGTCTGTGAGATAAATTCACACATCAGAAAGCTGTTTCTCAGAAATCTTCTTTTGAGGTTTATCTGAGAATATTTTCTTTTACAAAATAGGCCTCAAAGTGTTCCTGAATATCCCATAGCAGATTCCAAGAAAAACGTATTAACAAACTGCTCAGTGAAAAGAATGGTGTAACTGTGAGAGATGAATTCACAAATCACAAAGCAGTTTCTCAGAAAGCTTCTTTCTCGTTTTTATCTGAGGATATTTCCTTTGTCATCATAGGCCTCAATGCACTCTCAAATATCCCTTTGCAGATTCCACGAAAACCATGTTAGCAAACTGCTCCATGAATAGGAATGTGTAACTCTGGGAGATAATTTCACCCATCACAAAGAACTTTCTCAGAAAGATTCCTTCCAATTTTTATCAGAGGATATTTCCTTTGTCACCATTAGGCTTCATTGCAATCCAAAATATCCCTTCTCAGATTCCCCAAAAGCAGTGCTACCAAACTGGTCTATGAAGACAATCTTGTAACTCTCTGAGATGAATTCACACACCACAAAGTAGTTTCTCAGAAAGCTTCTATCTAGCTGTTATCTGAGGATACTACCTTTGTCACCATAGGCTTCAATGTGCTCCCAATATCCTACTGCTGATTCCAGGAAAACAGTGTTAGAAAACTGTTCCATTAAAATAATGGTGTAACTATTTGAGATGCATTCACACATCACAAAGCAGTTTCTCAGAAAGCTTCTTTCTAGTTATCATCGTAGGATATTTCACTTTTCACAATAGGCGTAATATGCTCCCAAATTTCGTCTTGCAGATTCCATGAAAACAGTGTTAGCAAACTGCTCCATGTAAAAACACGTGTATCTCTGTGAGATGAATTCACACATTTCAAAGAAGTTTCTCAGAGGGCTTCTTTCTAGTTTTTATCTGAGTATACTTCGTTTGTCACCATATGCTTCAATGCGCTGTCAAATATCCAATTGCAGATTCCAAGAAAACAGTTTTAGCAAGCTGCTCAATGCAAAGAACAGTGTATCTCTGTCAGATGAATTCACAAGTCACAAAGCAGTTTCTCAGAGAGCCTCTTTTTGATTTTTATTTGAGGTTAATTCCCTTGTCATTGTAGGTTTCAAGGCGCTCCCATAGATCCTGTTGCAGATACCACGAGAAGGTTGTCAGCAAGCCACTCCATGAAAATAAATGTATGACTCCGTGAGATGAATTCACACATCACAAACCAGTTTCTCAGAAAGCTTCTTTCTAGTTTTTATATGAGGATATTTCCTTTGTCACCATGAGCTTCAATGTACTCCAAAATATCCCATTGCAGATCCCAAGAAAACAGTGTTAGGAAACTGCTGAATGAAATCAGTGTAACTCTGTGACATGAATTCACACATCAGAAAGCAGTTTCTAAGACAGTTTCTTTCTAGTTTTTATGTGAAGATAGTTCCTTTTTCACCTGAACAGGCCTTAATGCATGGCGAATATAAATTCACAGATTCCACAAAAGTAGTGTTAGCAAACTGCTCAATGAAAAGAAAGGTGTAACTGTGGGTGAATTCTCACATCACAAAGCAGTTTTCCAGAAAGCTTCTTTTTGGTTTTTACCTGATCAAATTTCCCTTGTCGCTATAGGCATCAATGCACACCCAAACATCCTATTACAGATTGCACGAAAACGGTGTTAGGAAACTTCAACATGAAAAGAAATGTGTAACTCTGTGAGATGAATTAACACAGTACAAACCAGTTTCTCAGAAAGCTTATTTCTTGTTTTTAACTCAGGATATTTCCTTTGTCACCATACGCTTCAATGTGCTCCCACATACTCCATAGCAGATCCCAAGAAAACAGTGTTAGCAAACTGCTCAGTGAAAAGAACAATGTAACTTGTGAGATGAATTCACACATCACAAAACAGTTTCTCAGAATGCTTCTTTCTAGTTTTTGTGGGAGGATATTTCCTTTGTCACCATAGTCTTCAATATGATCCAAAATATCCCTTCCCAGATTCCTGAAAAACAGTGCTACCAAACTGCTCCCTGACAGGAATAGTGAAGCTCAGTTAGATGAATTCACACATCACAAAGCTATTTCTCAGAAAGCTTCATTCTACTTTTTATCAGAGAATATTTCCTTTTACACCATAGGCCTCAAAGCAATCCTGAATTTCCCATTGCAGAATTAAAGAAAAACGTGCTAACAAACTTCTTAATGAAAAGGACGGTGTAAATATGTGAGATGAATTCGCACACCACAAAGTATTTTCTCAGAAATCTTCTTTCTCGTTTTTATCTGAGGATATTTCTTTGTCATCATAGGCCTCAGTGCACTCTCAAAAATGCCTCTGCAGATTCCACGAAAACAATGTTAGAAAACTGCTCAATGAATAGAAAGGTGTAATTCTGTGAGATGAAATCACACATCACAAAGAAGTTTCTCAGCGGGATCCTTCTAGTTTTTATCAGAGGATATTTCCTTTGTCACCATAGACTTCAATGCACTCTCAAATATCCCTTCTCGGATTCCCCAAAAGCAGTGCAACCAAACTGCTCCATGAAGAGAATCTTGTAACTCTGTGAGATAAATTCACACATCACAAGGCAGTTTCTCAGAGCTTCTTTCTAGTTGCTATCTGAGGATATTTCCTTTGTTACCATAGGCTTCAACGTGCTCCCAATATCCTTCTGCCATTTCCAGGAAAACAGTCTTAGCAAACTGCTCCATGAAAATAATGGTGTAACTCTTTGAGATGCATTCACACATCACAAAGCAGTTTCTCAGAAAGCTTCTTTCTAGTTTTCATGGGAGGATATTTCCTTCTTCACCGTAGGCATAATATGCTCCCAAATTTCTTCTTGCAGATTCCACGAAAACAGTGTTAGCAAACTGCTCCATGAAAATACAGGTGTATTTCTGTGAGATGAATTCACACATTACAAAGAAATTTTTCAGGGGGCTTCTTTCTTGTTTTTATCTGAGGATATTTACTTTATCACCATAGGCTTCAATGCACTCCCAAATATCCCATTGCAGATTCCAAGAAAACAGTGTTAGCAAACTACTCAGTGAAAAGAACAGTTTAACTCTGTGAGATGAATTCACATAGCACAAAGCAATTTCTCAGAAACCCTCTTTTTGGTTTTGATCAGAGGATATTTCCCTTGTCATCATAGGCTTCAAGGTGATCCCATGGATACTGTTGCAGATTCCATGAGAATGATGTTAGCAAACTACTCCAAGAAAAGAAATGTGTAATTCTGGGAGATGAATTCATACATCACAAACCAGTTTCTCAGAAAGCTTCTTTCTAGTTTTTATATGACGATAGTTCCTTTATCACCGTGAGCTTCAATTCACTCCCAAATACTCCATGAAAGATCCCAAGAAAACAGTGTTAGGAAACTGCTCAAAGAAAAGAACAGTGGAACTCTGTGACATGAATTCACACATCACAAAGAAGTTTCTCAAACAGCTTCTTTCTAGTTTTTATCTGAGAAAAGTTCCTTTTTCACCTGAATAGGCCTTAATGTGCTTACATATATACCTTCACAGATACCACAAAAATAGTGTTAGTAAAGTGCTCAATGAAAAGAAAGGTGTAACTGTGGGAGATGAATTCACACATCACAAAGCAGTTTCCCAGAAAGCTTCTTTTTGGTTTTCACCTGGTATTTCCCTTGTCACCGTAGGCTTCAATGTGCACCCAAATATCCTATTGTAGATTCCATGAAAATGCTGTTAGGAAACTTCAACAAGATAGTAAATGTGTAACTCTGTGAGATGAATTTACACATGACAAAGAAGTTTCTCAGAAAGCATCTTTCTAGTTTTTATCTGAGGATTTTTCCTTTGTCACTATAGGCTTCGAAGTGCTCCCAAATATCGTCCTGCAGATAAAACGAAAACAGTGTTAGCAAACTGCTCCATGAAAAGAAACGTGTAACTCTGTGAGATGAATTAACACAGCACAAACTGGCTTCTCAGAAAACTTCTTTCTGGTTTTTAACTAAGTTTATTTCCTTTTTCACCATAGGACTCAAGGTGCTCGAAAACATACCTTTGCAGATTCCAAGAAAATAGTGTCAGCAAACCGTTCAATGAAAAGAATGATGTACAGCTGTGAGATGAATTCACACATCACAAAGCTGTTTCTCAGAGAGCTTCTTTCTGGGTTTATCTGAGAATATTTCCTTTTTCATCATAGATCTCGAAGCGATCCCGAATATCCCATTGCAGATTCCAAGAAAAACGTGTTAACAAACTACTCAATGAAAAAAATGGTGTAACTCTGTGAGATGAATTCACACATCACAAAGCAGTTTCTCAGAAAGCTTCTTTCTAGTTTTTATGGGAGGATATTTCCTTTGTCACCATAGTCTTCAATGTGATCCAAAATATCCCTTCACAGATTCCCTAAAAAGAGTGCTACCAAACTGCTCCATGAAAAGTATCATGTAACACAGTGAAATGAATTTGACAAATCACAAAGCTGTTTCTCAGAAAGCTACTTTCTAGTTTTTCTCAGAGAATATTTCCCTTTTTACCATAGGCCTCAAAGCGATCCCGAATATCACATTGCAGATACCAAGAAAAACTTGTGAAAAAACTGCTCAATGAAAAGAATGTTGTAGCTTTGTGAGATGAATTCACACATCACAAAACAGTTTCTCAGAAAGCTTCTTTCTAGTTTTTATCTGAGGATATTTCCTTTGTCACCATAGGCCCCAATGCACTCTCAAATATCCCTTTGCAGATTCCACGAAAACAATGTTAACACACTGCTCCATGAATAGAAACGTGTAACTGTGAGATGAATTCACACATCACAAAGAAGTTTCTCAGAAACCTTCTTTCTAGTTATTATTTGAGGATATTTCCTTTGTCACCATAGGCTTCAATGCACTCCCAATATCCTACTGCCAATTCCAGGAAAACAGTCTTAGCAAACTGCTCCATGAAAATGATGATGTAACTCTTTGAGATGCATTCACACATCACAAAGCAGTTTCTCAGAAAGCCTCTTTCTAGGTTTCTTCAGAGGATATTTTCTTTTTCACAATAGGCATAATACGCCATATTTTTCATTGAGCAGTTTGTTAACAGGTTTTTCTTGTAATCTGCAATGGGATATTCAGGATCGCTTTGAAGCCTATGGTGACAAAGGAAATATTCTCTGATAAAAACTAGAAAGAAGCTTTCTGAGAAACAGCTTTGTGATGTGTGAATTCATCTCACTGAGCTACATGATCCTTTTCATGTAGCAGTTTGGTAGCACTCTTTTGAGGGAATCTGAAAAGGCATATTTTGGATGGCATTGAAAACTATGGTGACAAAGGAAATATCCTCCCATAAAAACTAGAAAGAAGTTTTCTTAGAAACTGCTTATTGATGTGTGAATTCATCTCACAAAGTTACATTGCTCCTGTCATAGAGCAATTTGCTAACACTGTTTTCTTGGGATCTGCTATGGAATATTTGGGAGTGCTTTGAAGCATATGGTGACAAAGGAAATATCCTCAGTTAAAAACAAGAAAGAGGCTTTCTGATAAACCACTTTGTCGTCTGTGAATTCATCTCACAGAGTTACACATTTCTTTCGTGTTGAAGTTCCCTAACACCGTTTTCGTGGAATCTGCAATAGGATGTTTGTGTGCGCATTGAAGCCTACAGTGATAAGGGAAATATGATCAGGTAAAAAGCAAAAAGAAGCTTCCTGGGAAACTGCTTTGTGATGTGTGAATTCATCTCCCACAGTTACACATTTCTTTTCATTAAGCTGTTTGCTAACACTGTTTTTGTGGAATCTTCAAATTTATATTTGCGAGTGCATTGAGGCCTAGTCAGGTGACAAAGGAATTATCCTCAGATAAAAACTAGAAAGAAGCTGTCTGAGAAACTTCTTTTTGATGTGTGAATTCATGCCACAGAGTTACACTGTTCTTTTCATTGAGCAGTTTTCTAACGTTGTTTTCTTGGGATCTGCAATGGGATATTTGGGAGTGCATTAAAGCTCATGGTGACAAAGAAAATATTCTCATATAAAAACTAGAAAGAAGCTTTCTGAGAAACTGGTTTGTGAGGTATGAATTCATCTCCCAGAGTTACACATTTCTTTTCATGGAGTAGTTTGCTAACCACAGTCTCATGGAGTCTGCAACAGGATCTTTAGGAGCGCCTTGAAGCCTATGATGACAAGGGAAATATCCTCAGATAAAAATCGAAAACAGGCTTTCTGAGAAATCGCTTTGTGATGTGTGAATTCATCTCACAGAGTTACAGTGTTCTTTTCATGGAGGAGTTTGCTAACATTGTTTTCTTGGAATCTGCAAGGATATTTATCAGCACATTGAAGTCTATGGTGACAAAGGATATATCCTCAGATAAAAACTAGAAAGAAGCCCTCTGAGAAACATCTTTGTAATGTGTGAATTCCTCTCAGAGACATACACCTGTCTTTTCATGGAGCAGTTTGCTAACACTGTTCGTGGAATCTGAAAGAGGAAATTTGGGAGCGTATTATGCCCTTTGTGAAAATGGAAATATTCTCCGATGAAATCTGGAAAGAAGCTTTCTGAGAAACTGCTCTGTAATGTGTGAATTCCTCTCAGAGACATACACCTGTCTTTTCATGGAGCAGTTTGCTAACACTGTTCGTGGAATCTGAAAGAGGAAATTTGGGAGCGTATTATGCCCTTTGTGAAAATGGAAATATTCTCCAATGAAAACTAGAAAGAAGCCTTCTGAGAAACTGCTTTGTGATGTGTGAATTCATGTCACAGAGTTGCACTGTTCTTTTCATTGAAATGTTTCCTAAGACTGTTCTTGGGTTCTGCAATGGGATATTTGGGAGCACATTGAAGCTCACTGTGACAAAGGAAATATCCTCAGACAAAAACTAGAAAGAATCTTTTTGATAAACTGATTTGTGATGTGTGAATACATCTCACACAGTTACACCAGTCTTTTCTTTGAGAAGTTTGTTAACACGTTTTTCCTGGAATCTGCAATGGGATATTCAGGATCGCTTTGAGTCCTATGGTGAAAAAGGAAATATTCTCTGATAAAAACTAGAAAGAGTCTTTCTGAGAAACAGTTTTGTGATGTGTTAATTCATCTCACTGAGTTACACGATTCTTTTCATGGAGCAGTTTGGTAGCACTCTTTTTGGGGAATCTGTGAAGGGATATTTTGGATCGCATTGAAGACTATGGTGACAAAGGAAATACCCTCCCCAAAAAAATAGAAAGAAGTTTTCTGAGAAACTGCTTTGTGATGTGTGAATTCATCTCACAAAGTCACATTGTTCTTTTCATTGAGCAGTGTGCTAACACTGTTTTCTTGAAATATGCAATGGAATATTTGGGAGTACATTGAAGCGTATGATGACATAGAAAATATCCTCAGTTAAAAACAAGAAATAAGATTTCTGAGAAACCAGTTTCTGCTATATTAATTCATCTCACAGAGTTAAACATTTCTTTTCGTGTTGAAGTTTCCTAACACCGTTTTCATGGAATCTGCAAGAGGATATTTGGGAGCGCATTGAAGCTCATGGTGACAAAGGAAATATCTTCATATAAAAAACAGAAAGAAGCTTTCTGAAAAACTAGTTTGTGATGTATGAATTCATCTGTCAGAGACACACATTTCTTTTGATGGCGTAGTTTGCTAACAATGATCTCCTGGAATCTGCAACAGGATCTATGGGTGCCCCTTGAAGCCTATGGTGACAAAGGAAATATCCTTAGATAAAAACCAAAAAGAGGCTTTCTGAAAAATTGCCTTGTGTTATGTGATTTCATTACACAGAGTTACACCGTTCTTTTCACTGAGCAGTTTGCTAACACTGTTTTCTTGGAATCTGCAATGGGATATTTGGGAGCGCATTGAAGCCTATGGTGACAAAGGAAACACCCTCAGTTAAAAACTAGACAGAAACCCTCTGAGAAACATCTTTGTAATGTGTGAATTCATCTCACAGAGATACACCTGTCTTTTCATGGAGCTGTTTGCTAACACTGTTTTCGTGAAATCTGCAAGAGGATATTTATGAGTGTATTATGCCTATTGTGAAAAAGGAAATATCCTCCGATGGAAACTAGAAAGAAGCTTTCTGAGAAACTGCTTTGTGATATGTGAATGCATCTCAAAGAGTTACACCATTATTTTCATGGAGCAGTTTGCTAACACTGATTTCCTGGAATCAACAGTAGGATATTGGGAGCTCATTGCAGACTATGGTGACAAAGGAAATACCCTCAGATAACAACTAGAAAGAAGCTTTCTGAGAAACTGCTTTGTGATGTGTGAATCCATCTCACAGAGTTACAGGATTATCTTCATGGAGCAGTTTGGTAGCACTGCTTTTGGGGAACCTGAGAAGGGATATTTTGGATTGCAATGAAGCCTATGGTGACAAAGGAAATATCCTCTGATAAAAACTAGAAAGAAGCTTTCTGAGAAACTGGTTTGTGATGTATGAATTCATCTCTCAGCGTTACATATTTCTTTTCATGGAGTAGATTGCTAACAACGTTCTCGTGGAGTCTGCAACAGGATCTGTGGTAGCACCTTGAAGCCTATGATGACAAGGAAAATATCCTTAGATAAAAACCAAAAAGAGGATTTCTGAGAAATTGATTTGTGATGTGTCAATTTATCTCACAGAGATACACCTGTCTTTTCATGGAGCAGTTTGCTAACACTGTTTTCGTGGAATCTGCAAGAGGAAATCTGGGAGTGTATTACTCCTATTGTGAAAAAGGAAATATCCTCCTATGAAAACTAGAAAGAAGCTTTATGAGAAACTGCTTTGTGATGTGTGAATGCATCTCAAAGAGTTACACCATTATTTTCATGGAGCAGTTTGCTAACACTGTTTTCATGGAAACTGCAGTAGGATATTTGCAAGCGCATTGAAGTCAATGGTGACAAAGGAAATATTCTCTGGTAAAAAGTAGAAAGAAGCTTTCTGAGAAACTTCTTTGTGATGTGCGAAATTATTTCACAGAGTTACACGTTTCTATTCATGGAGCAGTTTGCTAACATGGTTTTCGTGGAATCTGCAAACGGATATTTGAGAGAGCATTGAAGCTTATGAGGACAAAGGAAATATCCTCAGATAAAAGCTAGAAAGAAGATTTCTGAGAAACTGCTTTGTGACGTGTGAATTCATCCCACACAGTTACACCATTCTTCTCATTGAACAATTTTTTTCACACGTTTTTCTTTGAATCTGCAGTGGGATATTCAGCATCGCTTTGAGACCTATGGTGAGAAAGGGAATATTCTCTGATAAAAACTAAAAAGAAGCTTTCTGAGAAACAGCTTTGTGATGTGTGAATTCTTCTCACTGAGTTACATGATTCCTTTTATGGAGCAGTTTGGTAGGACTGTTTTTTGGAATCTGAGAAAGGATACTTTGGATTGCATAATGAGACTATGGTGACAAACGAAATATCCTCCCATAAAAAGTAGAAAGAAACTTTCTGAGAAACTGCTTTGTGATGTGTGAATTCATCTCACAAAGTTACTTTGCTCTTTCCATTTAGAAGGTTGCTAACACTGTTTTCCTGGGATCTACAATGGAATATTTGGGAGCTCATTGAAGTGTATGGTGACAAAGGAAATATCCTCAGTTAAAAACAAGAAATAAGCTTTCTGAGAAACCGGTTTGTGCTGTGTTAATTCATCTCAAAGAGTTACATATTTCTTTTTGTGTTGAAGTTTCCTAACACCGATTTCGTGGAATCTGCAAGAGGTTATTTGGGAGCGTATTGAAGTTCACAATGACAAAGGAAATATCCTCATATAAAAACTAGAAAGAAGCTTTCTGAGAAACTGGTTTGTGAGGTATGAATTCCTCTCTTAGAGTTACACGTTTCTTTTCATGGTATAGTTTGCTAACAATGTTCTCATGGAATATACAACAGGATCTATGGGAGTGACTTGAAGCCTAAGATGATAAAGAAAATATCCTCAGATAAAAACCAAAAAGAGGCCTTCTGAGAAATTGCTTTCTGATGTGTGAATTCATCACACAGAGTTACACTGTTCTTTTCACTGAGCAGTTTGCTATCACTATTTTCTTGGAATCTCCAACGGGATATTTGGGAGTGCATTGAAGCCTATGGTGACAAAGGAAATATCCTCAGACAGCAACTACAAAGAAGCTTTCTGATGAACTGCTTTGTGATGTGAGAATTCATCTCACAGAGTTACGGGATTCTCTTCATGGAGCAGTTTGGTAGCATGGCTTTTGGGGAATCTGAGAAGGGATATTTTGGATCGCAATGAAGCCTATGGTGACAAAGGAAATATCCTCTGATAAAAACTAGAAAGAAGCTTTCTGAGAAACTACTTTGTGATGTGTGAAATCATCTCACAAAGATATACGTTTCTATTCATGTAGAAGTTTGCTACCTTTTTTTCGTGGAATCTGCAAAGGGATATTTGAGAGTTCATTGAGGCCTATGGTGACAAAGGAAATATCCCCAGATAAAAACTAGAAAGAAGCGTTCTGAGAAACTGCTTTGTGATGTGTGATTTCATCTCACAGAGTTACACCATTCTTTTCACTGAGCCGTTTGTTAACACGTGTATCTTGGAATCTGCAATAGGATATTTGGGATTGCTTTGAGGCCTGTAGTGAAACAGGAAATATTCTCTGAAAAAAACAAGAAAGAAGCTTTCTGAGAAACAGCTTTGTGATGGGTGAATTCATCTCACTGAGTTACATGATTCTTTTCATGGAGCAGTTTGGCAGGACTCTTTTTCGGGAAGATGAGAAGGGATATTTTGAATCGCATTGAAGTCTATGGTGACAAAGGAAATATCCTTCCATAAAAACTAAAAGGAAGCTTTCTGAGAAACTGCTTTGTGATGTGTGAATTCATCTCACAAAGTTACATTTTTCTTTTCATTGAGCCGTTTGCTAACACTGTTTTCTTGGGATCTGCAATGGAATATTTGGGAGCACTTTGTAGCATATGGTGACAAAGGAAATATCCTGAGTTAAAAACAAGAAAGAAGCTTTCTGAGAACCTTTTTTGACAGGTGTGAATTCATTTCACAGTTACACATTTCTTTTCGTGTTGAAGTTTCCTAACACCGTTTTTGTGGTATCCTCAATAGGACGTTTGGGTGCGCTTTGAAGCCTACAGTGACGAGGGAAATATGATCAAGTAAAAAGCAAAAAGAAGCTTTCTGGGAAAATTCTTTGTGATGTGTGAATTCATCTCCCACAGTTACACCTTTCTTTACATTAAGCTGTTTGCTAACACTGTTTTTGTGGAATCTGCGATGGTATATTCGTGAGTGCATTGAGGTCTATGCAGGTGAAAAAGGAACTATCTTCAGTTAAAAACTAGAAAGAAGCTGTCTGAGAAACTTCTTTGTAATGTGTGAATTCAAGTCACAGAGTTACACTGCTCTTTTCATTGAGCAGTTTCCCAACACTGTTTTCTTGGGATCTGCAATGGGATATTTGGGAGTGCGTTCAAGCTCACGGTGACAAAGGAAATATCCTCATATAAAAACTAGAAAGAATATTTCTGAGAAACTGGTTGGTGATGTATGAATTCATCTCTCAGAGTTATACATTTCTTTTCATGGAGTAGTTTGCTAACAACTATCTCCTGGAATCTGCAACAGGATCTTTAGGAGTGTCTTGAAGCCTATGATGAGAAGGGAAATATCCCCAGATAAAAACCAAAAAGAGGCTTTCTGAGAAATTTCTTTGTGATGTGTGAATTCATCTCACAGAGTTATACTGAACAGTTTGCTAACACTGTTTTCTTGGAATCTGCAATGGGATACCTGGGAGCGCATTGAAGCCTATGGTGACAAAGGAAATATCCTCAGATAAAAACTAGACAGAAGCCCTCTGAGAAACTGCTTTGTGATGTGTGAATTCGTCTCACACAGTTACACCATTCTTTTCATTGAGCAGTTTGTTAACACGTGTTCCTGGGCATCTGCTCTGAGATATTTGGAAGCGGTTTAAGGCCTATGGTGAAAAAGTAAATATTCTCTGATAAAGCTAGAAAGAAGTTTTTTGAGAAACAGCTTTCTGATGTGTGAATTCATCTCACTGAATTACACGACTCTTTTCATGGAGCAGTTTGATAGCACTCTATTTGGGGAATCTGTGAAGGGATATTTGAGAGTGCATTGAAGCCCATGGTGACAAAGGAAATATCCTCAGGTAAACATTTGAAATAAGCTTTCTGGGAAACTGCTTCGTGATGTGTGAATTCATCTCACACAGTTACACCATTTTTTCATTGAGCAGTTTGTTAACACGTTTTTCTTGGAATCTGCAATGAGATGTTTGGGATCGCGTTGAGGCCTATGGTGACAAAGGAAATATTCTCTGATAAAAACTAGAAAGAAGGTTTCTGATAAATTTCTTTGTGATGTGTGAAATCATCTCACAGATTTACACGTTTCTATTCATGGAGCAGTTAGCTAACATCGTTTTCCTGGAATCTGCAAATGGATATTTGAGAGTGCATTGAGGCCTATGGTGACAAAGGAAATATCCTCAGATAAAAACTAGAAAGAAGCTTTCTGAGAAACTGCTTTGTGATGTGTGACTTCATCTCAGAGTTACACCATTCTTTTCATTGAGCAGTTTGCTAACACGTTTTTTCTTGGAATCTGCAATGGGATATTCAGGATTGCTTTGAGGCCTATGGTGAAAAAGGAAATATTCTCAGATAAAAACTAGAAAGAAGCTTTCTGAGAAACAGCTTTGTGATGTGTGAATTCATCTCTCTGACTTAGACGATTCTTTTCATGGAGCAGTTTAGTAGCACTCTTTTTGGGGATTCTGAGAAGGGATATTTTGGACTGCATTGAAGACTATGGTGACAAAGGAAATATCCTTCCATAAAAACTAAAAAGAAGCTTTCGAGAAACTCCTTTGTGATGTGTCAATTCATCTCACAAACTTTCATTACCCTTTTCATTGAGCAGTTTGCTAACACTGTTTTCTTGGGATCTGCAATGGAATATTTGGGAGTGCTTTGAAGTGTATGGTGACAAAGGAAATGTCCTCAGTTAAAAAAAGAAAGAAGCTTTCCGGGAAACTTCTTTGTCATGTTTGAATTCATCTAACATAGTTACACATATCTTTTCATGTTGAAGTTTCCTAACACTGTTTTTGTGGAATCTGCAAGAGGATATTTTGTAGCGCATTGAATTCATGGTGAAAAAGGAAATATGCTCATATAAAAACTAGAAAGAAGATTTCTGAGAAACTGGTTTGTAATGTATGAATTCATCTCTCACAAGTACACACTTCTTTTCATGGAGTAGTTTGCTAACAAAGTTCTCGTGGAATCTGCAACAGCATCTATGGGAGCAAATTGAAGCCTATGTTGACAAGGGAAATAACCTCAGATAAAACCCAAAAAGAGGCTTTCAGAGAAATTGCTTTGTGATGTGAGAGTTCATCTCAAAGCGTTACACCATCCTTTCACTGAGGAGTTTGCTGACACTGTTTTCTTGGAATCTGCAATGGGATATTTGGGAGCACATTGAAGCCTATGGTGGCAAAGGATATATCCTCCGATGAAAACTATAAAGAAGCTTTCTGAGAAACTTCTTTGTGATGTGTGAAGTCATGTCACAGAGTTACACATTGCTATTGATGGAGCAGTTTGCTAACATTGTTTTGGTGGAAAGTGCAAAGAGATATTTTAGGGTGTGCATTGAGTCCTACGGTGACAAAGGAAATATCCTCAGAAAAAAAGTAGAAAGAAGCTTTCTGAGAAACTGCTTTGTGATGTGTGAATTCGTCTCACACAGTTACACAGTTCTTTTCATTGCACCATTTGTTAAAACGTTTATCTTGGAATCTGCAATAGGATATTCGGGATCGTTTTGAGGCCTATGGTGAAAAAGTAAATATTCACTGATAAAAACTAGAAAGAAGCTTTCTGAAAAACAGTTTTGTGATGTGTGAATTCATCTCCCTGAATTACACGATTCTTTTCATGGAGCAGTTTGGTAGCACTATTTTTAGGGAATCTGTGAAGGGATATTTTCAATCTCTTTGAAGACTATGGTGACAAAGGAAATATCCTCACGTAAAAACTAGAAAGAAGTTTTCTGAGAAACTGCTTTGTGATGTGTGAATGCATCTCAAAGAGTTATAGCGTTATTTTCATGGAGCAGTTTGCTAACAGTTTTCCTGGAATCAGCAGTAGGATATTTAGAGCACATTGAAGTCTATGGTGAAAAAGCAAATATTCCCAGATAGAAACTAGAATGATGCTTTCTGAGAAACCGCTTTGTGTTGTATTAATTCATCTCACAGAGTTTCAGGATTCTCTTCCTGGAGCAGCTTGGTAGCACTGCTTTTGGGGAATCTGAGAAGGGATAGATTTGATCACAATTAAGCTTATGATGACAAAGGAAATATCCTCTGATAAAAACTAGAAAGAAGCTTTCTGAGAAACTTCTTTGTGGTGCTTGAAATCACCTCACAGAGTTACACGTTTCTTTTCATGGAGCACTTTGACAACATTGTTTTCATGGAATCTGCAATGGGATACTTGGAAGTGCATTGAGGCCTAAGGTGACAACTTAAATATCCTCAGATAAAAAATAGAAAGAAGCTTTCTGAGAAACCGTTTTGTGATATGTGATTTCATCTCACACAGTTATACCATTCTTTTCATTGAGCAGTTTGCTAACATTGTTTTCTTGGAGTCTGAAAAGGGATATTTGAGAGTGCATTGAGGCCAATGGTGACAAAGGAAATATCCTCAGATAAAAATGAGAAAGAAGCTTTCTGAAAAACTGCTTTGTGATGTGTGAATTCATCTCACAGAGTCACACTTTTCTCTCCATGAAGCAGTTTGCTAACACAGTTTTCTTGGAATTTACAAAGTGATATTTGGGAGCGCATTGAGGCCTATGGTGAAAAAGGAAATATCCTCAGATAAAAATCAGAAAGAATAATTCTGAGAAACTGCTTTGTGACGTGTAAATTCATCTCACAGAGTTACACCTTAGTCTTCATGAAGCAGTTGGCTAACACTGTTGTCATGGAATCTGCAAAGTGATATTTGGGAGCATATTGCAGCCTGTTGTGAAAAAGAAATATCCTCAGACGAAAATTAGAAAGAAGCTTTCTGAGAAATTGCTTTCTGAAGTGTGACTTCAACTCACTGAGATACACCTGTATTTCATGGAGTCGTTTGCTGGCCCTGTATTTGTGGAATCTGAGAACTGATATTTCAGATCGCTTTGAAGATTTTACGATCAAAGGAACTATCCTCAGACAAAAACCAGAATGAAGCTTTCTGAGAAACTGCTCTGTGCTGAGTAAATTCATCTCACAGAGTTGCACATGTATTTCGTGGAGCCATTTGCTAGCACTGTTTTTGTGGAATCTGAGAAGTGATATTTTGGATCTCTATGAAGACTCCTGGGACAAAGGAATTATCCTCAGATAAAAACCAGAAAGAAGCTTTCTGAGAAACTGCTATATGATGCATGAATTCATCTCACAAAGTTACAACACTCTTTCATGGAGAACTTTGCTAGCACTATTTTTGAGGAATCTCAGAAGTGATATTTTGGATATCATTGAATCCCATTGTGAATAATGAAATATCCTCAGATAAAACCTGGAGAGAAGCGTTCTCAGAAATTGCTTTGTGGTGTGTGAATTCACAGAGATACATTACTGCTATCATTGAGAAGTTTGCTAACACTGTTTCCACAGAATTTGCAATGAGATATACAGGAGTGCATTGAGAACTGAAATATCCTCAGATAAAAACGAGAAAGAAACTTTCTGAGAAACTTATTTGTGATGTGTGAATTCATCTCACAGAATTACACCTTTCTCTTCATGAAGCAGTTTGCTAACACTGTTTTCATGGAATTTTAAAAGTGATATTTGGGAGCTCATTGAGGACTATGGTGAAAAAAGATATATCCTCAGATGAAAATTGTAAAGAAGCGTTCTGAGAAACTGCATTGTGATGAATAAATGCAACTCACAGAGTTACACTTTTCATTTCATTGATCAGTTTGCCAACACTTTTTTCTTGAAATCTGCAATGTGATATCTCTTAGCGCAATGAAGCTTACAGAGACAAAGGAAATAACCGGAGATAAAAATGAGAAACAAGCTTTCTGAGAAACGGCTCTGTGATGTGTGAATTCATCTCACAGAGCTACACTTTTCTCTCCATGAAGTAGTTTGCTAACACTGTTTTTGTTGAATCTGCAAACTGATCTTTTGGAGTGCATTTAAGCCTATGGTGAAAAAGGAAATATCCTCAGATGAAAAGTAGAAAGAGGCTTTCTGAGAAACTGCTATCTGATGTGTGAATTCATCTCATAGAGTTACATTTTCGTTTCATGGAGCAGTCTGTTACCACTGTTTTTGGGGAATCTGAGAAGGGATATTTTGGATCACCCTGAAGACTATATGGACAAAGGAAATATCCTCAGATGAAAATCAGAAAGAAGCTTTCTGAGAAACTGCTTTGTGATGTGTGAATTCATCTAACAAAGTTACACCACTATTTCATGGAGCCATTTGCTAGCACTGATTTTGTGGATTCTGAGAACTGATATTTTGGATCAGTTTGAAGAGTATAAGGAAAAAGGAAATGTCCTCAGATAAAAACCAGAAAGGAGCTTTCTGAGAAACTGCTTTGTGATGTGTGAATTCATTTCACAAAATAACACCACTCTTTCATGGAGGAGTTTGCTAGCACTGTTTTTGTGGAATCTCAGAAGAGAATTTTAGATATCGTTGAATCCCATGGTGAATAATGAAATATACTCAGATAAAATATGGAGAGAAGCATTCTCCAAAACTGCTTTGTGGTGTATGAATTCACCTCACAGAGTTACACGACTGCTTTCATTGAGATGTTTGCTAACACTGTTTTCACAGAATCTGCAATGAGATATATGGAAGTACATTGAGAACAGAAATATCCTCAGGTAAAAATGAGAAAGAAGCTTTTGAGAAACTTTCTTGTGATGTGTGAATTCATTTCACAGACTTACACCTTTCTCTTCATGAAGCAGTTTGCTAACACAGTTTTCGTGGAATCTGCAAAGTGATATTTGGGAGCACATAGAGTCCTGTGGTGGAAAAGGAAATATCCTCAGATGAAAACTGGAAAGAAGCGTTCAGAGAAACTGCATTGAGATGTGTGAATGCAACTCACAGAGTTACACTTTCCTTTTCATTTATCAGTTTGCCAACACTGTTTACTTGAAATCTACAATGGGATATTTCTTAGTGACATGAAGCTTACAGTGACAAAGGAAATATCCTCCGATAAAAACGAGAAAGAAGCTTTCTGAGAAAATACTTTGTTATGTGTGAATTCATCTCACAGAGTTACACATGTATTTCATGGGGCCGTTTGCTAGCACTCTTTTTGTGGCATCTGAGAAGTGATATTTTGGATCGCTATGAAGACTCCTCGGACAAAGGAAATGTCCTCCCATAAAAACGAGAAAGAAGCTTTCTGAGAAACTGCTTTGTGATGTATGATTTCATCTCACAGAGTTTCAACTTTCTCTTCATGAAGAAATTTCCTAACACTGTTTTCGTGGAATCTGCAAAGTGATATTTGGGAGCGAATTGAGGCCTGTGGTGAAAAAGGAAATATTTTCAGATGAAAACTAGAAAGAAGATTTCTGAGAAACTGCATTGTGATAAGCGAATGCAACTCACAGAGTTACACATATCTTTTCATTGATCAGTTTTCTCACACTGTTTACATGATATCTGCAATGAGATATTTCGTAGAACCATGAAGCTTACGGTGACAAAGGAAATATCTTCTGATAAAAACAAGAAAGAAGCTTTCTGAGAAACTGTTTGTGATGTGTGAATTCAACTCACTGAATTACACCTGTATTTCATGGAGCTGTTTGCTAGCCCTGATTTTGTGGAATCTGAGAGCGGATATTTCGAATTGCTTTGAAGACTATATGGCCAAAGGAAATATCCTAGGATAAAAAGCAGAATGAAGCTTTCTGAGAAACTGCCTTGTGATGTGTGAATTCATCTCACAGAGCTACACCTTTCTCTTCATGCAGCAGTTTGCTAACACTGTCTTCGTGGAATCTCAAAAGTGATATTTAGGAGCGCATTGAGGGATCTGGTGAAAAAGGATATATCCTAAGATGAAAAGTATAAAGAAGCGTTCTGACAATCTGCATTGTGATGTGTGAATGCAACTCACAGAATTAGAGCATTCTTTTCATTGATCAGTTTGCTAATACACTTTCCTTGAAATCTACAATGGGATATTTCTTAGCACTGTGAAGCTTATGGTAACAAAGGTAATATCCTCCCATTAAAAACTAGACAGAAGCTTTCTGAGAAACTGTTTTCTGATGTGTGAATTCATCTCAGAGGTTTATACGTTTCTCTTCATGAAGCAGTTTCCTAACACAGTTTTCGTGGAATCTGCAAAGTGATATTTCAGAGTGCATTGAGTCCTCTGGTGAAAAAAGAAAATATTCTCAGAGGAAAATTGAAAAGAAGGTTTCTGAGAAACTGCTATCTCATGTGGGAATTCATCTCACAGAGATACAATTTCCTTTCGTGGAGCATTCTGTTACCACCCTTTTTGTTGAGTCTGAGAAGGGATATTTGCGTTCACTATGAAGGCTATATGGTCAAAGAAAATATCTTCAATTAAGAAGGGTGAAACAAGCGTTCTGTGAAACTGCTCTGTGATGTGTGAATTCATTTCACAGAGTTAAACCACTCTTTGATGGAGGAGTTTGCTAGCGCTGTTTTTGTGGAATCTCAGAAGTGGTATCTTGAATATCGTTGAATCCCATGGTGAAAAATGAAATATCCTCAGATAAAAACTGCAGAGAGGCCTTCTCAGAAACTGCTTTGTTGTGGGTGAATTCAGCGCACAGTGTGACATCATTGTTTTCAGTGAGAAGCTTGCTAACAGTGTTTTCGCAGAATGTGCATTGAGACACACGGGGGTGCTTTGAGACCACAAATAGCCACAGCTGAAAAAAGAAATAAACTTTCTGATAAACTGTTTGTGATGTGTGAATTCAATTCACTGAATTACACCTGTATTTTGTGGAGCCGTTTGCTAGCCCTGATTTTGTGGTATCTGAGAACGGATATATCGAATTGCTTTGAAGACTATACGGCCAAAGGAAATATCCTCGGATAAAAGCAAAATGAAGCTTTCTGAGAAACTGCCTTGTGATGAGTCAATTCATCTGAGTTGGATATATATTTCGTGGAACCATTTGCTAGCCCTGATGTGTGGAATCTCAGAAATGATATTTTGGATTGCTATGAAGACTCCTCGGACAGAGGAAACAACCTCAGATGAAAACTGGAAAGAAGCTTTCTGAGAAACTGCTTTGTGATGTGTGAATTCATCTCACAGAGTTACACATGTATTTCGTGGAACCGTTTGCTCGCCTTGCTTTTATGGAATCTCAGAAGTGATATTTTGGATCGCTATGAAGACTCCTCAGAAAGAGGAAATATCCTCAGATAAAAACCAGAAAGAAGCTTTCTGAGAAACTGCTTTGTGATGGGTGAATTCATCTCACAGAGTGACACCTTTCTGTTCATGAAGCAGTTTCCTAGCACTGTTTTTGTGGAATCTGCATAGTGATATTTGGGAGCGCATTGAGGCCTATGGTGAAACAGGAAATATCC
>NW_012102876.1:0-9555 GCF_000951045.1 Mandrillus leucophaeus
CTCTTTTTTTTTTCTTTATTTCTGACTGTCACTGAGTGAAATAATAGATGACAAACATGTCTGAATGAAGTAGAAATCAATGGAAGACAGTCAGTATCTTGTGCTTCATGCAAAGAAACTTGGAGTGAAACCTGAATGATAACTGGGATATGTTTTTCTTCCTCTTTATCTGACTATATTACACTTATCCATCATGATTCATTGTATTAATCTATCCTTTGAGATACTATCGTTTGACCTTCTATGTTCGGCTTCATTTTGCAATTCTCACTACAGATGTAAATAATCCTTCATTATTAGTGTGCTCTTCTACATTGAAATACACAAGGTGATCAGACCAATGCTGGATTAATTAAATATTGGAAAAATGTGACTAAATATTGACCCCTACCTCAAACCATACACACTCATTTCCACATAGATTCAAGTCCTGAAAGAAAGGGGAGCCTGATACAATATTCTCACAAGGATTTCTTAACCAGGGCACAAATTAGTAATTAAAACAATTCATTCATTTATATTGATAATGATGACTTCTGTGTTTCAAAAAACATTATGCAAACTAGTAGTGGAGAAAGATATTCACCCCAACATACATAAAATAAAATATAATACATATGCATGATGAATACTTAAAATGTAATAAATAAAAGACAGTGAACTCAATAGAAGATGGGGTAAAATATCTGAACAGACCCATTACAGAACTGGATACATAAATAACTAGCCAAATATAAAAAAGTGCTCACTTTCATTAGTCTTACAAAATTAAGAATTAATCCACCAGTTGTAACACAGGCCCCCATAAAAAAATACCAAAATTTAAAGTCACATAATATTGTGTGTAGTCAAAGATACAGAATAAATGAAATTTATTCATGACTGGGGAGATATAGATGGAAATTCTTTTTGGGAAACTGACTATTAGCATTTCTTATGGGCTAGATATTCTAATTCTAAAATATAGTCAACTGATTGCCTACATGTACTTCAGCATACACAATATTGTTCACTGCATCAATTTTTATAGTAGCTCCAAGTTAGAGCCAAAATATTCTTCAACAGTAGAATAGCTAAACAAATTTGGTGTATTTATTATTATTGGTGCAAAATAATCCTGTAACACTGAATGTGACAAAATTGATGAATCTCAGAAACAAGTTAATAAATATATGCCAATTTAAATAATAAAATTGAAGTTAAGAAAGGACTCTTCCATGTATATAATACATTGGCAATTGTAAGCTCTTTGTGGGTTCCATAATTACATGAACACTATGGAATCAGAACTCTTAAGACCCAAAATGTCAAATACAAAAGGAGCCCAGGCATGGTGGCACATACCTCTAATCCCAGCACGTGGGGAGACTAAGGTGTAAGAATGGTGACCGGCGCGGTGGCTCAAGCCTGTAATCCCAGCACTTTGGGAGGCCGAGACGGGCGGATCACGAGGTCAGGATATCGAGACCATCCTGGCTAACACGGTGAAACCCCATCTCTACGAAAAAAAACAAAAACCAAAAAAAACTAGCCGGGCGAGGTGGAGGGCGCCTGTAGTCCCAGCTACTCAGGAGGCTGAGGCAGGAGAATGCCGTAAACCCGGGAGGCGGAGCTTGAAGTGAGCTGAGATCGGGCCACTGCACTCCAGCCTGGTCGACAGAGCGAAACTCCGTCTCAAAAAGAAATAAAAGAATGGCTTGTGGCCAGGAGTTCCAGACCAGTGTAGGCAACATAGTGAGACCTCATGTCTACTAAACATTCTTTTAGAAATCAGCCTGGCATGACGGCACATGCTATATTCCCAGCTACTCAGGGGGCTGATGCAGCAGGATGGCTCGAGTCCAGAAGATCCAGGCTGCAGTGAGCCATGGTGGTGCCGTGCGGTCCAGCCTGTGACAGAATGACAGTCTGTCTCAATAATAAAACAAACCATAATTACTTGATGTAACACAAGCCAACATATTATAAATGCTCGAATTATAGATATTTTAAATATTGATGTTATTTTAAATAACTGAGAAAGCTGGGGTAGTTCATGTTTGCTTAGACAAGACAAAAGTGCCCTGGGAAGTAAGTTTGAAGTATTTTTATTAGAGTAAGTGAGGAGGAAGTGCTTTATTGCAACTGTGATACACACTAGAATCTGCTATGAATAGTCTCATATCTGGAGGATTTGCGGATATCCAGGTAAGCAGTAATTCTTGGGTGCCTGAAGCCTAGCAGCTGCATATTCAGTGTGTCTTCTCTGGAGATGTCTTCTCTGGAAAGTTTGATTTTTTTTATTTTATTTTACTTTAAGTTCTAGGGTACATGTGCACAACATAAAGGTTTGTTACATATGTATACATGTGCCTTGTTGGTGTGCTGCACCCATTAACTCATCATTTACATTAGGTATATCTCCTAATGCTATCCCTCCCTGCTCCCCCCACCCCACGACAGGCCCCAGTGTGTGATGTTCCCCTTCCTGTGTCCAAGTGATCTCATTGTTAAATTCCCACCTATGAGTGAGAACATGTGGTGTTTGGTTTTTTGTCCTTGTGATAGTTTGCTGAGAATGATGATTCCCAGCTTCCTCCATGTCCCTACAAAGGACAGGAACTCATCCTTTTTTATGGCTGCATAATATTCCATGGTGTTTATGTGCCACATTGTTTTAATTCAATCTATCATTGATGGACATTTGGGTTGGTTCCAAGTCTTTGCTGTTGTGACTAGTGCCACAATAAACATACGTGTGCATGTGTCCTTATAGCAGCATGATTTATAATCCTCTGGGTATATTCCCAGTAATGGGATGGCTGTGTCAAATGGTATTTCTAGTTCTAGATCCTTGAGGAATTGCCACACTGTCTTCCACAATGGTTGAACTAGTTTACAGTCTCACCAACAGTGTAAAAATGTTCCTATTTCTCCACATCCTCTCCAGCACCTGTTGTTTTTTTACTTTTAATGATCACCATTCTAACGGGTGTGAGATGGTATATCATTGTGGTTTTGATTTGCATTTCTCTGATGGCCAGTGATGATGAGCATTTTTTCATGTGTCTGTTTGTTGCTTAAATGTCATCTTTTGAGAAGTTTCCATTCATCTCCTTTGCCCACTTTTTGATGGGGTTGTTTGTTTTTTTCTTGCAAATTTGTTTGTGTTCTTTGTAGATTCTGGACATTAGCCCTTTGTCAGATGAGCAGATTGCAAAAATGTTCTCCCATTCTGTAGGGTGCCTGTTCACTCTGATGATAGTTTCTTTTGCTGTGCAGAAGCTCTTTAGTTTAGTTTAGTTAGATCCCATTTGTCAATTTTGGCTTTTGTTGCCATTGCTTTTGATGTTTTAGACATGAAATACTTGCCAATGCCTATGTCCTGAATGCTACTGCCTAGGTTTTCTTCTATGGTTTTCAGGGTTTTAGGTCTAACATTTAAGTCTTTAATCCATCTTGATTTAATTTTTATATAAGGTTTAAGGAAGGGATCCAGTTTCAGCTTTCTACATATGGCTAGCCAGTTTTCCCAGCACCATTTATTAAATAGGGAATCCTTTTCCCATTTCTTGTTTGTGGCATTCTCTGTATTTGAATGTTGGCCTTCAAATTGGCCATCAAATTGGCCAAGCCAATTTGAATGTTGGCCTGGTTTGCTAGGTTGGGGAAGTTCTCTGGGATAATATCCTGCAGAGTGTTTTCCAGCTTGGTTCCTTCTCCCCATCACTTTCATCACCAATCAGACGTAGATTTGGTTTTTTCACATAGTCCCACATTTCTTGGAGGCTTTATTCATTTCTTTTTATTCTTTTTTCTCTAAACTTCTCTTCTCATTTCATTTCATTCATTTGATCTTCAATCACTGATGCCCTTCCTTCAAGTTGATCGAATCGGCTACTGAAGCTTGTGCATTCATCACGTAGTTCTTGTGCCATGGTTTTCAGGTCCATCAGGTCATTTAAGGGCTTCTCTACACTGGTTATTCTAGTTAGCCATTTGTCTAATCTTTTTTCAAGGTTTTTAGCTTCTTTGCAATGGATTCGAAATTTCTCCTTTAGCTCGGAGAAGTTTGATTGTCTGAAGACTTCTTCTCTCAACTCGTCAAAGTCATTCTCCATTCAGCTTTGTGCCTTTGCTGGCGAGGAGCTGTGTTCTTTTGGAGGGTGAGAGGTGCTCTGATTTTTTAAATTTTCAGCTTTTCTGCTCTGTTTTTTGCCCATCTTTGTGGATTGATCTACCTTTGGTCTTTGATGATGATGACGTATAGATGGGGTTTTGGTGTGGATGTCCTTTCTGTTAGTTTTCATTCTAACAGTCAGGACCCTCAGCTGCAGGTCTGTTGGAGTTTGCTGGAGATCCACTCCAGATCCTGTTTGCCTGGGTATCAGCAGGGGAGGCTGCAGAACAGCGAATATTGCTGAACAGCAAATGTTGCTACCTGATCGTTCCTTTGGAAGCTTCGTCTCAGAGGGGTACCCAACCATGTGAGGTGTCAATCTGCCCCTTCTGGGGGGTCCCTCCCAGTTAGGCTACTAGGGGGTCAGGAACCCACTTGAGGAGGCAGTCTGTCCCTTCTCAGATCACAAACTCCGTGCTGGGAGAACCACTACTCTCTTCAAAGCTGTCAGACAGGGACATTCAAGTCTGCAGAGGTTTCTGCTGCCTTTTGTTCAGCTATGCCCAGCCCCCAGAGGTGGGGTCTACAGAGGCAAGCAGGCCTTCTTGAGCTGCGGTGGGCTCCACCCAGTTCCAGTTGGAGGGTCCCAGCTGCATTGTTTACCTACTCAAGCCTCAGTAATGGCAGGCGCCCCTCCCCCAGCCTCACTGCTGCCTTGCAGTTCCATCTCAGACTGCTGTGCTAGGAACGAGCCAGGCTCTGTGGTGTGGCACCCTCTGAGCCAGGCGCAGGATATAATCTCCTGGTGAGCCATTTGCTAAGACCATTGGAAAAGCACAGTATTAGGGTGGGAGTGACCCGATTATCCTGTCTGCCACAGCTTCCCTTGGCTAGGAAAGGGAATTCCCTGACCCCTTGCACTTTCCAGGTGAGGCGATGCCTCGCCATGCTTAGGTTCACACTTGGTGGGCTAAACCCACTGTACTGCACCCACTGTCTGACAAGCCCCAGTGAGATTAACCTGGTACCTCATTCAGAAATGCAGAAATCACCTGTCTTCTGCGTTGCTCACGCTGGGAGCTGTAGATTGGAGCTGTTCCTATTGGGCCATCTTGGAAGACAAGTTTGATTTTTAAATGATTAGACTCACCTAAGACCACAACCACTTCATGACATTAGCTACTTTCTGGAAAGAGAAGTGGAAATGGAAGATTAGGTGACACAGAAGGGTGTAACATTGGCTGACTGCAATTATAAAGTATAGACAATGGGGGCTTACAGCCCAAGAGAATCTAGATGACTCTGGAGTGAAATGTAAGAACCTTGGCCTGACATACCTTGCTCAGAGACATTATATCTGAAATAATTTCATTAAGTAATGATTTATTCCACAAACAATTCCCTCACAATTTTAAAAGTATGCTTTATTGCTCCATTTTTAAACTCTGAAATTTCAGATATGGTTTCCCACTATTTTTTTTATTATTATTATTATTTTGACACAGAATCTCACTCTGTCATGCCAGCTGAAGTACAATGGCATGACCTTGACTCACTGCAACTTCCGCTTCTTTGGTTCAAGCAATTATCTGCCTCAGCCTCCTGAATAGCTGGGATTGCAGGCACCCGCCACCACACCTGGCTAATTTTTTTGTATTTTTTAGGAGAAACGGGGTTTCGCCATCTTGGCCAGGTTGGTATTGAACTCCTGACCTTGTGATCCACCCTCCTCGGCCTCCCAAAGTGCTGGGATTATAGGCATGAGCCACTGCGTGCAGCCATTCTAGATTTGTCATTCTTTCTTCAAAAAATGCTTACTGATGACAGTAGAGCAGAAATAGGAAACAAATTACAGTGAACAATAATAAACACTTTCAGTCCTACTAGAATATCCAGACTAGTGAATAAGATGTACCATAATGGAAGAATCACACAAGTACATATATAATTAGAATTAGAGTATAGTACATATATAATTAGAATTAGAGTATAAGCTCAATGAAAGAGCAATACATGCTCTGAGGGTCTGTAATGGGAGAGAGGTGCTGAATGTTAGATCACACAGGGCTTTCATGAGGATATGACAGAACTGAGATCTGAGGGATAGGAATACATTAACTTGGCAAAGTGAGATAGAGAAAAAGTCTCCTTGCAGTGACAGTGCAGATGCAAAAGCTTCCTGGGTGGAAGGAGCCCAGTGTAGTTGAGCTGAGGGCCACTGAAGCTAAACTAACAAGAATGACAGCGGTCTGATGGGAAATGAGGCTGCAGGGGCAGGTTCAGGTTTCAGAACATGGAAAGGAGGAGTTCTTTATCTAGAAACTATGAGAAGCCAGTAAAGTCTCACTCTCCTTTTAAAATATATCATTGCTAAATAACCATCCAGCCATTATTTATCTGAATATGTACAACTATAAAATTTTAAATGAAATAAACAACCCATCTTTGGAACTCTCTCATAAAAAATGCACCTAGCGTTTAGTAGTGTTTCAAAGAATTTCATATACAATCATTGGTGAAATTACTTGTATAAAATTGTTTTCTTCCATTCGCTATTTTATGACTATTTTTAATGGTTGATTTATGCAAAAATAAAATGTTTTTGGACTATTATACCATAATGAAAATATTTTACATTAGATACTTTATCTAAATATACATACATGAACACAATGCTTCCCATCCCAAACCATAGGAAAAAAAACCCTTGAAAGATTGATTAAAAAGGCTTCCATTTCTGTTATGGCACCACTAATCTGACCAAATAGAAGTATGCATGTATCCTTCTGCCGCGTGCTAATTCTAGAACATTTGCTAGACCTATGTAAATTCACCCAAGCATATGGATTTAGTTTGATACAAACCTCTTGTAAACATAAATACAAAATTTGATGTTAAAAAATATCCTGTATTAGGCAAAGTAAATTCTAACAGCACAAATAGCAGGTAATTGGGAAACAAAATACAGATGTACCAAATCCTATTTTCAGAAGAACAGTAATGATCTATTAGACCTAGAGATGCTCGTGAAAGATCAGCTTGCACCAACCAGATTACAAAAACATGCACTTCATTCATCTCATATCACAAGGCCTGACACATATGGAGGATCTCAGAAAGCCAGGACATAAACAGTGACCCACCCATCTAGATGGCTACATGGATTTTGCATGTGTCAGGCTGGCGTCAAGCACCCTTCAGATTTTGGCGTCTCAAAATTCTGAGTGGTGCAGAGTAAGTTTCCTACTACCAAACAGTGGTGAAGTCCAGATTCACATCATTGTGGTTTGTGGAATACAGTTGCTGAGTCTTTTCACCAAAATTGCTATAAGGGCTACTTGAACATCTAGAAATAGATATGAACACTGCCTTAGGGAAAACAGCCCAAATCAGACTCACCAGGTCACATGCTTTTATGAGCAACTTTTTGTTAGAAGATTTGAAAGTCAGTTTTCCACCTGACATTGTCAACACACTGGACAGCAAGTATCTGAATGCAGCAGCCATGAGGTCCTTCAGAATTGAATTTCAAAAGTACATTTGAAAGTACATTGTAACGTAGCTATCTTCAGAGCATAGTGTGTTTCCTAACATGCCTGAGATGCAGGTACTGCTAACTATCTTACTAGGGATACCCTTTAATATCATCCAGTTTTCAAGTATGACTCCTTAAGTGGTGCTCAAGAAACCCAAAGGGAAGGAGATAAAGTGGGGAAGTGGCTGGGCAGGAAAGATCCTGCTGACTTGGTGGAAAATGGTGATTCCTTTACGTTTTCCATGTTCTTGGAGAATCGAGAAGGAGCTCACTACACTTTAAATCTTGAAAGAGTTTCATGTGGTCAGTGACGAGTAACGCATAAGCTTGTGACTTCCTGTGAATATGAATCTACTGCGGAATAGAAGTCCACTATATTCTGAGTGAGCTCAGATGGCCTACTTGGAACAATGCAAAGTTATCAAGGGCTTTTCTAGATAGATATTTATGCTCTGTTTCTATTGGAATGTATCACCTGTCTTGCACAATGTCACCCCCGACAGAATGATGACAATTTTTATCTGTGCCATTCAGGTATGAATAGAGGTGATGAGTCTGATAACGGAGTACTAACTCCTCTATAGTGTTGTGGTCCGACCCTTGCACTCCACAGCTAAAAAATGCTTTCAGAGCCCAAACCACATATATACATTTAAAATCAACTTCTGAATGTTCATACACATGCAAAAAAAACAAGCAAAACAAAACAAAAAACTCATTTTCTTCTTTGTTGAATTGGCATTCAAATCCAGAAACATGGGATACCTTCAATTCTTACCTTCAAATCCACAAACATAGGATATCTCTTCATTTACTTATATTTTAAACATTTCTTTTAATAGTGTTTATGGTTTTTATGCACAGACTTGTGCATCTCCCATTAGCTTTATTTCTATGTATTGATTCTTTGTATAATATTTAAATACATTTTAACTTTATTCTCACTTTTAATTGTTGTCTAAGAAGCATGCAAGATTAAATCTCTTTCTCATTTCAATAATATGTCTTGTAGTTTATAGAGTTCAGGTAACTTTTAATGTCACATCATGTTATGCTAATCATGCAATTATCATAGATTTATTTCTATCCAACCCTCACATTATTTGTTTCTTTTTCTTGTCTGGTTGCATTGAAGAGGACATTTTTCAAGGTGTTGAAAACAAGCAGTGACAGCAGAATTCACATCTCATTTCCATTCCTGGGTAGAAGCTTTCAATTCTCCATTAAATATTGAATTGGTTCTAACTTTTTATGTTCTTATTAGATTGTGAAAGTTTCCATCTATTTCAGTTTTTTAATAATATCTTTAAAATCATAAATGACCATTTAATTATATCAAATGTTTCCCTTCTCTATCTACAGGAACAATAACATGTATTTTGTCCTGTTCCTGTGGTGATTCACATTTATTCCACATTCTGATGTTAAATTACTCTACTGTCCTAGAATAAGCTCCACTTGCACATGATGTATTATGCCCTTGTCTGTCACAAGATTTGATTAGTTAATAACTTTTTTGAATTTTTGTCCCTATGTTTATGTTAAAGTCTGTATGGCAATTTTCATTTCTCATAGTACATGTGTATCAAGATTGGGTATTAAAGTTATACGCTTGGGCTGGGCAAAGTGTCATCCCAGCACATTGGGAGGCCAAGAGAGGAGGAGCACTTAAGACTAGGAGTTTGAGACTGCTGTGAGCTATGATCCTGCCTCTGAACTTCAGCCTGGGAAACAGAGAGAAAAGCTGTCTACAAAAAGAAAAAAAATAATAATAAAAAAACAACATCATGATTTGAGAAGTATAACTTTTTTTTCTGTTCTCTAGAATGGTTGTCTAAGTGTGCTATTTCTTTCTTAAATGTTTTCAAGATTTCACTGAAAGGTATCACTGGAGTTTTCTTTGTGAGGTTTTTTTCAATAA
>NW_012102876.1:10333-11240 GCF_000951045.1 Mandrillus leucophaeus
AAGGAGTAACCTGTAGATGCTGGTGCTAAATCCAAGATTTTATAATTGTAAATATGTTTATTTACATTTATATCTTTTGTACTATTCTGTAAACTTCAAACTGCAGCATTGCAGTAAATTCATAAGTTTTCAAAAAATTCCTCCCACTCCTGCTCTTCCTCCTCTCTTCTTGTTTTCTTCTTTCTTCTTTTTGTTAGAAGCACAAGTCACGTAGCTTTTTTGACTGATGTTTGGGATGCTGAGAGCAGAAAGTAGTAGAGCCACAGGAAGGAAGATGGAGAGAAGAGCTGAGGGCTCTCAATGCAGGTCACCTGCGAAAACACTGAGAAATACAATGTATTAAAATCCTGAAGTTACATGATTCAATCATTGTGAAACAAAGAAACAGGAAACAAGGTTTTTTATCTGCTGCATGTGGCATATGTATTATTTGAAGCATAGACAGAAATACTTGAGGCTAGAATTGATATTTGCCTGCTGCTGTCCAGTGAAGATTTTAGAACCCTTTCCTAGTACTAGAATTGCTGGGTCAGAGGCAAACTTATGTGTAAGAATTTTAATGCATTTTCCCAATAACATTCTCCATGAAATGTATACAAACATATCAAATGGTAGCTGATGGTACCTACTTTACACTGTCAGAATATTTGAAAATATCACGTATAAATTCTGTCCAATTTTAGATTTTAGTAACGATAGCTCACTTATGACAACAGCTTGTCATTGAAACTTGGGAATTACCTATTTTTAACTGTGGAGGATGGTACATCAGACATGATTATGGAAATATTGATCTTATATTCTAAACATTAGATACACATTACATTACAAATTGCTTGGTAAACATATAATTGTTTGTCTATGTGTATATAATCACTTTTCTCAAAATTTCCTATTAGTGGGTGTC
>NW_012102876.1:11712-12638 GCF_000951045.1 Mandrillus leucophaeus
GAGAGAAACAATGAATTTGAGAGAAAATGCTACGTAGACTAAAATAGAATGCTGCAGATACCAAGACAAAGTGGTTAAGGTGTGTGTTATGGAGCAGAAATGGCAGAAAATACCACAGTAAAGAAATTTACAGTTGGATTCTTAGGTCTGTCTTTTACTCTGTCAATGTTGTGGCTTCTAAACACATCAGTGCTCTCCTTTGATCCATGTGCTAATTAACAGCCAACACTCTGCCCCCTCTTGCAGATTCTTTCACCATTTTTAACCCAATCTAATTCTAATCCAGCTAGTCACTGTAACAAATGTAATCACCCAAGAATTTTAAACATATTTTTGATGAACTAGTGAATATACCTCATTCTCCACAAAAATAGTGTTTGAGAGGAAAATTCGATGGTATTTATAATCATGTAAGTGCATCCACACACGCAGATATATACATATGTAATGTGTGTGTGTGTGTGTGTGTGTGTGTGTATATATATGTACTTGAGTTAATTGCATTAATTAGAGTGGCTACCTGGATTAGGATTACACTGGGCTTTGCTGATGAAAGAATTTGGAATGTTGTTTGGTTACCCTGTAATACCTACATGAATATATTAACTCTGTAATGTTATTACTGCAGAAACTCCCTTAGATGTAACCAAGGATGATTGCATAGGGATGTATACTGTTGCACTCTTTCCAATCATGAAAGAGAAAAATATATATATATTGTAAAGTGGAAATCGTTTAGAAAATTGGAATGCCTTTTACTAAACCCTGTATAAACAAACACCATCTATATGTATTAATATATCGATACTAACAGATTTTCTTTTATCTCTTATGTGATTATAGTCCCTATTTTTCACTAGTATTTTTATTATGGACATAGCATTTTATTATGGATAGACATAGAAACAAAAATAATTCTCTCTACA
>NW_012102876.1:14490-15584 GCF_000951045.1 Mandrillus leucophaeus
ATATTGAAACTATACCTGGCATCTGGTTCTTACCTCAGGGTCATAAAATTAAGATCACCCACACTTTCCCCTTACATAAGACATCTCTATGGACTAATGACTATCACCCTATTAACCAGTCATGGGAGCACTGCCATGCATTTGGTATTTTTAACTTTGGGGGTGCTATCACTCACCATAGCAGAAGACCTGGTCCCCTCTAAATAAGCTGTAGATGAACTTGGATTTTATTTCTGCCAAATCAATTGTAGAAGTTGAACTTATATTGAATATTCTGAACTGGCATTCCAATCATGAGGTGTTTATTAATTCATGCTTGATGGACATAATAATTAATCAATAGGTGCATACGTCCACGCACGTACACTCACTTCCAAGAACTACTTCCGATTAAATCGGCAAACCCTCCATCCCCTCATCTCTGAACTTATTACCAATCCAGGTCAATGTGCCCTTGCCAAACCCCAAAAACAAGAGACTAAATGCAACCCAGTCAGAGCCCAAAAACCACATTTTAACCATGAATATCCCAACAGCTACCCTTCAATTGATGTAATTTTCCTAAAATATTCTTAAGACCCTCCTACTAAATTAAAGTTCCATTTCGTATAATAAATATAATAACTAAACTTTCACCCTAATACTAGTGTAGTACATTGAACATCCCCCTCTGAAAGTGACATCCCACATATTATACCCTAAATCAGTTATACCCTAACTATAAATATTCTCTCAGTCAAGCCTCTGTCAATTCAACTTTAAAGACTAAATTTCCAGAACTGAAAATTACTATTCATAATGACTTTTTCCCTTCATATTTTAATCTTACACGTAAGTATTTTTGCAGTTAATGTTGCTTAATTATTAAAAGCAGGACACTGAAAATGTCTAGATGGGTCTTCACAACCCCATAAACAAATAGGTTTGGCCCTGGCCTTTCTATTAACTCTTAGTAAGATTACACATGCAAGCATCCCCGCCCCAGTGGAAATGCCCTCTAGATCCCCCAGATTAAAAGGAGCAGATACCAAGCACACACAAAGGCAACTCAAAACAGTTTGCTCAATCACACTCCCATGGGAAAGAGCAGTGAT
>NW_012102876.1:21282-23245 GCF_000951045.1 Mandrillus leucophaeus
TGCACCCACGATGAGAAGACCAAAAAAACAGCCAAAAAAGAGAGAATCCCATGATTTCTGTGTAAACTCTTACAGATACTATAAATATTTTTTGCTAGAAAGAGTATTTTAAACAAAAGGTCTTCAGGCAAGTGTATTAAAATTGCCTTGGGTACGAGGGGCCCTATCACTTGCAAAACTTGGCAAATTGGATAAATAGTGATTAAAAATACAAATTACACAGAAAACTCTTTTAATAAATTGTTTTAATTAAATTAAGTAAGTAAGTAATTTGAGATGTAGTTTCATTTTTGTTGCCCATGCCGGAGTGCAATGGCACGATCTTGGCTCACCACGACCTCCGCCTCTGGGGTTCAAGCGATTCTCCTGCATCAGCCCCCGAATAGATGGGATTACAAGCATGTGCCACCAGGCCCTGCTACTTTTGTATTTTTAGTAGAGAAGGGTTTCTCCACGTTGGTCAGGCTGGTCTCAAACTCCCGACCCCAGGTGATCCACCCGCCTCGTGCTCTCAAAGTGCTGAGATTACAAGCGTGAGCCAGAGCGCCCAGCGGAATAAATTGATCTTTTAAAAAAATCTTAATTGAGGTTCTCTAAGGGAGCCTTTTAGGCAACATGCCCGCTAGGTGTACTGATTGGTAGAGGAGCTAAAGTCAAGCGAATCGATGTGGCTCCTCCATCCCCCCTGCTGGGAGCATCCTAGAGAGACAGCCTGGAACCCCGCGAGGCCCCCAGGTCCAGGGAGCAGCCATGGCGTTCAGTCCCTCGGTCCTACCCTGACCTCGAAGCCCGCGCCAGGCACTCGCCGGCCCTCACTTCCTCTTCTTCCAGGGCGGCAGGATCCTCTCCTGCGCCTTGACGTGGCGCTTCTCCTTGGCCTCCTTGTACCTCCACTTGGGGGAGCCACAGGTGGCCGCTGTGCTTGGTGCTGCCCTTCCGCGCCGGCCGCGGGTACTAGAAGGTGGGCGCGGGCGCCTTGCTGTCGCCGACCCCGGGCACAACCACGCCAGGTCACACGCTCCTCTGTTGCATGCGCTGCAGGAGCAGGAAGCTGGCCTTCCGTGAGGCGGGCGCTTCGGGGCCCCAGGACCCCGGCAGCACTGCAGGTCGGAGTCCTGCTCTCAGGGAGCCGTCCCGCGAGCCCACGGCCGCCCGGACGAGCCTCCTACGCTGTCCTTGGCGGTCCCCTTCGCTCGCCTCCTGCACCTGCATCCCCTCTCCCCGCGCCGCCAGGATTTCCTGCACCGCCAGCCGTCTCTTCCCCACGCACGGAGTGCTCTCGGAGCACACGGTCTGGCACGCTATGGCCACCGCAGGGCTGTTAGAGGCTCGTGGTCATCCCGACCATGTGATCCAGGGCGCCCCGGTCCTCCGGACCCCGCACGGAGCGCGGCGTCAGCGCGGACACCTCCAGTACGTGAGCATCTGGAGGCGGTTCTTGGAGCCCTAGGGCTTCTGCGCCCTCTCTGGGAGCGGAGGCAGCTCAAGCTGGTACTTTTCCCTGAACCGCTCCCAGTAGGGGCGCTCCAGGAGCCACTGCATGAGGCGGACGTGTAAGTGCTCACTCCTGTGGCAGCATCCCAAGGCGGGGGCCCTCGCGTGGACACCCGCCCCTGCTAGCTAAGGGGTTGGATGCGATCCGTTCGACCCTCCCTGGCCCCTTTCATCAGGGCGGTGAACGCGAACGCGTCTTTCCTTTCCAGGTCAAGACCCGGGACATAAGTTCAACAAGTAGTTGGTGATGATAGTGTGCCCTGATAGGGACCGAACGGCCTCTTTAGTAAAACAGCGCGGGGAAGTCCTGAACAGATGCTCAGCAGCTTTCCTCATTTTCTTTTTAATTCCGTGATGCCTCTGTGTCAGTCTGACAACATCTCTCCTGGGGTCTGTGACTCTGCTGGTCTTCAGTGCCTACTGAGAGGGGTCGCTGACCGTCATCAGACATGAAAACTTCAAAGCCCTC
>NW_012102876.1:24676-27031 GCF_000951045.1 Mandrillus leucophaeus
GACAAAGTTTTTCCATGTTGGCCAGGCCAGTCTTGAATTCCTGACCTCAAGTGATCTGTCTGCCTAGGCCTCCCAAAATGCTTGGTTTACAAAAACAGCAATTAAATGCTGGAATGATGACTGGGAACTTGTCTAGAGTCTCCAATGATTATTCTCCCCATAATAAGGCAGAAAGCCTTCCTCAGAATTATCTGGACTGACATCACTCATTGTCCAGACCTGTTAACAGACTCCTGCAACCCAGCGCTGTGAGTTTCGAATGTGCTTCTCCAATAATGCAGTAGAAGGCCTGAGTTTCCCCATAATAGTATCCTTGAATGCCTGGAGGCTTTTAAGGCACACGAATGTATTGATCCTATGAACTTTATGTTTTGTAAAAATCTCAGACTAGGTGAGGTGTTCGGACAAATTAAGATTCAGGGTGATACCCACCATTGAGACAAAAAATCAGTCTAAAAAATTATAACCTCAAAGTCCAGAATGAGAAAAAAAGCTTTCCTTAGACCCTCCTTATAATTGTCTTTTTATATATAGATGTAAGTACTAAAGGACAAGCTCTGCCTGATGTAGCTGGCCTAGATATATACAGATTTATTAATCGTAGAAGAAACAATTATAATTTTCAGGTAAAATGGCTACATAAAATATTTACTTGCTGTTTTTCAGACAGGTTCTCACTCTGTCACCCAGGCCCAGTGCAATGACACAATCAGAGCTCACTGCAGCCTCAAAATTCTGGATTCAAGCAATCCTCCCAACTGAGCCTCCTGAGTAGCAGGGACAACAGGTGCACACCACCACTCAAGGCTAATTTTCTTTTTATTTGTGGTAGAGATGTTGCCCAAGCTGAACTCAAACTCCTGACCACAAGTGATTTTTCTGCCTTGGCCTCCCAAAGCACTGGGATTATAAGTATGGCCATATAACCAGCCTTAGATCAATTTTTTTTAATACAGATAGCTTCCCAACTAAAAATACTTTATTAGAATTCTCTTAATTCAGCAAAGCAATGTTATTACTGAACCAGTCTTCACTTATTTTCAGCTTATATGCAAGAACAGTCTCATTATTCTAAGCTTTGTACCTCTTCACCATCATTTTACATAGGAACCTTCCTCTTTCGATGGTTTATATTAAAAAACCCAAGACAACTGCAATCAATTCCATAAAAATTATGCTACAATGATTTTAAACCGTAACATAATAGTATTATCTTTGATATGAATCTGAAAATCGATTTATTTCTTATCTTTTGATAGATATTCATTAGTATATTCTATCCTATTTTGTTACATTATGGAAAAGTATGTTAGAATAATATTTGTACATATTAACTCCTCTACTTATCCATTTATTCATCTTATTTATGGTGTACTGTATTCTAAAAATTGCACTGGATAATGCTAATATCTTAACAAAGAAGACAAATACTGCCTTTGCCCCCTTGGAATTTTCAATCTGGTAGTAATAAATATAAGAGTTTTCTGAATATTATAATCTGATATAATATACTCAGAGAGAATGTAATAACAGAGCAATGCAGCACTGAAAAACTGTTGCATGAGCTGAAATGTGATTAATAACTAGGACGTTGAGAAATAATAAAGTCTGTGAGGTCAACTTAACTTGGTCAGACTTAAAAAGAAAATAAGCACTCGTCTTTATTCTTTGTAAGATAAGATATTCACCACTTCATTTTTCTACCCCAGCCTGTTCAAATATACAAGTAAGACAAATGGTTTACAGTGTGTACAAACTCTGAAAACATACTCTCAGAAAAATAAATCAGATTAAAAAAATTTATATTCTATGATTTTATTTACCTAAATGCATAAACATAAAAAGTAGATTAAGTGTTGTGAAGGAATGGGGAAGGTGAATGGAGAATAAATGCTAATGGGCATTGGGATTCTTTCGGAAGTGATAAAATTGCCCAAGCAGTAAAGAGTTCTGATGGCTGCACAAGTGTGATATACTAACCATCTCTGAATTAAATACATTAGAACATGACTTTCACGGTAAGTGAATGAATCTCAACAAACCTTGTACCAAAACAACAACAACAACAAAAAAAACCATTATTGATATTCTAGTGAAGATTCCACAATAATTTATTAATTAAAATAACTTAATTAAAAAATATACACATTCAAGGTGGTTATCCCATGTATAACCATAAAGTAATTACAGTCCATGAAGTTACAAGGAGCTCACAGGCTCTCACACATCGGGTCTCAGCACACTATTTGTCTCATATATGGGAGGTCACAATAAATCATCATGAAACCAAATTTTCATATACAACCAAAGCAAAAGAAAGGCCTCAGAGGGGAAGAGAAGGAGGAAGGAGGAAAA
>NW_012102876.1:27081-29409 GCF_000951045.1 Mandrillus leucophaeus
TCTCAATCATTCCCAGTTACTTAGCAAGCTTAAAGCCTGGGTAGACGGTAAAAACTGAGGTGATTTCTCAGTCACTTATATAAGCTGATTCTTAATTCTTAGTTTCATTCTTAAGCACATTCTTAATCTCGTTCTATGTCTGTCATTCTCTCTCAACGATTCCATGATGATAATATATGAAAGACACTTAGTATCTATGCTATTATTCTGTACTCCCTGCCTCCAAACTCACCGATGAAGTTTGCTCACACAATTATAAATGAAGTAGGTTTTATCTAAGATTGATTAATCAGAGTGGACTATCAACTCCTAAAATTATCAATCATTAAATTTGTCCTCTTAACTTTAATATCAAAACTTTTCCTTTCACTACATTAATCGTAAATCATATCTATTATTTTTAATTTAGAAAATTTTTTCCCATAGTCAATTCAGATGATTAGAGAGAACACTTTCACATTCTGAAATGGTGAGTATTTAAACTATAATAATTTACAAGAATTAATCAACAATTAATTATCTTCTAAAATAACAATAAAAGTGAAGATATGTATTAGGTTTTCCACTCTACACTAGAAAATCCAGAAATGCAGTTAATGGAAGCATGGCCACCAATTCACCATTCCTCTTAGTGACTTGGGAGTTGCAGCCTCTTGGGAGCCCTTGTCAGAGGGTTACATCTATTTTCTTTCCTTCTTTCTTTCTTTCCCTTTTATTTATTTATTTATTTATTGGTTGTTGTTGTTGTTGTTGAGATGCAGTCTCACTCTGTCACCCGGGCTGGAGTGCAGTGGCGTGATCTCAGCTTACTGCAACTCCGCCTCCCAGGTTCAAGCAATTCTCCTGCCACAGCCTCTCGAGTAGCTGATACTACACGCACCCGCCACCATGCTATGATAATATTTTTGTATTTTAAGTAAAAACGTGGTTTCACCATGTTTGCCAGGCTGGTTTCTAACTCTAGACCTCAAGCGATCTGCCTGCCTTGGCCTCTCAAGGTGCTAGGCTGCAAACATGAGCCCTCGTGCCTGGCCAATTAAAACTATTTTCAACAGCTTTCAAATCTAGTCTACAAACTGCAAATTTTGAAGACATAGCAAATAAGACCTTTGCAATAAGAATTTTCAAAGTAATTCAACATTTTTTACATTGACTTTGGTGTACATTATAACCATTACTACATGCCAACATTCTAGGGAACATTTTAGGTATTTTATGGGTTCTATCATTGCATGAAACTATCGAAATATATCTTTTCACACTTAAAAAAAATCTAACAATACAGAAAATAGTCACATAAGAAGAATCAAATAGCAAGGCACACAAACCAGATGTTACAAATTGAAGATACTTTATATTGATTTTCTGTAAAATCACGCAGAGAGTTACTTGTTTGCTTAGAAAAGACCCAAGCATGCTGCTGGGTAAATTTAAAGTATTTTTAAGAGAAAAAGTGAGCATGATGGGTTTACTGCAGATTTTATACTCACAAGGCTATTATGAATGGTCTCAGTCTAGAAGTTCTGTAGATATCCAGATTAGAAGTAACTCCTGGTGCTCCAAAGCCCAGCAGTCACAAATGCAGTGGGTCCTCACTGAAGGAGAGAGAAGTCTCTGGACAAGCATCTTTTTAAAGGGTATGAGCCCAGGAAAGACCACACCCACTTCCTGAGATTGATTAGATTGTGCAGAAAGGGGTAAATTGACTGATTAGGTTTATAAAGTATTGAAAACCACACTTGGGGGCTCAGAGCTCAACAGACAAGTTCGGAATGAGATGTAAGAAAGTTGACTTAACACAGGTTATTCAAAGAAAAATTTTAACTATAACAATTATTTCATTAAACATTATCACATGTTATTTTTTATTTTTTATTTTTTTGAGATGGTGTCTCACTCTGTCATCCAGGCTCCATTGCAATGACTTGGTATTGGCTCACTGCAACCTCTGCCTCTCGAGTTCAAGTGATTCTCTTGCCTCAGCCTCCCGAGTAGCTGGGATTACAGGCACCCGCCACTACGCCCACCTAATTTTTGTACTTTTAGTATAGACAGGATTTCACCATGATACTCAGACTGATCTTGAACTCCTGACCTCAGGTGATCTGCCCACCTTGGCATCCCAAAGTGCTAGGATTACAAGCATGAGCCACTGCACTAGACCACATGCTAATTTTAAAATTTTATTTCTCACTCTGTGTTAAAATTATAATTGCTTAAGTGCCTAGCCGTTATTTATCTGAATATGTTCAAAGATAAAACATTAATTGGGATTACCAACACATCTGTACTGTGTAACTCTCTTGTTTAAAAAAGTACAGCAAGGAA
>NW_012102876.1:31246-32528 GCF_000951045.1 Mandrillus leucophaeus
GCTTTCCTTTCAGTGACATGACATACGTTGCCAAAGTATGTTCCTAAGCCACCAAATTACATACAATATTTTTGGGGGATGCTTCTTGCATGCTGGCAGAATTGATTAAAAGTTCACAAATCTTTCAAGCATTGTGCAGGTTTTAGTCCTTTGTTTTGAATACTAATATGCACACTGTCCTACATCTACCATACTGTCCAACTCTCTATCAATGACATGACAAAAAGCCTGTGAGCATGCTCAGCTAAACCCCATAACAAAGGCATTGTGGAAATCCTAGTGTGCAGTGCAGCTCTTCTTTTCAAAGCGCAGAATGTCTCAGAGGGTCTCTTACGTGCACTATTCTGATCACTCACAAAATGAGTGTCTACTGTGAACTCTCCTTACTGGTAAGGATTCGAGCCAAAATAGTAACAAACCTGCACATTCTGCATATGTATCCTGAAAATTAAAGTAAATTTTTAAAAAGTGTAAATAAAAAACAAGACTAAGTCCTTAAGGAGCTCATGGTCTAGTAGTTGATGGAAAGGAAGGGACAGTCATCCTAAAAGTCTTCCTAAAAGAAACAATACCTAAGCTAAAACCCAAAGGATGAGGGTAGTCTTATCTTTTCTGATAGTAAAGTCTATGTGAGAGCAGTGGTCATGAGAAAAGATTTCGGGACGTGGCATGGTGGCTCATGCCTGTAATCCCAGCACTTTGGGAGGCCTAGGTGGTTTGACCAGTCAAGCTGAGAAGTTTAAGGTCAGCCTAGGCAACATTGGAAACTCCATCTCCACAAAAAATAGAAAAATTAGACAGGCATGATGGTGCACGACTGTAATCTCAGCTACTTGGGAATCTTAGTCTGGACGATTGCCTGAGCCCAGGAGGCAGACTTTGCATTGAGCCGGGATTGTGCCACTGACTCTCGCCTGGGGGACAGAGTGAGATCCTGTCTCATACACACAAGAGAATATTAGTTCTGTCCTCTTGCTGGTGATATCCTCCAATTGCATCTAGGCCAGAATGCTTGCTGAAATGCAAATGTGCCTATATTCCTACCTGCTTAACCTCATTATGGGATTTTGATAAACTACAAGAAAGTAGTTACACTCCTCTCGATGTCTTCCAAAATGTACTTAATGTATTTGGTGCTCAGTGTACAAATTGTTCTTCCCACAAATGCCTTGGATTTTAGTAAGGGTGAGTTCTTTGTATTTCTTTAACTTGCCACAATCATCCATACTTCTATTATTTTGTATAACATGATTACCTTGTCAGTGGAAATACAAATAAGTGA
>NW_012102876.1:32578-51974 GCF_000951045.1 Mandrillus leucophaeus
ACATTTATTGATTACCAACTCTGTGCTAAAAACTGCTCTGAGTGCTTCACATGTTCCATCTTACTTAATTCTTACAACAATACCATGAGATAAATAATATTTTACACTGATTTAAAGATTAAGAAAGGTAAGAACAGGAAACTTTAATAATTTGCCCATAGGCATATTCTAATGAAGTAGGAGAGCTAGGGTTTGAAACCAGACAGTCTCTGAAACCTGTTTTCCTTTCAGTGACATGACATATGTTGCCAAAGTATGTTCCTAAGCCACCAAATTACATACAATATTTTTGGGGGATGCTTATTGCATGCTGGCAGAATTGATTGAAAGTTCTCAAATCTTTCAAGTAGTCCATTTTTTTTGAATAACAATATGCACACGGTCCCACATCTACCATACTGTCCAACTCTCTATCAATGACATGACAAAAAGCCTGTGAGCATGCTCAGCCAAACCCCGTAACAAAGGCATTGTGGAAATCCTAGTGTGCAGTGCAGCTCTTCTTTTCAAAGCACAGAATGTCTCAGAGGGTCTCATGTGTGCACTATTCTGATCACTCACAAAATGAGTGCCTACTATGAACTCTCCTTACAGCTAGAGATTGGAGCCAAAATAGTAACAAACCTGCACATTCTGCATATGTATCCCGAAAAGTAAAGTAAAAAAAAAAAGTTAAAAAAAACAAAACAAGACTAAGTCCTTAAGGAGCTCATGGTCTAGTTGATGGAAAGGAAGGGACAGTCGTCCTAAAAGTCTTCCTAAAAGAAACAATACCTAAGCTAAAACCCAAAGGATGAGGGTAGTCTTATCTTTTCTGATAGTAAAGTCTATGTGACAGTAGTTATCATGAGAAAAGATTTCGGGACGTGGCATGGTGGCTCATGCCTGTAATCCCAGCACTTTTGGACGCTTAGGTGGTTTGACCAGTCAAGCTGAGAAGTTCGAGGTCAACTTAGGCAACATGGTGAGACTCCATCTCCACAAAAAATAGAAAAATTAGACAGGCATGATGGTGCACGCCTGTAATCTCAGCTACAGGGGAATCTCAGGGTGGACAATTTCCTGAGCCCAGGAGGCAGAGTTTGCATTGAGCCAGGATTGTGCCACTGACTCTCACCTGGGGAACAGAGTGAGATCCTGTCTCATACACACAAGAGAATATTAGTTCTGTCCTCTTGCTGGCTTGTTGTCCTTCCGTTACATCTACGCCAGAATGCTTGATGAAATGCAAATGTGCCTATATTCCTACCTGCTTAACCTCATTATGGGATTTTGATAAACTACAAGAAATTAGTTACACTCCTCTCAATGTCTTCCAAAACGTAATTGATGTATTCGGTGCTCAATGTACGAATTGTTCCTCCCACAAATGCCTTGGATTCTAGTAAGGGTGAGTTCTTTGTATTTCTTTAACTTGCCACAATCATCCATACTTCTATTATTTTGTATAACATGACTACCTTGTCAGTGAAAACATAAATAAATGAAAGTAGTTTGAATCGCTGTGGCATTGCCCAGTAGAATTGATGATCCACAAATTATATAACCCAGACATTCCACCTATCAGAAGATACTGTCAGGAAAGAAAATCTATTAAGTATTTGCATTAGGAGACATGTTCACAAAAATCAAAATACAAAAATCATTCCAAATGTACAACAGCAGAAAATGAATAAATATATTTTGTGATGCACCATTTATCCAACTTTGGGTTATCCACTACAAACTCACTCTTGATTGTTCACATAAATAGATCTGGATCCTTCAAATACTTTTCCTTTGCCATGTGTTATGATGTCAATCTTTGTGAATAGAAAGCTTTGGAGAGAAATTCCAAAAAAGCGCTTCCAATCTGCTTTGGAAATGACACCTCCAGTGTCTGGCCCGAAGGGTATACAGGGATACACCAATGCCCAGATTGTGTAGTTCAGACTGCTGCTGTAGCACCCACTTCCTGAAGTTCACTGGGGCCCATGAGAACTCAGCAGCCACGAGCTTCTCCTGATACTACCCTTTTCCATATTTGCAGTGGAGCCTGTCTGGCATGACATTTCTTCATAAACAGCTTCACCAGTGGCCCAGAAGGCAAGTCTCTGGGGAGCTCTGAAGTGTGGATTTAAAGCAAGTTTTTCAAGAGCAACAGCACAGCGACTTCTAAACATTCAGTGAGGCTGAAGGGTAAGGGGAATCTTCATTGGCTACTCCAACTTCCCCCTGGAAACAATGGCAATTCTTTATATGTGCTTATCACATATTATTTAGACTTCTCCTTACATTCTACTAGACAATATTTCCTTGCTCAAATGCTGTTACAATTAATCATTCTTTATATTAACTCTCCCTATTCACATTACTATATGTTTTCTCTGTCTTGATGGACCCTGAATCACCACTATTACCTCAGGATACAGAAAGGCCTCTAGGCCAGATGGGGGTGTTTCTAGATTATGAATGTGGCATGATTAATGTGGCCAACAATTTTCTCATTTGTAACCTGTCAGGTTCTTTCCCTTACCCTCTTATACCTTTCCTTTGCTTTGGACTCACAGAATCAGGGATAAGTCAGTAACTTGACCAAAGGTTTCAGAAACACCAGCTTCTGAGAATGCTAACCTACTGACTACTTGATTTTCTTTATCTATTTCTATGAAACATTTTTTATACCATTTTTAAAAGTGTAGAAGTATACATTTGTTTGATTTTCTTTGAATAAAAATACTCTCTCTTAGAATACTGTGCATGTCTTTTCTTTTCTGCAGTGTCTTTTCTTTTCCCTTGATCTCTAAGCCAGCCCAGGTAAATAAATACCTGAGTGTGTTTATGCAAACTGATGGGCTAATGCAAGAGCACAGGTTTCTTCCCCCAACCTGTTATTTTCTTTTCTCTGTTCCATACCTGCTAAGTCCCATTTCATCAAGTGTAAGTTTCAACATTTCTTTAGGGAATTCTTTCTTTAGCTCCTGGACTAGATTAGGTTATTTGTTGTATAGACTCAGAAAATCTTATACTTTTCTTTGTAAAACTCACAATGTAATATTGGGCTTCTTTTCTGGTTTTCAAATTACATGAAAAGAATTGTGTTTGTACCACACACAGGTATATTCCAATAAAGTACACAATGCTTAAGATATAACTGATATTCAATAATTGTCTGTTTGAATAAAAAAATAAATGCACAAAATAATTGATAAAAACACATGAAACTACTGTTTAAAAGGCTACCAAATTTATTCCTGTATTTCTCTTGATTCTGGCTACTGAATGCAACTAAAATCAATACGGATATTGAGAAATATTATTTAATAAAGTTGTAAATTGGACTGTTTATCAAATCGATAGGCTCAGCAAATTTTCTTTAGCTCAGGCAAACTATTGATGGACACAGATCTTAACAGAATGGAAATGATACGGATAAAAAGACTGAAAATCTGTAAGGTTTTAGTAATTTCACTGATGGCATCCTACAGACACAGTTACCTGGAAACATGTCATTATCAGAATAGAAAGTAAGACTCACTTTTTGCTTCAGAAAATACAGAATACTCAGAAGCCTCACTACATTTTAATACAATTCCAAATTTATTTAGTTCTTTGAAATTTTAAAAATACACGTGCATTAAAATATCTTTATTATCAGAAATACCTATATTTTGATCATGTTAATTTTGTATGAAGCCTTTCCTTAAGTATCAATTGAGAATTGGTTCCAGAACTCCCCACAGATACCAAAATTCTTGGATGCTAATAAGCCTCAGATGTCCTTACATAAGATGGCGAATTATTTGCAAGTAGACTAAGCACATCCTCCAATGTACTTTAATTATCTCTAGATTACTTAAAATACTGAATGCAATGTAAATGCTGTGTAAGTAGTTGTTACATTGTATTATTTAGGGAATAATGACAAGCAAAAAAAAAAAAAATCTGCACATGTTGAGTACCAATGAAACCATCCGATATTTTTTTTCCTGAATATTTTTCATCCGTGGTGAGTTGAATCCATGGGTGCAGAACCCTATCACATGGAGGTCCAACTGTATATCAAATATCATATTTCATGGTGTATTTTCTAGCATTTAATTTAATTACTGGCAATATGGCACATAACAAATACATCCAAAGTTTTTGACATGTAGTTTTTGAATTTATTTAAAGCAATCCAGTAATGCCTCCTTTAGTGAGGATTGCTGAAAGCAAAGTCTAAAAAAGGCTGACTCCATCTGTAAGGAGAAACCCTGATACAAAAGTTTAATGACAGATGGGTTGCATAATGGGTTATTTCAATGATAGGATTAATGCAAACATACAATTCTGTAGTCATTTATATTTTAATAGTATTACACTCTTTTAACCATCTTCATCTTGTATAGAATCTCATTGTATATTAGAGTACTACTGTTAGAGCAATAAGGAAGAGTGGATAAATAAGGCCAGTTTTTTGTTATTGTTTTGTTTTGTTCTATTTTTGAGAAAGGCTCTCACTCTTTCTCCCAGGTTGGAGTGCAATGGTGAGATCACAGCTCACTGCAGCCTCAACCTCCCCAGATCAAGCAATCCTCCAACCTCAGCCTCCCAAATAGCTGGCTACAGGCTGCACCATCATGCCTGAGTAATTTTTTTTTTTTTTTTTTTTGGAGAGACAGAGTCTCAATCTGTTGCCCAGTATTGTCTCAAACTCCTGGGCTCAAAAGATCCTCTTACCTTAACCTCAAAAATTGCTAGGACTATAGGCACAAGCCACCATGCCAGGCTTAAATACAGCCAATTAAACCGAAGTTTAAATTATTTGTGTTTCATTCTCTTTCATTATAAGAATAATCTGTGTCTTAAAATGTGTTCTTGAATATCAAATACTTTATGATTGCACCTTCATAAGAATAGTTCTTAATGTTTAAGAATAATTCATGAAAATATGAAAATTCATTCATAAAAAATGACTAGAATTAATAGAAGGAATACTAGATACAGGCAGTGGATAATCAAATTTTAAGTGCATTATCTTATTCTGTCCTCACAATTATGAGAGAAAGTGATCCTCCCACCTCAGCCTTTCAAAGTACTGGAAATATAGGCATGAGAGACCATGCCTGGCCTAAATATTGCCAATAATTTAAACTTCAGGTTAATTGGCTGTTCTTATAAGCTTGTGAGAGAAATATATTTCTCTTATAATTGTGAAGACTGGATGAGATAATGCACATACAACCTCCACTGATAGGGTAGAATCTCCACCCCGGAACAGCAGGTCTAGGGTTGCTATGCCCAAGTTTCCCACTGGTTGTATCTTCCATCCCTCAAAGGATAAGACAAAACACTGGGGGACACCATCCCCCTACCTACCCCAGCACAGACTTGTTCAGTGTGTGTGAGTGCTAGAGAAGCCACTGTCAACTCCTTTGCAGTGATGCAGAGATTCATCTAGGAGGACTGACAGGCCAGAAAATCTGAGAGCTTTGCTCAGCGCCTCACAGTAATGATTGATTTTGAATTGGTCATGAAAAGGTACATTCCCAAGGGCATTGTCAAAAACAATGGAGACCTTGGTTAGGAACATTAAAGAGAAGCTTGGAATCTGTAGCATGCTTTGTAGCAACAAATAAACTTCTGACAGCCAGTCAGAAGTTTACCAGAGAAAACCAGGCAAAGAGAAAGCCAAGAAAAGATGTCTTAGGGTCCCTAATTTCTGGAGCTCCGGATCTGTTAGACTGCACCTACTCTAGAGCAATCAAGGTGGAAATAGTCAAATTTGTAAGCATTCCCCAAGCTAACCACTGATTCATCAATAAAGAGCCTTTAGCCCTACTGACTGAAGAGCTAAAGCACAAATTCTGAGTGAATACTGGGTGAACAATAAATTATTCTATTCCAGGGAGTGATTCCTAGAAGCTAGACTTAAAAATAAATTCACAATCATCTCTTGTGATCTGGAAACCTGACCAAGGACTGCCTTAGCAGTAACCAGAGAGAGGACCTCTGAGCTGTTAGTCCACTGAATGTGGGATGTAACTGTAAACTTCCTGACCAGTGAAAGCTGTCTCCAAGCCACACATACATTCAATGATAAAGGATAAAATCTAACTGGGAGGGTTAGTCCCAACTTTTGAAATACAGAGTTAGGTAGAAATAGAGATAAGTAAATATGGATATTCCTGACTTTAATGTTTAACTGAATTTATGGCAAATATTTATCATCAAGAATATGTTCACCTCAGAAGCCAAAAGTGTACTTACTCTCAAATGAAATTTGCATATATATGTGTATATATATATATATATTTCAAAGTAGTCATTTATATATTTTTTCAATTTGTAAGCTAATTTTCCAAGCACTGTTCTTTTATCTGTGAAGTATGTGTGTGTGTGTGTGTGTGTGTGTATGTGTGTGTATATATATATATTCTAGTGAAGTATAAACCAAAGTGCTTTCCACATGAGTGACTTGCAGATAATTTTATACAATACATATTTTTAAATTTCAAGTTTTATTTTAGATGCAGGGGGTACATGTGCATATTTGTTACATGGGAGTATTGCATGATGCTGACGTTTGAATACAGATCCTGTCACCCTGGTAGTCAGCATAGTACTAAATAGATAGTTTTAAAAAAATGTATTATTATTATTTATTACTGTGGAGAAGAGCCTTCTAAAGGCAGCTGCAAATGTCCTTGTCATGCAGAGGCAGCAGTGGTCAGGAGCTCTGCTGACCAATGCTTCAGGTGCCATTTTACAAGCATGACATTCTGAAAAAAATGGCAGGAAACTACAGAAAAAAAAAAAAAGAAAACGCTTTTCTTCCAAAGTAGGTATGTTCTGACACTCACATCTTCAGGCTGTTGCCCCTGTTGGAAGTGAGAGGATGGCTGGTTTCTGGCAGTGTGACACCATGTGCACGCTCCTAGGCTCATGGAGCAGACTGAAGAACTCCCTCCAAGACAAGCTTCCCACAGCCCTCCCCTTTTTTTCTTCAGAAAATGTGTATCTTTCTTTTCAAGACACCACTTAAAGTCTATTTTGTTCCTACTCCTAGAAACAGTCAAAAAGAGCCCCATACTGGTCATTTTATAAATTAATGTAATTTTAAAGCAGTGGGACATGAAGGCATTATTTGTCTCTCTGGCCTTTGCTCCTCTTCTGCATACTGCAATCATTCAATGACACCTTACACCTTACCATGTCCATGACACCGCTTACGACTAGTGCCTAGAAGACTGAACATCACTTGTGCCCACGTGCAGATAGAGAGAAAGCCGTCCGGTCACATTACCACTTTTGTGGAAGGCATTCTTATAAAATTCATCAGCCAGGTCTGCTATTATAAACACTGGGTCAAAACTGTGGCTGACTTCAAAGTGTTCTCAGAAAGTCTGATAATACACTATTAAAAGACAATTTTCCATCTGAAAACCTGAGTGGTGGCAACCTTCAATTGGCCTCTGCATTTCCTCTGAGCTGAAGCAGCCAAGAGATGGGATCCTTTGCAAAAGGAGTTCTAACTGCCACTACGGTTGTTAGAAAACATGAAATAATCCCTCTGCTCTCCAGGTTACTGAAAGCTATGCAAAACAAGGTTGTTTCTTACTGACAGGGAGGAAAAAAATGGGTAAGAAAACTTTTAAGGCATAAATAATATAAAAGGCCACACATTTTAAGATACATTCATACGACATTATACTATAAATAAATAATGATTTTCTCTGATTTGAATTAAAGTCCTTCACACAGTTCATTCACAGGCCTGTTTTGTGCAGTTAGTTACAGGATTGAAGTCAGAACATTACTGGTTGTTTGCACAGCCTCTGGTTTCCTGGGGCTGCTGGAGGACCCCTGAGTGACTGCCCAAAGGAACACCAGGAGGAGGCCATGTTGTCTTTTCAGCACAGTCCTCTGAGATAGGTGGCAAAATAAGAGGATTCCAATGTAAAGTGTTACTGTTCATTTCTGAAGAGACACAACTGTCTCCTCTGATGAACTCTTCTGGATCTTCTATGTGATTAGAGCTGACATTGTTTCTATTATCCTGGCAGCAAGTATGCTGAGTAGAGATTGGTTCCACATTGTTCTTGATGCTCTCCTGAGGTAACTGGCCACAATCAGGGACACAGAAGCCAGGCACATGGGGACCTTCATTTGACTGAGGGGCCTGATTCCCACACCATACTGAGGACAAGGTGCCACCCTAGAGACCACAGGAAGAGGGATACTGCTGAAATTGCTATTAGTTTTGGTGAAACAGCTATTGTTGTTTCAACAATTTTGACAGTTAACACATTCCAGAGGGTCAATCTGAGGTACCACTATGTACATTTCACCACCGTTCACTAGATAATGAGGCTGTTAAAAATCCACGTGTCCTGATTAGAGAGTTGGTGTGCCCAGAGTAAAGTCCTCCATTTAAGCTCCCATTCACAATTACATTGATTCCATTGAGGACCTTATGGTGAAGGTGGGAACAGCCACTGCTGACTGTCATGGCTCAGGAAGCCTCCATGAACATTTCCATTTATCTCATTTGCTCCTGAGACAGTGGTGTATTCCACCATCTGCCCATTAATATCTGATCCCTGGTAGAGATATGCCAGTGGGTAATATTTCTGTATGGTATTCTACTGGTGATTCTTCCACAGGCACATTGCAATAAAAAGCCACAAAAATAAGGACCATTACACCCAGCATATGGTCAAGGATCAGATATAACATGTCACTGCTTCTGGCAGGGCTGGTTGCAGGCCTCACGTTTCCTTCATTTCTGAGGAATTCAGAGGGATACTCAAGCCTTTCGGATACTCAGAAACCCCAGGAACACGTTTTTCTGTAGTCTTGCGGATCGTCACATTGCTAAACTCACTCTTCTTCACTGAAGCACTGCATTTTAATGCCATAGGAAGTTTCTGACAGCAGATGGCCAATCATGTGCCACTCCTTTGAGTCTCCTACTACATCTGTCTTGTAATCACTGTCATTGTCACTATCTGATGGTCGGCAATAGATACAAAAGAATGGAAGTGTTATTGTTACTTCATGGAATGTATGTCCACTTTAGCACTATCTGGGTAACACTGACAGCCTCTGTGTATGCAATGTGAGTTTCATTACTGGATGGTTGAAAAAATGACTGGGGAACCCAGCCACCTGATAAGGACAAGACTCTGGACTCCTAAAACTCCCTTCCTAATGATGGATAGCAATGACTTTCAATTTGTATGTTGAACCCGTTTCTAAACTATGAACTTCCATGGATATTTTGGAAGCAAGGATATCTTCAGTTGCCACTAGTCAATCACTGGTCCTCATCCTTTTATATTTAACTTTGAAGGCAGTGATTGGAGAAACCCAATTTTCCAGAAGAATCCAAGTGACATAGACCAATGTCTCTGATGCATTGGAGATAGCAAGGCCATCTGGTGCCTCTGGAACTTCGCTGTGTCTTCAAGAATCTGTAAGTACCACTCCAAAATTGTTTGCAGCTTCTGAAACAACAGGATACTTAGGGATGCCCATGGGTGGAGAGAATGCCTGGATGTTTTTTGTCAATGCTCTTTTTTCTTTGCTGGTTCAGAAGGTAAGCATGACAGTTTGTCCTTCACCTGCTCCACTTCTTGCTACCAGCAAGACTTTGTAAAGACTAGATGGCCCTAGTTCAGCTAAATGGAGCTCATTTTCACTCCCTGGGACTTGAACTGTATGTTAAATTCCTACTAAACCAACCCCATTGTTCAGCTTTTGATATGTCATAAAATACCCATTAATGGATAGCCCACCATTCCCGCCTGCCCTCCACATCAGCTTGTACGTATCTGGTGTGTGGGTCTGTCAGGGGATCAGTATGATGTGGGCAACAGGAACAGCGATGCCATTAACATTTTTCTCTGATGCTGATTCCACTGCACTGGGATGTACCTTAACTGGACATGAGCTCAATCCAGTTTCTGAACCATCCCTTTTATTTCTTTTATCATTCTGAGTAGCAGCAGAAAGTATGACTGTTTCCACTTCTGTATTTGTTTCAAAAGGAACAACCATGAGAGATGCTTCTCCCTGTGTGGTACTGTGTCCGTCTGGAGCTTCCCATATGTGTTTCCCCACATGTTTCTGAGTCACATCCAAAATATGGAGAGAGTTTGAGTCAACTTGGGACATGAGGAAGTAGTCAGGCTTCACGTCCAAGATTGCAGACCTTGATAAGTGTGACTTTTGGGACTTAGGTCTAAGGACTTAAGCAAAATGGCTGGCTATTAACCCATAGCTGTCATAACCAAGGAATGACCGAAACTGGCAGCCCAGTGGCATGGCAGGACAGAATGACAAAGTCTCCACCTATCACCTTTGCACTTGCTGGTGCCATGATTATAACTGGTTTGAATCCATTGTCTTTTTCAATTTCAAGTCTTCCAGTAGACTGCATAAATCCAGTCCTATTATCTGCTAAACACTGATACAGCCCAGTATCTTCCATAATAACCCCACTGACTTTCAGTCAATTTCTTGCAATTAGATGTCATGGGGAAGGATGAATAGGCTGTGCAATATAAAACCAGGTACGGTTGGCAGGTGGGTTTCCATGAATATGACTGGTAACATGTACTGTGGCACCAGAGACACTATCTGATCCTGTAGTCCTTTAGAAATGGGAGCATATTCAAGCACATTAACCATGTATGTTACATATTTCACATCTCCAGTCTTGTTTCCCACTATGCAGGAATAGTTTCCAGAGTCCACTGGGTCAGTGCTATCTGTGGCAACATAAGAATACAACCTTCTCCAGTTGCTTCCTGGGGCAATATCCTGCTTGTCCTTTAGCCAACACACTTGAGGAGCTGAGACCCCACTAACGACACACTCCAAGGTTAGAAGAATATGTGAAAAAACAACTAATACCTGTGAACAAGCAGGATGAAGAATGCCAAAATCATCTGAAGAAAGGTGACTCACAAGGAGCTTTTGGCCAATGGGTTCAACTTTTAATTCATGTGTGACAGGATTATAAGCCGCATATTTGTATGATTTCTTGTCCTCTAAGGATACATTCAAAATTTGAAGATGTCTCGATAGAAGGATTAAGTAATTCTTTGTGGAATGCTTCAGCCACTTTCCCTGGATTTTAGAGCACACCTCAGCTTTGGGGTTACTCTCTGGTTCACTGCAGCCAATGAAAACAGCACTTTTTTCTTCTGCTGTAATAACATGTTTTGTGGGTGAACCAAAATCACCAAGAACTGCTGTGGATACTGTTACAGGGCCACTTACAACAACATTGACCTATCGTTGAAAATGCATTGGTAGTAACCCAAAAGGGAAGAGTTAAGAGAAAAAAATTGTCAGAGTCCCCTGATGAATCTTAATATATTCCATGTTTCTCTTCTATTTTTCACATTTTGCGACCTTGAGATATGAATGGTCACAGGTTTGGCAGAACAATAGAGTTCTATAGGTCCACTAAGTTTCTGGATGGCAGAGAGTGGCTCAGAAATGAAATAAGGTGCCAGGTCTGAACTAACAGAAGAGCAGAGAATCATGACAGTAACATACAGCAGTGTCCATATGGCTGCAAGACTCACATGCAGAGCGCCAGATGATAGAAGCAGGCAAGACAGGCTTCCAGAGCAAAACCCAGGCCTTGGTTCATTTTCCAAAACACTGCAGTCTGGGTAATCAAACACGTTCTTTAACCTTGACTCCTTCCTGTTTACTAAAGACTTTGATAAGGGACAGTCTTCATGTTGTCCACAGGGTGTCTCCCAATATGAGAGTAACAGCTGGCTTACATCTTCAGTGATTCAAGTCTGCAACGTGTATACGCTTGTACTTGGCAGGGAAAGCAGAGAAGCCACTTTCTGTACCTAGCCTGGAGTTCACTTCAGTGCTGTAAGCATCATCGCAGTCCTGCTTGTAACAAAGTCCGGTCTAGCAATCTGCCTTTGAGTTCAGCTTTTCTCTTACAAGATACGCTGTTAAGTCATGCCTTGATTTCAGGTCTCTCCACGGGGCGAGCTAAGCAACTAGAGCTCCTGTGTGGCAGCCAGCTGGGAAAGCCAACCCTATGTCACGCCCTCCCGCGTGCGGCAGCCGCTGTGGTAGCGGCTGAGATCTGAAAGGGGCGCCTCCAGGCCCGGCACAGGGCAGAAGAGGGTGTGGTGCTTCGCACACCAGGGCAGAAGCGCTGGGTAGCGCAGGCAGATGCGGGGTCCCAGGTCTCCTCGAACCGAGAGGCCTGAGCCAGGCACCCGGGCTCAGGGGAGGGTAAATGGCGGGGCGGAGCGACAGGACGCGCCCCTGCGGCTGTGCTTCTCTGGGCAGAGGCTTGAGGGCAGGTAACTCGGTGGGCACAAGGCCTACCAGGAACAGAAGAGGAGTAGAAGGAGCGATCCAGAGAGAGACAGGCGAGACAGGCTGTAGAGACCTCCCCGAGCAGGTAGTTTTTTAACCCATCCCTCTCCCTCCACCCTCAAGTAGTCCAGAGTCTATGTTTCCCATACTGATGCCTATGTGTGTTCAGTGCTTAGCTCCCGCATGTAAGTAAGAATACATAGCATTTAGTTTTCTGATGCTGCATTAATTGGCTTAGGATTACAGCCTCCAGCTCCATCCACATTTCTGTAAAGGACATGATTTCATTCTTTTTTATGGCTGTGTAGTATTCCATGGTGTATATGTACCACATTTTATTTATACAGTGTGCCATTGACGGACACCTGGGTTGATTTTGTCTTTATTATTGTGAATAGTGCTGCCATGAACATAGGAGTGCATGTGTCGCTTTAGTAGAATGATTTATTTTCTTTTGAGCATATACTAAGTAATGGGATAATTGTATCAAATGGTAGTTCTGTGTTAAGTTCTTTGAGAAATCTCCAGACTGCTTTCCATTGTGGGTGGACTAATTTACATTTCCACCTGCAGTGTATAATAATCTTATGCTATCTTTAGTTTACAAAATTTCTACTAGACTCAGCTCAGGGCTGCAGCCCTGACTGCAGCAGGTGCTGGGGCTTCCCTAAGTAGATACTGTGCACAGGTAAAGAGAGAGCTCAGATCCCAGGGCTGGGAGAAGAGAAGCAGAGGAAGGAGTTAAGGAGAGGGCCACATTTGGATGCCCTGAGGAGGGCTGATAGACAGATGTAAGGAAGGTGGCACTGTGCTAGTCACTGGTGACATCCTCCTAGTTCCAAAGTCTTCTGGAAAGCATGAAGCCTCACAATTCCCAAACAGGCTGTCGTCCTGGAGGGCACAGGGCTACTATTCTTCCCAGCTTGACTTTCTTTTCTCCCAATAAACATGGGACTCTGAAGCCAGGAGTCAGAAAGAATTATCTTCTACCAATGCAAACTTTAAACCTTCAATTTGTGATTAAATCACACACACATGTGCAGGCACACACACGAGTCTTTCTGTGTAATAAATTGTCCTTAGTTAACACTAGGCAGATCTGTGATCGGTGATCATCTCTACCCTCCTGGGTAACAAGAATAGTGAATTGATTGGTAAAATTTTTAGTCCTGGAAACTAGTGTAAAAACTGGTTCCTAATAAATTTTGCAGTATGAAAAAATACTATCACGAAGCAGACCTATGGTTAACAACTTTGTAAAACCAATATCTATCCCCTTGATAAAATACTTGATTGCTAATGTGTTGGCTGCTGGATTTCTCACAACAGAGAAACATTTTCAGAGTTCTTCTTCCCTGCTAAGAAAATATTTCTCTTTTGTCTCCTGGCCTCTATATGTCTGAGGATCCCTTTGCTATGTCATCTGGTAACTTTTGTTTTATGTTTCCCTTTTATAGTTTTGGACCAGACTATGTCATATTTTTCTCCCATTCCTCCCTATAAAGCTATGAATTTTGTACATTAAAAAAAAGAAAATGGCAAGAGAGGAAGAGGATGTCAGTGAAGAGGATGTCATGCTGGACACTGTGTTGTTCTTGGCACACACTGCACACAATCCTCACTGCAATCTGCAGGGTGGGTTTTATTCTCACATTTTTCTTTGATCTATCTAATAATGGGAGGGGAGAGTAACACTATCAGCGTCCCTCCTCCAGTAAAATGCAGATTTTTTTTTTTTTTTTGAGACAGGGTCTTGCTCTGTTGCCCAGGCTGGAGTGTAGTGGTGCAACCATAGTTCATTGTAACCTCGAACTTCTGAGCTCAAGCGATCCTCCAACATCTGCCTCCCAAAGCACTAAAATTATTTGCTCAGCTATTGCTGGATCTGAGGACCAATTCTATCCTTATATATGCAAATTTTTTCCATAGCTTTACTTATACATTTAGTTAAACATTTTCCAAATTAAAACATCTTAAAGCTAAATAAAGTCCTATTTAATTTTCTACTATTTTATGTTACATTTTAACTGTAAATCAATATGAGTTGCAGTTAAAAACATAACGTAAAATAATAGAAAATTAAATTAAACTGCAACTCAATATGATTTGCAGTTAAAATGTAACATAAAATAATAGAAAATTAAATACACTTATCTAAATAAACATTAAACAGAAACAATAAAATATCCTTAAAAGAACAGAATTCCTATAATTTTCTTTCTTAATTTTCAAACAACAACAGAATAAAACAGATCAACTTCACAATTTAACTGAAAACTGATTTACAAATTATCTGAAAACACTAAGCAAAGCCACTAAAACTTTTTCTAGCCACAGTTATGACAGCCAGCCTTGAACAGCTTTAGAGTAACCAACATGTGTTTTGTCTATTCTCAGGTCACAGCAGCAGGACTCTCAGCTGCTAACCAGTGGGACACGACAATGCCAAGAAGTCTGGGCCACAAATCAGGCCATTGTCCTGAAAATTTGCTGTAGCTGCTTTGGAGCTAGAAGCCAAGGTTCCCAACACTACCCATGGGCAGAGGGCTTAGATACCTGGTCAGTTACCTCTCTAACCCCTCTCACTCCTGCATCAAGCAAGGAAATAACCAGGAATCTTAGTCACAGGAGGGCTGCTGTGTATAGATGTCTGTTTGTGGCAGGGGTTCAGGGTGTTCATGCTGCAGAAGACAAGCTGGAATCGCCCTCCACTCCCATATCTACCCAACCAAGGGCTCTGGTTCCTTTCATAAACCTGCCTCTAGTCTTCACCACCTTTCCCTTTTCCTATCCCCTTTCTAATTGCTAGTGAGACTGTGCTGAATCTGCCTGTCTGACCCCTGGACATTACATCCCCATTCTCCAGGCCTCTATTCACCACCAAAATAACATTGTACTGGTATAAAAATAGGCATACAGACCAATGGAACAGAATAGAGAACCCAGAAATGAACCCAAATATTTACAGCCAGCTGACCTTTGACAAAGCAAACAAAATTATAAAGTGGGGAAAGGACACCCTATTCAACAAATGGTCCTGGGGTAATTGGCAAGCCACATGTAGGAGAATGAAACTGGATCCTCAACTTATACAAAAATCAACTCAAGATGAATCAAAGACTTACATCTAAGACTTGGAACTACACAAATTCTAGAATATAACATTGGAAAAACCTTTCTAGACGTTGGCTTAGGCAAGGATTTCATGACCAAGAACCCAAAAGCAAATGCAATAAAAACAAAGATAAATAGCTGGGACTTAACTAAAGAGCTTTTGCATGGCAAAAAGAATGGTCAGCAGAGTAAACAGACAACCCACACAGTGGGGGAAAATCTTCACAATCTATACATCTGTAAAAGGACTAATATCCAGAATCTACAATGAACTCAAACAAATTAGCAAGAAAGAAAAAAAAAATCTTAACAAAAAGTGGGCTAAAGACATGAATAGACAATTTTCAAAAGAAGATAAACAAATGACAAACAAACATAAGCAAAAATGCTCAACATCACTAATAAGGAAAATGAAAATCAAAACCACAATGTGATACCACCTTACTCCTGCAAAAATGGCCATAATCAAAAAATTAAAAAAAAAAAGATGTTGGCGTGGATGCAGTAAAGAGGGACACTTCTACACTGCTGGTGGGAATGTAAACTAGTACAACTACTATAGAAAACAGTGTGGAGATTCCTTAAATAACTAAAATAGAACTACCATTTGATCAAGCAATCCCTCCATTTGGTATCAACTCAGAGGAAAATAAGTTATTATAGGAAAAAGATATTTGCACATGCATGTTTATAGCGACACAATGTGCAACAGCAAAAATGTGGAACCAACCCAAATGTCCATCAGTCAACAAGTGGATAAAGATATTGTGACATAGATATATATATAGATAGATAGATAGATAGATAGATAGATAGATAGACAGACAGACAGACAGAGGAAGGAGTTCTCAGCCATAAAAAGGAATGAATTTGGCATTTGTAGTGACCTGGATGAGATTGGAGACTGTTATTCTAAGTAAAGTAACTGAGGAATATAAAAACAAACATTGTATGTTCTAACTCATAAGTGGAAGCTAAGTTATGAGGATGCAAAGGCATGAGAATGACACAGTGCACTTTGGGGACTCAGGGGGAAAGGATGGGAAGAGGGTGAAGAATTAAAGAACTGCAAATTGGATGCAATGTATACTGCTCGGATGATGGGTGCACCAAAATCTCACAACTCATGTGACCAAACACCACTTGTTCCCCAATAGCCTATGGAAATAAAAACATATTAAAACAAACAAACAAACAAACAAAAAAAACTGTTCTCAAATTTTTCTCAGTCTGTAAAGAGGCAGATCCCCAGCAGGTGGTTTCATTGTGGTTCTTCCTGTTGGGGGCTGCAGGTAACTTGGAACCACTCAATTTACTTAAATCTGAGCTATATCCACTCACTATATTCTTCATTTGGTGCATAGATCATAGACCGCTTAAGACAGAGAAGGACCTTCTTACTCTGGATTAGCATAGTCCTGAGGTACCTGTCAAAATCTGATATCCCGAATTCCTTTAACTGAGCAATATCATACCTACTAATCTTTCAGAGATAATTTCTCACAGACAAGGGCATATACAAAAGAATGTATTTTGTAGCATTATTTTCAATAGCTAAATAAATAGGGTACAAACTGAATATTTTATGGCATGAGTAATAATAAAAATACTATATACTATTCAACACCATTATATAAGTGAAGATATTAGCAAATATTGATGTAGCCTATTTTATCTTGTGTGTTTTTAATGAAATGATTTATTAACATTTTAGATCCAATGCATGCACCTGGCCACAACCACCACTATAGAACAATTCATACTACTGAAGAATATAAAATTACATATAAAAATGTACTGATATTAGGCACACAGTGAATAATCTAAGCAATCAAAATTTTAATTTATTAGCATTAAAATAAAAATATTAATTAAAATGTACATTGATTGAATTATGAATGACATTTTCAGGGCATTCTTTCCTTATGGGATGCTGCATAGTAAATCTAGAATAAAACCATATTTATATTTTTAAATACTTTTTAAATCAAAAGACCTTATAGTGTTTTTGTAATATGTCAATCTGGCTAAATTACAAGAATGTAAGAGAGGGAAGCAGCCATTTTGTAGCCTAGACACATTTCTCCCAGTTATTTAAGCAAATACTAACCTAGGTTGCTACTGTGAAGAGATTTTGTAGATGCAATTAAAGTTCCTAATCTCGATTCTAATCTATGGAGATTATCTACTTGGATCTAATTTAATGGACGGCTGTTAAAGGAAGTTTTAGGCATTCCTTGAATAAAACTGCAAACAGAAAAAGTTCTACATTGCTCCTGACTGCGTGTGAACAATATCTTTGTCCCGTGCCAGTTACATTTCTGCTTGCTCCAGTTTTTTTGTTTGTTTGCTGCTTTTCCCAGAATGACTGCCTTACTGATCTCCAACTTGCGTAGTCAGTCTCCATAGTAATATGTCATTATTTTCTTTATTCTCCCTCCCTCCCTCCTACTGGTTCTGGTTCTCCAGTTGAACTCTGACTGTTACAAGATTAATAGATTTATTTTCACTATTAAGATAGCTTTATATAATTTCTTCATTACTCTGCATATCATTCTTTGGCAGACTGAGCTAATCTCACTAATATAATCTTTACACACACGGTTAGCTAATGCTTTATATTTGGGAGATTTAACTCTCGTAAAGTTAATATATACTAAACATTTTGTTAGCTAAGAGAAAACCATGGAGATTATAAAAAAGACATATTAGAAACTTTTCAATTAACTCAGGTCAACACTATTGTGAGTTTTCCACTTCAGCTGGCTTTGCATTTTATGAACTTATTTCAAAAGTCATTTTCTTTAGTCAACTCCAAATAGTACAGAATAATATAACATAGAAAGTTATAGTCAACAAATTAAAATAAAAACAGGTTATTTTCACTTTACTAAATATTGTTTGAATTCCCTTTTTTTTTCTTCTATATGTCCAGATTTTAAGAGGCAATTTATTCTTAGGACTTCCAAATTCTTATTTCTTGCTCTATTTTCTTTTCCGAGTTGCAGATTCATAAAGCCACCTAGATATTTCCCAGACTTTTAATATACATTACAGCCACTTCAAGTTCCTCACGTCCAAAAGAACCCATCAGATTTTGTTCTTGAAACGCCCTTATTCTCATCTTGTCTTCCTGGCTTCAGGAATCAGTATGACTATTTACCTCCTTATCCATACTGGAAAACTAAGATTTAGTTTAGACACTGTTTTCTTCCTCATCCTCTACATTCTATCAGGCCCTACATAGTGTTATTAAATGATTAAACCTTAAATGTCTGTCGGCTATATTTTGTTCTTCACGTATCTGATTTCTTCTTTCTTAATTCAAGCTTTTATTAACTCTTGTAAATTTCTTCTAATTTTTAACTTACTTCTGCTATTGGATTTAGCCTCACAAATTGTTTCTGAAAAACCACTTTCCATGGGCACTAGGTGGCCACCCACTGGATTCTCACTTGGTGCTGGAGCTTGTGCCTGCCAATGGGAGACTTACAGGCGGACCTGCCCAGTATGGCCCTGCCCGTCTTGCCCCAGCTGCCCCCAGAGCTAAGGAGGGAGCTGGGAACATTGTGTACTCCAGGAATCAGCCCATCGCCTGGGGCTTCTCTTGGTAAGCAAGGGTCAAGTATAAACCCAACCATGTTGGTCAAAACCAGCTGTAACACATAAGCACCACCTACTGGCTTGAAGGTCGAACTGCGCAGCCCAGTATAAAAAACCTGTGGACAGAAATGCCTACGACTGTATGAGAAAAGCTGAAAGACCAACAATAAACAGCATTCTCTACTGCATCAGGGGTCCTCAAACCCCTTGGCCTGTTAGGAACCCGGTCGTACAGCAGTAGGTGAGCAGCAGGTGAGCAAGCATTATCCTCTCAACTCCATCTCCTGTCAGATCAGCGGTGACATTAGATTCTCACAGGAGCTGGAACCCTATTGAGAACTGCGCATGC
>NW_012102876.1:52509-77976 GCF_000951045.1 Mandrillus leucophaeus
AAATAAGCCTGAAGTACAATGGATTTTTCTGTGATAAAGCAGGGAAGTATCAGTAAGATTCAATAATAGATGGATGAATGGGTTTACGTTCTGTCTAAGCCAATACCACAGCAGAATTATATGAATGTAAGGAGAAAAACAATCAGTGTTTAATTTTAGAAGATGCCTCTATTTCTCCATGAGGACAGACAACATAATTTAGAAAGACTGAAAATCGACGGCAAGAATAACTTTTAGTAACTTCATACACACACATACGCACACACATATATGTGTGTATACATATGTGTATATGTATGTGTTTATGTATACACACACACATATATGCACACATAAGACCAGAATGGCTCATAAGAGGGTTTTTTTTGTTTTGTTTTGTTTTTTGAGGCGGAGTCTAGCTCTGTCGCCCAGACTGGAGTGCAGTGGTGTGATCTTGGCTCACTGCAAGCTCCGCCTTCCGGGTTCTCGCCATTCTCCTGCCTCAGCCTCCCCAGTAGCTGGGACTACAGGCACCCACCACCACGCCCGGCTAATTTTTTGTATTTTTAGTAGAGATGGGGTTTCACTATGTTAAATAGGATGGTCTCGATCTCCTGACCTCGTGATCCGCCCGCCTCGGCCTCCCAAAGTGCTGGGATTACAGACATGAGCCACCGCACCCGGCCAAGAGGGGGTATCTTAAAAAGGAAATGCTCCACAAGCCAGACATGGAGTTGCTCCAGGTGAGAAAGGAGATTTAGGGTGTAAGGGTGCTGAACATTCACGTGCATGGAAATTATTTCTCTCAGATGAAATCCACATTCCCTCCAACTTTCATTATTTGTTTCCAAAAACATACTTCTATAACTATGGCTGCTTTATTGTTTCCCCTCAAAAAATTCTCTAGAAATCGTGCAGCTTACTTATACTTTATCCATGAACAAATGAATTTTGCGAATTGATGAAGGTACAAGGCCAAAGGAAATCTGGCCATTTAAATGAATAAAAATTTATTTAGGTTTTTGAAAATCCATAAAATAATATTTAGGTTAATATTTTGGTCATAGAAATATGAGGAAAGCTTGAGATTCTAACTAACTAACTACCTCCCTCCTCTATTTTCTCTTTAACTTTTATCACTAGATTTGTATCCCAGTCATCTTTGAGTCAGATATATTTAAGAATGAGAACTTGGAAATTGGTAGACAACTCATTCATGTTTATAACAGAGCACATTGACTTCTCAGATCTCCTTCCACCCCACTCACTCTGAGAAGATCCTTAGAAATGAGACTTCTTCAGAGGTTTCCCCTCTGTCAATCTGCTCAATTGGGAGTCTCTATTGTAAAGAAAATAGACAATGACTTCTTAAGTATGAGGAAACTGAGGAAAGACTATTTTTCAAAATTGTCTCAAGTTCTTAGACGGGACTTAGTGAAAGAGGTGTCCTGTGAAGACCACTAAGCCTCCTGTTTTTGCCTTCACTGGCTTTTGGAGACATAGTGCGTAGTTGAGTCTGTCCCTGATTCCAGCAGACGCGCTTTCAGAGTTTTCACAAGAGCTACTGAAATGAGCTCATACATTATTAAAATGTTAACTCAATTTTTTATGAATCTATTTTTTCCCTTCCTCTGATGTAGAAATGTTTCCAGTATTCAGTAATTTTATTTGACATGGTTTAAAAGAAAAGTTGCAAAAAAAAAAAAAAAAGCAAAAGTAAAATTCTACTAATCTGTTCCAGGTTAAATTTTTAGTTCTAAAAATCCTATGCATATGTGAAGGTGCCAAGTTTTTTAAGTGTAACAGAGGCAATTACTTTAGTGAATGTAGAAATAGTGGGTGCAGGAATTGAAAAGCAGAGAAGGAGTCTAGATGAAAGAGACCCTATAAGTGTGAGGACAATGTGGTCCCAAGGGCAGCTTTATAAACCAATTTCACAGTCTCTACTTTGGCAAACAAACAACATAAACAACTAGCCTTGAAAAAAATCCCATTGTTCCACATGGGGAGCATTGCAGTGGAGTCTGGTAAAAACTGTATACTAAAATTTTATTGCTGAATATTCTCAAGACATATGAGAGTCAGGGTCTTTAAAAATTACTGGTTATTATAAGTAAAGAATAGACTCAATTCTGACTGAGAATTTTCATTTGATTTGAAAATTTAGGAGTCAGAAATAAGAACTAATCTGGGAAAAACAAAGTGATGATATTGTAGTTTTCAAATTGTGGAATGAAATAAGATTTAAGCATCTTAAATACATAATACCAGTGATTTTTTTGTAACTGGATAAATGTTAACTGCAAATTTTTCCTTGTAAAAGTGAGGCAGTATAGCTGCAAGTGCCCTAGGCTGTGAACTCAGAGCTCAGAGCAGGGCCGATTTCTAGACTTATTAAAAAGCTCAACTGCTTTCTATGTAAGGGGCAGGCCATTAGCAGTATGCTCATAATCTAGTATTTTTTTGTGAAATATGAGCAACCTTTTTACTTTAATTATTGAATTTATTTTCAGAAATTAGTACATTATTTTGACCATGCAAACTCTTTATAACTGCATACATTCTTGTAATCATATTGGCAAGATGGAGAATGAATCAGTATGAAACTTAAATAGATCCAGGCTCACAACTGATGACTTATATAATAGGCAAACAGAATGACAAAGTAAGGGAAAAATGAATAAATGGTGCAATGTTTAGAGTTCAGGTAAATTATTCAATGTTACATACAAAATTGTATATTTATTCAGTATATTGAATTTTCAACTGCTAAGGGTAGATTTTTGGGGGTGTCTGTTGTACTGGTGTGCTATTCTTTATATTACTTTTTACAATGGCCTATATTATTTGTATGATATAAAATTTGAATAAATATTAAAATTGTTTTTAAAAAACTAAAATAAAAACTAAGCAAGGAAGCAAAACATTTTAACTTACAGTATGAAGAGCAAATGTTAAATCAGAAAATTCAGGGTAGCCCGGTGTGAATTCAGAGAATCAGACAGACTAGAAGGTTAAGGAAATTATTTGTAAATAATACTTCTAAAATGTTCTCATATATATATATTCACTTCAAAAAATAACATAAGTGGACTTCCTTTTGTTTTCTAGGAAAGAACTTGAATAAATGGCAAATCCTCACATCCTTGGTAAATGATGTTGTTATTTGGAACTAAGAAATGTTTTTCTGGAAATTATTATTTAGAACTAACAAATGTTTTCAGCCATCTCTGATAGGTGAAGGAACTTAATGGCAGATAATTTATAGGGCATTTGGTTATGAAAATTGAACTCAAAGATATTAGTCTTATATTTGATTTTTATTATTTGAATTTTCAGAAAATGGTTAATGTCTGTGGTTAGGGATTTGTTTGTTCTGCAAATGTATTAGTAATCCTCTATTAAATAATTTAAACAGAATTGTCATTGGTCTCTTGATCTCATATTGCTCAGTTATATAATATCTTGAGAAGAAATACACTTTATACACTTTTCTGGGGAGATAAGATCCCATTATTCATGTATGTATATGTATGCATGTATCTTTTTTCTTCTTGCAATGAATGTTACTCTGTATCCTGACAAAGCTAATAGCCATATCCTCCTACTTGGAGATTTGCAAAGTGTGAATGTTGGACGTTATCCTCAAGATCTGCCACATACAACTCCAAGATCTAAGTGTTTTCTTCAATGAGAATTCAGATGTTCTCAGTGTCTCACTTTTGGCAGACATTACTTGCAGACGAGAGACTCTTGAAATTGGGCTTTTGGTGTCTGTAATTATGACTAGAAAGGGAAGAATAGGAATAATGAGATAAATGATGTGGAGATATTCTCTCCTTAGATTGTTAAAGAGAACTTTCACTACAATCTATTTACCACTTCTTCACTTTTATTTCAATATGTGCCACAGTCTTTCAGTCAGAAGAATTTCTAGTTAATGGAAATGGAACTGTGAACTTTGTTAATATTGTTCAGTTCCCTTTTATATAGCACTCCTTCTCTTTGTCAGGCCTGTCTTTTACTGCAGTCATTTCTGACCAGAAACAAATCAGGAAATTGTCCATCTACGGAGTAACAGAAGTACCTGAAAGAGCCCTTCTAGTGTGTGTATCTTCTCACATAAGATGCATGGCTTATATCTGATTAAGTTCCTTCCAGTTTAATGAAAGCACATTTACTATAATACTATTGGACATTTTTGGACATACTTATACTTTTATTTTATTTTATTGAAACAGAGTCTTGCTCTGTTGGAGGCTGGAGTGCAGTTGCACAATCTCGGCTTACTGGAACCTCTGCCTTCTGTATTCAAGTGATTTTCAGGCCTCAGCCTCCTCAGTAGCTGGGATTACAGGTGAGCATCACCATGTCTGACTAATTGCTTTTCGTACTTTTAGTAGAGACAGGATTTCAACATGTTGGCCAGGCTGGTCTCAAACTCCTGTCCTCGAGTGATCTGCCTACCTAGGCCTCCCAAAGTGCTGGGATTACAAGTGTGAGCCACTGTACCTGACCTATTTATACTTTTCAAAATGTGCTTGTATATAGTACTTATTCATTTGATGAAAATCATCACTCATGATGCATATCGTATTGCTGTTCTATGTGAAAAAGTGCTTATTAATCATTAGATTAAGGCAAATTAAAATCACAAGATGAACCACTAATCACCCATAAGTGTGACCAGAATTTACCAAGAGATTTATTACCACGTGTTGACAAAGATGCTGAACAAATGAAATTTCAGTCATACAAGGGGGAATGTAAAGTTATACAACCACTCTGAAAACATTTAGGGAAATCTACATAAAGTATTCCTTATGACCACTCCTAAATATACATCCAACATATATACATTGTCTTTTTTCGTACAAATGGGGTCCCACTATGTTACCCAAGCTGGTCTCAAATCCCTGGGCTCAAGCAATCTGCCTGCCTTGACCTCTCAAAGTACTGGAATTACAGGCTACATTCATATTTTAATTAAAATATGTGTACAACAGTACAACATTCTTCATACCATTGCTGTTCATAGTATACTAAAATTTAAGTTAAAAAGTTTATCTCCAGTAGAATGCCTAAATAAATTGTGATATATTCATGCAAATAAATTTTATGAAGCAAAGAAAAAGAATGAACTCTCACTACTTGCAACAAAATTAAAGAATATCAAACATCACTTTAAGAAACGAATCTGGACAAAACTTATTCTTAAAGAATATTTAATATTGAAGAATATTAACAACAAACAAGTTCTATTCTATCTAATGATTTTTCTTCTTTTTCCCCACTTTTTTCTTTACCTCTTTTCAATGTATCTAAACATTATGTCATACACAAAGACCTGGAACTTCCCTGTCTCTTCTTCCCTATCTCCACACTGTAACAGAAGTCTAAACCACTGCAGGAAGATCGAGAAACATAGCTTCCCTTAAGGTACTGGTAAAAATTTGTCCCAGCTCGTAGATGGGAACAAGGAACTAAAAGATGGGAAATAGCATAAATATGTGTTAGATTAAGACCTAGAACCGAAGGCAGAGCAAGATCACTGAGAAATCCCATTCGCAAGTCGCAGAGATACAGTATCTGCCTGTAACAGAGACTTAATCAGAACTGTTTCGTGTATTTGTATGTATATTTGTGTAGTTATTTAACCTGATCATAGAAAATACAATTTTTAAATAATATAGAATATTCTGTAAACCAAATAACCATAACCATAAATTAAAGGAAAATATTAGTAAATTCCACAGTGTTAAAACACACATAAGATCTATATTGATTATGATCTTAAGGTCTTTTATACAATAGATATATGTGTGTGTTTATGTGTGTGTGTGTGTGTATATATATATGCATATAAATATTCCATATATATTAATGGCTTCTTTATCTGATACTAAAAGTCCTATATAAATGTTTTCTATATTGAGTGTGTTTTTACCTAAGGTTTCTAGCATCTGTTTTAACTTTTAACTTTACAACTTTGGTTCCTATACATTTGGTATATAGCTATTTATAATTTATAATTTTTTATTGCAAATTTTGATAGCATTAAATTGTCATATTGAAAGTTGTTGGTTTAAATTCTACTTACTTTCTTATTAGATTCTCAGATCCTTCTTTCTTAATGTCTCCATCTTTCTAGCATAATTTTTTCCTTCTCTTTACTTGCAGTCTTTCTGAATTATTTTGCTTTAGGTGTCTTTTTTTGTATATAGGACATAGCTGGGAATTTTATTTGAGCTTATAAAAGTATTTTTTATCTTTTAATAGGTAAGTTAAGACCTTTCACATTTATTTTATAAATGGTGCATGAATTGAACATGTCTAATATAACTAATAAGTACAAAAAAGATACTCAACATCATAGTCACTGAGAATATTTTAATTAAAATCACAATTACATGCCACTATAAGGTCAATACAACAGCTATAATAAAAAAACACAGACAATAATATTCGTTGTTAAGGTTATGAAAAAAATGGGAATTTTAATGCATTCCAGGTAAGCATGTAAAATAACACAGCCACTTTGAAAAATAGTTTGCTTTCTTAAAAAATAAATAAATAAACATAAATGTACCAGAAAATCCAGGAATCCCTTTCCTCAGTATCTACCTAAAAGAAATAAAAATATGTTTATACAAAGACTTAAACTCATATATACATGATAGCATTATTTATGATAGCTAAAAAGGTAAAACAATCCAAATCTTGATCAACTCTTCAATGAATATCAGAATGTGAACTATTTGTACGTTGAAAAGCTAATCAGAAAAATAATAAATAATGAAATACTGATTTATACTACAATATGGATAAATATTGGAAATATTATGCCAAATTAAAAAACATACTAAAAACTACATACTGTACAATTCATAGATATGGAACATTCAGAGGCAGAATGTTAGAAAGAGGTAATTGATTTCTTCAAACTAGGGTAGAAGGTGAAATTAATTGTAAACTAGCACAAGGCACCCTTTTGGAGTAAAGATAATGTTCAAAAACTAAATTATGGTGACAGTTGCGGAACACAATAAATATACTAAAATTTATTGAATGTTACACATGGGAGAATGTTACATGGGAGAATTTTATGGTATACAGATTATATCTCAATGAAGTTGTTGAAAGTACTGAGGAATATAAAAGTTATAAAATTGCCAAAGTACTTTTCAAAAAAGAATAAAATGAGAAGATTTACATTATCTGTATCCAAATGTGCTATACGTATGTAGGGATCAAGAAGGTATATTGGTGTATGGTGAGATAAATAAATATCTACAACAATAAAACAGAATTAGAGTCTAGAGTAGATAACACATATATGATCAATTGATTTTTGACAAAGGTGCTAAGATCATTCAAAAGATTCAAAGATAATCTTTTCCACAAATAGTACTTAAATTTTTGGAATTCAGGTGCAAAAAATATGAACTTCAAACCCACATTACACTGTACATAAAAATTAACTCAAAATGGATCACTGACCTAAATGTAAGCTGAAATTATGAAACTTCTAGAAGTAGTCTTATAAAAAATTTAGTAACCTTGCATTAGACAAATATTTCTTACATGTGGCATCAAAAATAGAAACATTAAAAATGACAAACTGGATTTATTAAAATTAAAAATGTTGTTCTTCCAAGGAGACAATCAAATTAAGATATAAGCCATAGACTGGCAGAAATTATATTTGCAAAACATATATGTGATAAAGGATTTGTATCAAAAAGAACTCTTACAACTCAGCAAGTAGACAAACTATCCAATGAAATCGTTGTACAACCTAAAAGACTTGAGCAGATGATTCACTAAAGAAGATACTTGGATGGAAACTAATGATAGTAAAAGATGCTCAAGACCAGGTGTGGTGGCTCATGTCTATAATTATGGCACTTTGGGGGGCCAAGACAGGAAGATAACTTAGGGCCAGGGGTTCCAGACCAGCCTGGGCAACATGGAAAGACCACATCTCTGAGATAATTTTAAAAATTAGCTGGACATAGTGATGTGTGCCTGTAGTCCCAGCTACTTGGAAGGCTGAGGTGGTAGGATACCTTGAACCTAGGAGTTTGAGGTGAGCTATGATGTTGCCACTGCACTCCAGCCTGGTTGACAGAGGGAGATCCTCTCTCAAAAAAAAAAAAAAAAAAAAAAGATGCTCAACATCATTAATCACTAGTAATATATATGCAAATTAACCCACAATGAGCTATTACTGCACACAAAAAAATAAAAAGGCCTATATAATAAAGGTTGAAAATACTAAGCGTCAGTGAGAATGTAGAGGAATTAGAACTCTTATGAAGATGCTGGTGGAAATGGAAAATGGTATAGTCACTTTTAAAAGAAGTATTTTGACAAGTTCTTAAATGATTAAAAAATCCATTAAATAATTCAGTACTTTCACTCCAAGTAGCTACCCACAATAAATGAAAGATATGTGGGCTGATTTGCATAGAAATATAAAACATAGTTGCTAAAACTGGGAGCAATTCAGATGCACATCATCTGGTGTTTGGATAAATAAAATGTGGTGTATTCAAGGTATGAAAAGCCACTCAGCTGAAAAAGAACAGAAGATGGCCAAATAGATGCAACCAGAAAGCTCCATTCCCACTGAGAGAGACCAAAATATTGAGTAAACCGTATAGCTAACAGACACTATAAAGCAACTGTACAATCAACTCTACAAAACAACCAGATGACAAGATCAAACTCTCACATATCAAAACAAATCCTAAATGTAAATGATCTAAACTCCACAATTAAAAGGCACAGAGTGGCAAGCTGAATAAAAAGACAAGACCCAAGTGTATTTGTCTTGAGAGATCCGTCTCACATAAAATAACACCCACAGGCTCAAAGTAAAGGATGGAGAAAGATCTACCATGCAAATAAAAACAACAACAACAACAACAACAACAACAACAAAATGCGGGAGCATCTGTTCTTACATAAGATAAAAAAGACTTTAAACCAAAAACAATTAAGAAGATCATTACAAAATGATAAAGGTTCAGTTGAACAAGAAGGCTTAAGCACCATAGTACCATATCTATGTATCCTTTTTGTAATGATATTTCTCAACCTGTTCTGTCTTGCTAATTATGGCTATATTGTAGTATATTTTTGTTGGTTCTATAGCTTTTGATTTTAATAACTTTTTACACATTTATTCATTTAATTATTTACCTATTTCTTGAATATCTCTCATATCATCAGACTGTTTCTTATTTCCTGTAATGAATGAGAAGAACTATCATTGACTTTCCCTTCTTGTAATTTACAAACTTGAAAAAAAGACCCAAATTCTATTAGGAGATTTACAAAGGAAATGTATGAGCTGTTCTTGATATCTGAGACCTCATCTAGTTCAGAAAGCTTGGAACTGGTGAAGGGAAAGGGTTTATCCAGATGAAGGAAGGGAATAGAGAATTTTAGGCTGACACTGAGTTTTAAATAAGGGCTATCTGGAAGGAAACTTGTCTGTGCTTTAATTTGACTCAGTTAGCTGGGTTTTCATGCTCATGTATTCTTTCACCTCCAGTAAGCTTTGATAACAAGTTAAAAGAGCATGCATCCTATACAATATAATAAAAGACATTACATCTATTCAAATAAAATAGAAATGACAAATGTATATACTGTACATTATTAACACTTTAAAAAATGATACAATAAATATATATCCGTGAGGTAAAATTAAGTAAAAGGTAATGACATATGCCTGATTTTCCCCATTAAGAAAGTAACCAGAATAGGAGCTTCCTCTGCTATTAGAATTACCAAGGCCTTGGTCAGGTTTGTGACCTGTCCCTGATTATTGAGATCCATGGCAAATGAAAGGTCTCAAAGGAAAATAGAAGATGCGAGAGAGGAAACTACAAATGAGGGAACTTTGGGCAACATTAACAAAGCTCACTATCCCACATTCATAATCTAGGAACACCCCTAGCCAGCCTTGGGGCCTTGGAATATAGTGAGGTAACAGTGGGGAAGTAGATAAGAGGCTGAAATGGTCATCCACTTTAAGACACAGGAGTAGAAAGATACCCTCAGAGTCAAGTCGCATGTCATTCCTCTTTGTCCAGGCTTCTCTGCAAAGTCCTATAACCCAATTACAAGAGTCTTTCACATCCACCTCCCAGTAATGTTTGCCAGAGGTGAGGATCTGAGCTCCCCATGAAGAAGTATACTGTGTACTTGTTGGAGTGCAGGACATGTCTGTATCATCAAGGCTGCATTGCAAATGCCTCAGGTCTTCGAAGAGAAGCTTGTGATTACTGCATATCTTATGATCCATGGTGATATACACTGTAGCAAAATAAAACAGTCAATGCAAAAAAACAGTTTAAAAGTTTGGAGGTACAGGTGCAGAGGCAGTCCGGCAAATACTTAACAACCAATCCCTGAAAACAAACAAACAAAAGCAACTGGTTTGTTTTGTTTATTAGGAATATTTCCATCTCACTAAGGCCAGTTTCAAGCTACCAACAATTTAAAAATCAATCAAAAAATTCAAAACATTTAACAATTAGCTCTCATGAGTCAGTACTAACTGGCTCTGGCACACCGCTCTATCACAAGTGGCATATAGAGTATATCAGATGAATTATCGAGACAGTTCAGCAACAGCTTCTTGTCCATTTGCGGGGCAAATGAATCTTTAATCAAGCAACTAAGATGAAAGAAAATTTAGAGAAAACATAAAGACGTAAGATGTCAAGCTCTGATTTAATTTTTACTAGACCACTAAAAATTTGCCAGCTTATTCATAAGATGCCAAGAAAACATCAAAATGGCCCTTTATTTAAGCCTCCTTATTAACCAATTTTCACAAAATAAAATAAACATACTAAAAATAATAAACATATTAATTATACTTAAGATATGATATTATTATCGTTAGTTCTAAACCATGACCACTTTGCCTAACATGGGAGAGCTTCACATTTGATCTTAGCCAAAAGGCCAAGAAGTAATGAGGGCTTCACAACTTAAGCAAGCAAAAGTGAAATAAACTAAAAATCTATATGTGCCTTTTTAAAAAGGTAGTTTCTCTCCCAGAATTTCTGGTTTGGACATCATTAAATCAGAATTCTCTTCATCTCATCCCATGGTTGCCTCTCTTCTATCTGCCAGACTCCCCCTCCATTTCCATTTGTTTGTGTAGCCCTCTACACAGTGAAGGGATTTTCCTTCAGACTGCTTTGTGGTTGTACCTATTGTTTACAAACTTGTTTTTATGCTTTTGATAATCCTGTGGTTTTTCAAATGTATTCCTTAAAACTTCAATCTTTAGGTAAATATTTGAATAACAACATTAAGATGTTTCTAAGAATTGGATCATGTAAATATAACCAGAGTTGAAATGCTTTGAAAGAATATGCAGTTTTATATGCTACACTGAAAAATTAATGCTTATTTATAGCATTCCTCCAGGCCTTTTATTTTTTTTACTCACTTAAAATAATCATGTTATGCACTGTATTTCTTATTTGTTTATTTATTCCAGACTTCAGTTAGCTTTTCCTGAAAGTTTATTAACAGTTTTAAAATTGGTTAAAAATGTTTCCATATTTGCCTGCTTGTTCACTGAAAATAATAATAGAGACAGAGAAGTGAATATAGACTGAAGTAAATATAGGTCACCCATATAAAAATACTTCTGTTGGAAACGTTAGTGCAGTTCACACTCTTACCTCTGAAGAAGTTAAGCCTTTCTGACATCCCAGTGATGGTCCATGCACTGAGCTGTGGGTTCACAGGCTGAGGCATGGCCAGCCTCAGAAACTCATTCCTGAAAAGAAAAATACCTACTTTTTACTACCAGTCCCAAAGGAATCATTAGCAATCCATAATAAGATGCTTGATCAGAATCCTCACAATTAGGTTGAAGAGTGTGACTTGAACTCAAGAACTAAGACATATTGCAATTGTAACTGTATTTTATGATGTGCTCTGCTGCTTTTAATATCTCTATGCCAGTAGAATATGTCATCTCAGTCATAATTATATCAGTTCTCACCTTTGCAGCTTCCCGAGGTGAGCCATGCAGAAATCCTCATTTAATTTCTGAAATCTGATAGGTGTCAAATTTTTGGAACATGCCACCTGCTACATATGGAGCCTTAACTCTATACTACATTCCTTCTTGGTGATGTTCCCTTTCTCCGATTTTCACCATTTTTCCATCTGCTACCTCTCTGAGATTATTTGCCTTTCCCATTGACAGCCTGGAATAACCTTCAAATAATTAGGATGTAGAAAATTAGAGGCTGGAAAAATAGTTGTCTTATTGAAACTTCTACATTAGGTCTGGCTATTAAAACTGCTCCCATCCTTCACTTTCATCTGAAGTAGTCAATATATAAAGCCTGGATGACCTTTGAAAAGAAAGGAATAAATACAGACAGAAATTCCTCACTAAAAGTATGGGCTGATCCAAGCAGAAACAGCCTGATTATTGTCACAATTACCAGGACTTGGATAAAGGGGTAAACTTACCTTTTCATTATATCTCCCAAATCCTATAAAGAGAGAGAAGATGGCTTAGTTTGCAGCACAATAGGGTTCTCTACTCCAGTGCAATCTGAGGATACGAACTGAATTGGAAAACTTAATGTCTTCCACTTTCCTTCTTTGGATAAAGGCATTTTTCATTTTCTTTTTTTTTATAAATATGAAACCCAGTCTGATATCTACATTTTATAGTCTATAAAATTATACTCTTGATGAAACATAGTCAGATGGACTGAGGCTGAACAAAGGGGAAGGGGAAGGGAAGACATGCTGCTATACAAACATCTGCAACAAGATTGATAGAGGTTTCCACAAAGTTCTTATAAGGATGTGTGGGGCCCAAATCTAGGACTTCAAAACTAAAAGAGTAAATAAATGTCATAAATCTCACACTTTCACTTATTGACACATCCTTATACAAAATTGAATCATGTATTCACGAGCTGCTCTGTTGCAACTACTAAGAATCAGTGGGTGTAGTAAGATAATTTTAGAAGAGAATTTTCTTGAATTTGTTACTAGAACCTTTCCAAATAGTTTTCCTTCTCCTCTATGGGACAAGAAAGAGTGAGACTGGGTCTACGGAGGAGAGAAACCTGCCACCATAAGGTCAGGAGAGGCAGAATCTGAATATTTAGAACCAGAAAAGTAATATAGATCAAAAAGCATATAGACTCTAGCAGATACGATTCCCAAGCAGGGTGGTGTTCAGCACCCTGACCTCCTTCAGTTTTTACCTGAGGCAGGTTCACATCTGCTTTACAGCTCATTTCCTTCAGTTTCTCAAACATTCCTCTCAGGAGTACACTCATCTTAGCCATTCTAGTTTGACTTATCTTGAGTTGCTCAAAAACTATCCTGCCTTCTCTTGCCAGGCCCTCTAAGTGCTTTTGCTCTTCTTCACGGAGGTATTGACACACCTTAGGATATTCAGCGCTGATCATCATGCTCCGCAAATGTATAAAAACCTGTAGTGACATTGGGTTGATTAAATCATGGGTCTAAGTGGTTTTATTCTTTCCTTATCAGCTATTCTGCTTTGTTTCATGTTTTGTGCTATTCTACTAAATCTAATTTAATGCCTTTCCTCTTCAAATACAGCATAAATCTTCCTTTCTTCCTCCTTCCCTTCCATTTCCCTGCATTGCTCCACCTACTTTCCCTCAAACCCTCATATTTTCATTTTAAAAATAAAGATAAATTAAGATCACATTGATATTATCTTATATAATGTTCTAACCTCTTCATCACTGTATCTAAATTGTGTTCTATTTTTCTCAATACTCCTACTCATAACAATTTACTTCGTTAGGAAAATAGAGAACATAAGACATTGCTGCATCTTTCTAAATTACCTCCATTTCCAAAACACTCGGTGTTTTTACCAGTGGTTGGCTATGCTTGCCTATTACCTAAGACTGCTCACCTCTAGCCACCCCTTCTCTAGACTACTCTCTTACAGTGTTCATTCTTTCCCTCTGCTTGCCTTTGTCTTCCTGTCTCTGTCCCAGTTGTTTGCCTATTCTCTCTTTCTGGCTCCATTTCTCTGTCTCATTCTTTCTCTGGCCTGTCTTTGATTTTCTCTGTCTCTGTCTTTCTGTCACTGTGTCTTTATTTCTCCCCTCTCTCTTTCACTCAATTATACTATTATTATTATTATTGAGACAAGGTCTCAGTCTGTCACCCAGGCTGGAGTATGGTGGTGCAGTCATGGCTCACTGCAGCCTTGAATTCCTGGGCTCAGGAGATCCTCCCACTTCAGCCTCTTGAGTAGCTGCGACTTCAGACACATGCCGCCATGCCAGGCTACTCAATTACTTTTTGTTTTTTAATTTTCATTTTATTTATTTATTTGTTTGTTTGTTTATTTATTTATTTATTTATTTGCAGACAGAGTCTTGCTCTGTCACCCAGGCTGGAGTGCAGTGGCATGATCTCAACTCACTGCATCCTCTGCCTCCTGGATTCAAGTGATTCTCCTGCCTCAGCCTCCCGAGTAGCTGGGACTACAGGTGCGCACCACCACGCCCAGCTAAGTTTTGTATTTTTAGTAGAGACAGGGTTTCACCATGTTGGCCAGGATGGTCTCAATCTCTTGACCTCGTGATCTGCCCACCTCGGCCTCCCAAAGTCCTGGGATTACAGGCATGAGCCACTGCGCCTGACCTCAATTAATTTTTCACAATTCCACACCACCTTTAAATGTGTTTAAACATGCAAATTTTGCAAATTACTTTGGAAAAAAAATTAAAATATTCTTGTCCCAATTACCTCATCTAGCTTCTCTTGCTAAAACATTTCTATCCCTATCAAAGCTAAATTTATTGATCAAATGTGATCAAACTTGCTGTGCTCGTGTGTGTGATTAATGACCCCTTTACCTCTATTCCCTACTCTTTCCTGAACCAAACATTACAACTTACCAAGAACTTTTTTCTAAATTCAAGTATGATGCTTTAGTCCTAGAATTCTTCACCTTCATTCTGCATTTGACACTATTTTCTACTTATTCTTTTTAACCAAACCTTGTTTTTCCTGCCACAGAAAAATACATTGTTACAAAGCCACTGATTTGTTTCTTCTGTACCTTCTTATCCCTGAAAATGGGTTCTTCTTGGCCAACATAGATTCTACAAACCTGGATGCTTTGTACCCGTTCTCTGTTTTATTTTTCCCTGAAGCACTTCATGAACATTATTTATTATAAAGTTTACATTTTAATTTGTAGATTGAATTCCCCCACTAGATTATAGTCTCCTAGGGTTAGTAATCTATTTCTTCTTTTGTCCACATCTGTATCATTTTGTTGGGCTAGAGCAGTGAGCAACACATGATAGGCCCTCATGAGAATGCAGGACTCCTCAGAAAATCCATCTGAAATGATCAACATGATTTTGTTGTTCCCCTTTGGCATTCTCACAGTATCATGTATCAATTATTATTATTCTCTACTGGTCCCTGCTTATATGACCCCTTCGGAAGTGCTTGAGATCTTTGATAATAAAAATGTTTAATTTACTTATTCAGTTTTAGGTACTTAATTAATATTTGTGAATGGATTATATAATCCTCAATTCTTAGCTAAGCATTCACATTCTAGACCTGGCCATAATTACATTTATAGCCATATCTCTCATCACTGCCTGACTCTTTTTCATGAACTAATCAAGAGGAGTTACTCAAATGTCCAAATAATTTTACCACTTTTCTAACTTTCAGCTTTCTTATTCCTAAAATCCTTCCAACATTATCATCGGTAAATTTCTGAATTTTACTGAAACATTAGCATCAGATTGATTTTCACCTAGAAGCTTTTTTTTTTTTTTTTTTTTTAGCATTTCATGTCTGCTAAACTGCTGTAGAACCACATTTTTACCTTCATGCTAGTGATCTTACATGCCGTTTTTAGCACATTTCTTATCGCTGCTGATGTATTATTGGTAGATACTGCTTTATTCAGAAAAATCAGGATATTTTTAGTTATATATTGGATTCAACATGAAATCTCACTCTAAAGGTTAAGTTGTATGGTAGAGAAAGACATGTAGGTCCTTTTTTTGATCATCCTATTCAGGGGATATATGGTTAACTCACCCACAAGTCACATTTTCTATTCCAAACTGGTTCTGAGAGAAATGAGCTTACTGCTTACTTTCCACGTTCTGATTATGTTGGTCTCTCTGTTTAGATTTCTTTGATTTTTCTGCTTTTTTTTCCAGATGGACTTCATTTGAATCAGGAGTTTCTTCTGAAAAACAAAACTATAAATCTGAGCACTAGAAAAGAAAATATAGCATATCTCAGATACTTTCAAAAGAGGTATAGACATGGGACAAATAAAGAGTGCAGAATGCAGACATGCAGGGGCTTTTCTTGAGGGCACTGATTGTCAAGTCTGAGAGGCCAGTGAAATCAAAGGTAGAATTCCCAAATTTGGAAAACAATACCCATTATCTTTGAAGTCTGGCACTGAAACTGATACAACCTCGTCAATTTTCAGAAGTAATTATTATTTTATATTTAATTTTAAAATGCTAGCCCTCAACTTCTCTACAGTACTGTTGGAGCATACTGACCAATATTTATTAGAATTTTCTATAATAGATTCATTGCAATCATGACTGTGTTAGCCAATGACTATCATCGAAACTAGTGATTAATATAGAGCTCCTTACACTGAAATACCAGAACCCTAATGCTCATCAACTTTATCATCATTCTCCCTCAGCTCAAGAAAATTTAAATTTCAGGCGAGCAGGGATGTTTGGTTTCTTCAGTGCTTTATCTTAGTGTCTAGAACAGTGTCTAATTTATGCTCATCAGCAATTCTGTTTATTGCATAAAATTATTATTATTAATAATAATGATAAGCGTATCTTTCCTTATTACCCGTAGGATTCAGGGTTCTTCACATTTCAAAGTGCAATCAGTAGCATTTACTTACCCTATAGTATTCATCAGCTTCCTTTATCATATAGTGTTTGTGAGTGGCATGCCTTGGGGATTGAGAGCAGAGAAAACACAGCAGGCTCCTGTCAATTTCACAGATGAGGTTCTTCATTTCCTGATGTCTCCCACAGATCAGCATGGTAGAGCTTGATAACTGGCGGGAGACTGATTCTCTTGTAGGAATAGCTTGTTTCTCAGCAAAAATAATGCGTTTGAAGTACGTTTGCTGTGATATTTCCCTGCACACAGGGCAGCAATTAGGAGTCAGTGCATCTTCCCACAAGAGGCAGAGACAGGGATTACAAAATCTGTGCCCACAGCAAATGGTGACAGGGTCTGTCAAATAGTCTGTGCAGATCGAGCAGGTGAGCTCACTGGTAGAACACTGCGTGATAGCAGAAGCCATGTTTCTGAGAAAATAAAAGGAAAGTGTCATTCTTTCCCCCAAGGCATACGAAATGAGCTTAAGACCTTTTCTTACTAATTTGTGTATGCAGTGTAGCAGGACAGGCCATGTTTTCTGAATGACTAAAATAGGATGGAGAGGCACAAACAGTGCAACAGATTGATCACATGCCCTCTTTCTTGACAACCTTGGACTATAGCACTATTTTCCAGTTCCCTAATAGAAATCCAATATTTTTCCTGTCTGTTATCTCTTCTATAAAAACATAAAAATCACAGATCCTGGGCTCATCTGTAGCCACAGGCAGTGGGTCATTATTTTGTCCAACGCTATCAAGATTTCCCCCTTTTTTTCCTCTCTCTCTGGTTGGTCATCATAAGACATGTACTCCAATTCTGGCCAAGAGAACAAGAAAGTAGACTTCGTAGGAGAATTCTGTAAAAGGTATTCTTGCTACAGAAGAGACACATGGAAGAAACAATTGCTTTTTCTGTCTCTGGACATTACTTGGATGCAATATTTGCCTGTGTAACCATTTTGTGGACTCATAGTAAACTAATCTAAGACAAAAGTCAATACTCTAAGGAAAACAGAAAGGCGGAAAGAACCTGCATCTTTAATAACACAATAGAACACTAATTACATAATTCTGGAGAGGCCAACTAATGAAATAGAAGGAATGGTGGATAATCATCATTTTACAGATGCCATAAAAATAACAGAATCAGGCAAGAATCATTAGTGGATAATAAAATAACTAAATCATAGATTTTGTGAAAGAGCCTATTTACATATCATCAAAGTTCTACCCCACATGCCAGCTCTATCCACGGTGTTACTGAGGCATAATAGATAAGTGAAAGTGTATAATTTAATGTATACAAACAGAGGTAGATGACTAAGGATACAAAACACATCTGTAGTATTTTTGCCAAAAACATTTTACCAGCATGTAACCGTGGGAGGAAATTAGATAAACGCATTTGAAAAACACTATGCGGACAGCAGCAAAAGCCAAAATTGACAAATGGGATCTAATTAAACTAAAGAGCTTCTGCACAGCAAAAGAAACTACCATCAGAGTGAACAGGCAACCTACTGAATGGGAGAAAATGTTTGCAATTTACTCATCTGACAAAGGGCTAATATCCAGAACCTACAAAGAACTCAAACAAATTTACAAGAAAAAAACAAACAACCCCAAAGTGGGGATATGAACAGACATTTCTCAAAAGAAGACATTCATACAGCCAACAGACACATGAAAAAATGCTCATCATCACTGGCCATCAGAGAAATGCAAATCAAAACCACAATGAGATACCATCTCACACCAGTTAGAATGGCAATCATTAAAAAGTCAGAAAACAACAGGTGCTGGAGAGGATGTGGAGAAATAGGAACACTTTTACACTGTTGGTGGGATTGCAAACTAGTTCAACCATTATGGAAAACAGTATGGCGATTCCTCAAGGATCTAGAACTAGATGTACCATATGACCCAGCCATCCCATTACTGGGTATATACCCAAAGGATTATAAATTATGCTGCTATAAAGACACATGCACACGTATGTTTATTGCAGCACTATTCACAATAGCAAAGACTTGGAATCAACCCAAATGTCCATCAGTGACAGATTGGATTAAGAAAATGTGGCACATATATACCATGGAATACTATGCAGCCATAAAAAAGGATGAGTTTGTGTCCTTTGTAGGGACATGGATGCAGCTGGAAACCATCATTCTTAGCAAACTATCACAAGAACAGAAAACCAAACACCGCATGTTCTCACTCATAGGTGGGAACTGAACAATGAGATCACTTGGACTCAGGAAGGGGAACATCACACACCGGGGCCTATCATGGGGAGGGGGAAGGGGGGAGGGATTGCATTGGGAGTTATACCTGATGTAAATGACGAGTTGATGGGTACAGCACACCAACATGGCACAAGTATACATATGTAACAAACCTGCACGTTATGCACATGTACCCTACAACTTAAAGTATAATAATAATAAATAAATTAAAAAAAAGAAAAAGAAAACAAATACATACAAATTTATTTGACGTAAGTTTTATGTGACATGGAAACCTTCAGAAATAAACACCCAAAGAAACAGAAAAAAAAAAAAAGAAAAACACTATGCGGAAAATATGGCTGGCCTATTAAAATAATTTTAATTTCTAAGGAGAAAATGTTTGGAAACAGCTATATAGCAAAGATAACTAAAAGAAATATAAAAATTAACTATGATGCAATTATAATATCATCGATTTGTACCTGGTTTGAAAAAAGTAACAGCCAATTAGGACATTATGAGGATATCCAGGGATATCATAAAACCTAATAGGGTCTTATGGTTGCAGCTCAGAAATGGAGAAGGATGAAAACACTATTGCCGCCTCCCTGCAAGAAAAAAAGTGTAAGGGAAACTAAAGATTAATGAGGTTTAGTTAGTTTGTTTGTTTTGTAAACCATTAGAGAACAGAGGTAACAAGACGATTTAATCAGTTCTGGATAGAGACAGGTACAGCACTGAGAAAAACAGGATCCATGCATATGTTTATCTGGGGCAGATTCTACCAAAAGGCCGTGAAAACAGAAGATAAACCAAATGGTTTTAATTTACTGCTAAAACCCAAAGCTGGGCTAGAGTGAGTGTGCAAAGACCCTTAGGGTCACAGACATAGAAGAATCCTCACCTAAGGGGCAGGCCTTTCCAACAGAAATGCCAAGAGCCTCTCACAGGGAAAACCAGGAAGAATCAAGAGAAATTTTCCCTTCTTGTGGTACTGACTGGGAGAGAAAAATGGCAGCAAACACATGAAATCAACCTAAATATCCATCAATGATAGACTGGATCAAGAAAACATGGTACGTATACACCGTGGAATACTATGCAGCCATGAAAAGGAACGAGGCAATGTCCTTCACAGGGACACGGGTGAAGTTGAAAGTCGTCATCCTCAGCAAACTGCGGGATACAGAAAACCAAACACCACATGTTCTCACTTGTAAGTGGAAGCTGAGTGATGAAAGCACATGAACACATGGTGGGGGACCACACACACTGAGGTCTGTCAAGGGTAGGGGGTGGAAGGAGGAAGAGCATCAGGAAGAATAGCTAATAAATGCTGGGCTTAATGACTAGGTGATGGTAATCTGTGCAGCAAACCACCATGGCACATGTACACCTATGTAACAAACCTGCACATCCTGCATATGTACTCCTGAACTTAAACGTTGAATAAGAAAAACTACATTTTAAAACATCTTTTAATTCCTAGAAGCTTTGCTCACCATGCATTTCCCCCAAGCACTATATTAAAAGTGAAAGTGATTTCATACCAGATCTCTTTCTTTCAGTCTCTGCCTCTCTCAATACACATAAAATCACCCCTTGCAGTGAATTTGACGATATTTTGTTTAATTTTCTTAATGTTTCTCCCACTGAAACACAACATTTAAAATAATTTATACCAATTATGTTAATGAATATTAATATAATAGTGACAAAGACTAGTTATGTATCATGGATTAAAATAATTTAATGTAATTTTTTATGCTATTTTTCATTTTGAAAGTTTTTTACAAGTAGCAAAAGTATATGTGCACAGTTGAACTGGGAGAATAAAAGTAAACAGGTATCGGTACAATATCTAGAGGCTCTTGAATTAGCAATAACAAAACTTTTTAACATAAAAAGTCCAGAACGTGTTAAGGCACTCAGGAGGGGTGGTTCCAGGTGCAGAGAATGGTTCTCATTCCAGTTCTATTCCTTTAAAAGCTTTCTGGATAACCACTGCCACCATCAAGGTGACCACAAATGAGGCTTTTCAACATTAATATGCTTGTTGAATTCAGCTTCAATTTATTCTGAAACATAGGGAAGAGATGCGACTGGACCTTTGGTTAAAGGCTTTATTAAAGCCTCCTTGAAAACTACGGAGAAAGAAAAGCAAATAGTAACCAGAAGCCAGGTAGCCTAGTTCATGCAGCTCACTTTTCTCACCTTCCAGTTGTTGCTTCTCCTCAAGGAACCTCCGTTGTCTTATCCTGCCTGCCCCACCACTCAGAACTGATGCTTTGTAGCTGCCCGCACTGTCCAGATCCAGGAAGAGGAGGAGATGGAAGAGGGCTAAAGTCTTCATTACCAGCTGTGCTTTGTTTCCTCTCTGAGAAGGGATCCTTCTTAGATTAACAGCCAGGCTGATGAGTTAGCCTAGTTGGTGCATCAGTATCACCTGAAAAGCTTCTGAGGCCACAGATTGCTGGGGCTTACACATGGGTGTTCTTCATTTAGTAGGTCTGGGCTGGGGCCAGAGAGTTCGAGTATTAGGCAACTTGTAAGAGGTTGCTGCTGGTCCCTGAACCATACTTTGAGAATCTCTGATTTAGCCCAATATTCATAAAAGATGATATGTTTAGGTCGTACAAGGATGGACAATTTTTAAAAATCTATTTGGAAAGCACAAAAATAGAAGTCCAGGATGTAAACTTGCCACTGTAGCTTCTTGTGGTTTGTGGTGGGTGAAAAGAATGGTAGGAAATGCATCCGCTTTTGCCCATACAACCACAGCACTGTGGGAAGGCTACAGCGCAGGACTCTTGCTTCTCAGGGTCTAGGAGCTCAAGGAACAAGATATAGACCCAATGTCCAGGGTCCCAGGCAGCCCTAGTTTTCTACAGTTCCCTTCCTTACCCCAACCTTACAACTAGTACATGATCAGGAAATGTGCCCTTACTACAGGGGTTCACAATGTGTGACTGTGAATACTTTTAGGGTGCATGAAGAATTGCCCTTTGAAATTTTATTATCACGTGAGTATACAGGAGATTTTCCCAGGGGCTACATGACATGTAATATCACAAAAGATTGAATAGAGAAGCAGATGTGAGAATCCAGATGACTTCTATTAAGCCAGACATTAAAGGGATTTGTAAACATGTAATCAAAGCCACTCTTCTCTTTTATTTGATGTTTATGGTTTTGGAAAGTATACTTATTTTTTACAGAAATATTATGTTACCAATTATGGTTTTATAATTGTTACTTTAAATTATTAATAAATAGATATTTATTGTTTACAGCTTTAATTTCTAATATGGCATATCTTGACATTAAAAAACTCACATCAACAAAACCTTGTGGAGACTCTCAATTATTTTATCAGCTTAACTGAGGTATAATTTCTGTACCATAAAATTTAGTTAATGTATACAGTTTAATGACGTTAATAAATTGCTATTAAATTCATTTTATGCACGATCACCATATCCACTTTTAGAACACTTTTGATCTTCCAAAAACATCTCTTCTCCCCTTTTATAGTCAATCTCTACTCACATCCCTGTCTTCAAGGCACCACTGCTCTGCTTCTTGTCTGTAAGATTTTTGTTTTTGTTGTTGTTATTTTTGTCATTGCTTTCTAAAGAAGAGTCTCGCTATGTTGCCCATGCTGGTGTGCAGTGGCACTATCACAGCTCACTGTAGCCTCAACCTCCTGGGTTCAAGCAATCTTCCCTCCTCATCTTTCTGCATAGCTTGTACTTCAAGCAAACACTACCACACCCAGCTAGTTTTTAATTTTTTGTAGAGACAAGGTCTCACTCTGTATCCCAAGCTGGTCTCACACTCTTGGGCTTAAGTGATCCTCCTGCCTTGGCCTGCCAAACTGCTGGGATTACAGGTGTGAGGCACCTCACCTGACCTGTCTATAGGGTTTCGACTTTTAATAAATATTATGCATGTAATCATTCAATATATAATCCTTGGTGTCATTTAATATATTTTAGAGATTCATCATGATTTTCTGTATATATGATTTGTTCTTTTTTTAATTTTTATTTTTTATAATTCCAACTTTTATTTAAGATTCAAGGAGTAAATGTGCAGGTTCTTTACGTGGGTATATTGCATGATGCTGAGATTTGGGGTACGAATGATTCCACCACACAGATAGTGATCAATTTATGTATGTCTGAATCAGTGCCTGGAATTTTAAATAAACTCTTATAAATATCTGTGGATTATATTATTTAAAATGAGCAGCCCTTAAAAATCTACTTTTACTAAAAACAGTTCATGAAATAGCCCCTTTGATAAAATATTTCTAAATTAACCTTTAAATTTTCTTACCTTTCCTTCTACAACCAACTCTACAGCCTTACATCATGTCTACTCCATTTGATTGTTTAAGTCACCATCCACTTCAACATTGTTACGTACAATACCCTATCTCTAACCTCCTTTTAATCACTCTCTTTTTAATAATACTGTTGGTTACTTATTTCTTCTTGATTTCATTTTATTCTTATAACTTCATATTCTGAAAACACTCATTTTTATTAGATTCTCAGACAAAATTTACATTCATCTGACTTCCCTCCTACCTCAGAGAACAGCCTTTAGCAGACTTTTTGGAAGCCTCCTTCTTCTCTGTTTCATATCCAACTATTAGACTGTCCAAGTGCTCAGTTTTGCTACCTTTCCCTCCTTGATTATGCTCAAAATTAGTGTCATATAGTCTGGTGCTTTAATTAATACCTGATAACGTTACCCAAAGTTATACTTCACTGATGTATTCATCTATTCAATATTTACTCACTAAATGTGAGTGCAAGGCATTGTTCTAGATTCTAAACTGTTCAATAAAAATTATAGGGGTCCTTGTTTTGGACTAAACTCCTGTGCTAGGCCCCAACAGAGCAGCCTAAAAACCAGAATGAAGTTTCCCATAGTGAAGTTCTACATCATCAAACCAAAACTAAATTTTGGTTGTTGGGTTGATTTCTGACTGTCCTATTAATATAAATCAGAAGATAGAGATGATGAGAAGTAAATTCCCAAACAGGGTAGTTTCAGTCAGCATGGTATTGAGGTTCTCTCTGTTTTAATGTTTACTAAAAAGGTAACCTGAAGTATTCCGATATTAACCAATCAGTTATTTTTCTATACTCTTTCTCCCTGTCCCTGCCTTACAAGCAACATAACTTTGAAGTGACCAGCCTGTTTTCTGTTCATTGTTTCTGCTTTCTTCAGCTCTGTATATAAAACCAAGCTCTTCTTAGCTCACAAGAACACTTACTCTATTTTATGAAATAAAGTGTTGCCAACTTCTGGAATCACAGATAAAGCCAATTAGTATCTTTAAGTTAATGGTTATCATTTTGGTTTTTTAACAGAACCAAACAAATGTAATACATATTATGGAGTAGTAAACTATTATTTGGGCTCCAGATTCTTATATGCACTGGGATAGGTAATGGGCATTTCAAAAATCAGAACTCCCAACTTCCCTGACAAAACCTGCTTACCTTTTTCTAAATGTCAAAAAACCTAGGAACCATCTGGATTTCTCTTGTAGTTTTACTTTCCATTTCAGGAAATTATCTTGCTAAAGGAGCATGTTCTAACCTAATGCAAGGAAGCTAAGAACCTTGATAAAAGGTTAGAGGAACTGCTAACTAGAATAACCAGTTTAGAGAAGGACATAAATGACCTGATGGAGCTGAATACACAGCATGAGAACTTTGTGAAGCATATGGAAGTATCAATAGCTGAATCAGTCAAGCATATCAGAGACTGAAGATCAACATAATGAAATAAAGTGTGAAGATAAGATTAGAGAAAAAAGAATAAAAGGAAATGAACAAAGCCTCCAATAAATATGAGACTATGTGAAAAGACCAAACCTATGTTTGATTGGTGTACCTGAAAGTAATGGGGAGAATATAACCAATTTGGAAAACACACTTCAGGATATTATTCAGGAGAACTTCCCCCACCTAGCAAGACAGGCCAACATTCAAATTCAGGAAATACAGAGAATACCACAAAGATATTCCTCAAGAAGAGCAGACCCAAGACACATAATCATCAGATACACCAAGGTTGAAATGAAGGAAAAAATGTTAAGGGCAGCAGAGAGAAAGATCGGGTTACCCACAAAGGAAGCCCATCAGACTAACAGTGGATCTCTCTGCAGAAACCCTGCAAGCCAGAAGAGAGTGGGGGCCAATATTCAACATTCTTAAAGAAAAGAATTTTCAACCCAGAATTTCATATCCAGCCAAACTAAGCTT